>NC_056746.1:684748922-685088922 GCF_019279795.1 Protopterus annectens
AGTGTACTGGTCAGTACATGTGAGTGGCCTTCATGTACATGGGGACACTACCACCTAGAGCATTCCGTAATGGTGTTACTGTCCACATGTCTAAATCTGAGGTATATGGTGGTAGTGCTATTGTGCACAACTGAGCCTTAAGCCAGGTGTTCCTCACTGCACAGATGTCAGTATTCCCCATTGTTGGATCTAGATTGGCAGCTGTGATTACGAACGCTACACATCTAGCACTGTTTAGCATACACATACAATGCAGTTGTCCTCTAGGTGTCAGGGTGTTTGCCTGGTCTCAGGACATTCATCTATGAATGGTACTATATGGGCAAAGTAGCCACTCCTGGCAGGACATCACCACGGGTGGCATTAGTGTGCTAGGTTTAGATTGGTACATCTAAGGTGATGGACAGCAGCGGACGTTGTGTAGAAGACCAGTGTCAGATATATGTAGTGCAGCATTCATGCTAACAATGATGACTATCGACACACTATGCCCTTCCGTGTTTAGAATCAGAGTGCATACAAAACAGCCCTTTGCTACTAAGTACGCCGTTGTGTAGATGGACACATAGTGCATTCCAAATGGATGTGTGCTACTAAGTGTGTGAGCATGCCCAGTGACACCTTGTGTCGGTTATGTGCCTCTATGTGTATGGGCATGACCATTGTAAT
This sequence comes from Protopterus annectens, assembly GCF_019279795.1. Lineage (NCBI taxonomy): Eukaryota > Metazoa > Chordata > Ceratodontiformes > Protopteridae > Protopterus > Protopterus annectens. Next base: position 684,749,592 of record NC_056746.1, read on the forward strand.
CCTGTATAGCGATAGTGGTCATCCAGGCAACAGATGGCCATACCCCACTTCAGGATGGATTCCTACATTGAACATACTGGTTCACAGGTATGTACATTGTAACTGCGAGCATCCAGGTCGATGTCCACATTCCTAGAAGGTCATATTGACTGTCTTGAAAGGTGTAGTGTCTGTGGCGCATCTCGTATCTATGTAGTGGTGTAATAGTGGTCCATAGATAGGCAGTTGTCTTGCTTACACCACTGGCGTGTGTTTGTCTCTGTCTGCCTTGGAACACTAATATGCCTTTAGACTGCTCACACTCCATACAATCCCTATTGGAGTCTGTTCCATTGTTGATGATGTCACCCACCTAGAAGTATGCCTGTGGGAGTGCTGTGATCCAGTAATCTTGGTAGCGCATTCTGTAACTGCGTAATGCTGTAGTGTGAAAAAGTAGTTAGGTCTATGCTCTAATCCCAGCCATGCCAGTTGTGTGCATTTCCATCTGCCTGCAGACAGAGTAATGCTTTTAGACTGCTCACTCTCCATACAATCCCTATCAGCATCTTTTCCATTGCTGATGATGTCACTCACCTAGAAGTATGCCTCTGGGAGTGCTGTGATTCAGTAGTCTCAGTAGTGTGTTCTGTAAAGGCATGCTACTGTAGTATGATAAGGTAGTTAGGTCTATGTTCTAATCCCAGCCATGCCAGTTGTGTGTGTTTCCATTTGCCTGGGGACAGAGTAATGCTTTTAGACTGCTCACTCTCCATACAATCCCATAATGCTGTAAGGTGAAAAAGTAGTTAGGTTTATGTTCTAATCCCAGCCATTCTGTTTGTGTGTGTGTTTCCATCTGTCTGGGGACAGAGTAATGCTTTTAGAATTCTCACTATCCATACAATCCCTATCTGTGTTTTTTCCATTGCTGATGATGTCACCACCTAGAAGTACGCCTCTGGGAGTGCTGTGATCCAGTAATCTTGGTAGCGTATTCTGTAAAGGCATACTACTGTAGTATGATAAGGTAGTTAGGTCTATGTTCTAATCCCAGCCATGCCAGTTGTGTGTGTTTCCATTTGCTTGGGGACAGAGTAATGCTTTTAGACTGCTCACTCTCCATACAATCCCATCTAGAAGTATGCCTCTGGGAGTGCTGTGATCCAGTAATCTCAGTAACGTGTTCTGTAACTGCGTAATGCTGTAGTGTAATAAGGTAGGTCTATGTTTTAATCACAGCCATGCCAATTGTGAGCGTGTGTTTCCATCTGCCTGGGGACAGAATAATGCTTTTAGACTGCTCACTTTCCATACAATCCCTATCGGCGTCTTTTGCATTGCTGATGATGTCACACACCTAGAAGTATGCCTCTGGGAATGCTATGATTCAGTAATCTTGGTAGTGTGTTCTGTAACTGCATAATGCTGCAGTATGATAAGATAGTTATGTCTATGTTCTAATCCCAGCCATGCCAATTGTGTGTGTGTGTGTGTGTGTGTGTGTGTGTGTGTGTGTGTGCTTCTATCTGCCTGCCGACAGAGTAATGCTTGTAGACTGCTCATTCTCCATACAATCCCTATTGGTGTCTTTTCCATTGCTGATGATGCCACCCACCTAGAAGTATGCCTCTGGGGGTACTGTGATCCAATAATCTCTGTAGCGCATTCTGTAATTGTATAATGCTCTAGTGTGATAGAATAAAAAGGTAGGTGTTCTATTCCAAGGCATGACAGGTGTGTGTGTTTAGCAGTCATATCCTATGTGTTGATATCTGTGAGTGGCTAGCTCCAGGATGTGTTGATCATGTTTTGTTGTTTTCCTATATAGTGTCCACAAATGTCACAATCGCCCAAGAGACTGGGTTGGCAAGACATACACATACATTCACCAATAGGTCTGGTGAGTAAACGTCAGCAGCCCTATTCTTACACTTAATACAGTCTGACCCATGTGATGCAATGAAACACACTTGCCTTGATAGTAACACCAGTACATAATGCAGGAGGCACATGTGGTTTCCTTTTCATTCTTGTCTAATGCTTTGGTGTCATGTGGGCTGCTGTTGTGATATATATTCTATATCTATGTATGTGTGTATATGTATGTGTGTGTGTGTGTGTGTGTGTGTGTGTGTGTGTGTGTGTGTGTGTGTGTGTGTGTAAGTGTGTGTGTGTGTATATATATATATATATATATATATATATACATATTTATATATTTATATATATATGGACATTAGCACACATAAATCTACATGATGGAATATATGACCTATACTATTGAATGCCTGTGCTGGATGATTTGTATGTGATCACCTCGGGTGTATGTATATCTACCATGGCTTAGTGGTAAAGCACATCATCTGTGTTGTGCAGGGTTCTGGGTTTGAGTTGTGTAGAGACCGGTTATTTTATTGCTGGGAAGAACAAGGGACATCGAATATGGTGATAGTAAGGCACTTTTAACCAGTTGCGTGCAGATCTGCATGACAGTAAGCAGTGGTTATTATTTTGTAGGCTCAGTATGGGTCATATAACTATGCATTAGAAGAAAATACTATGCAAATGAGGTTGAAAATAGTGAATCCCGTTTATCCCCAGGGTGTAATGCAGATCCCAAGAATGTATGTGCATAGATAGCCAGGTGCAGGACTCGAATATAGGTGAAAGCTTGGGGGGGGGGGTGTCAGGCATACTGTACGTACATTGGAGCCCTGTGTCTCGGAATTGCTCCTGCCTTAGCACGCCTATGCTATGGGTGTGTCTATACCTGCCTAGTGTAATTGGGAGGGACAACAGCAGTAGTAGAGTATTCAAGGTGAACAAGCTGCGCAAACAGGTGATAATTAGCACAATCAGCAGATTACATGCCCAGCCCAGCCCAGAGCACTACGGTAAAGTGAGCAAGCACCATACACACATGTTTTTTCCAGACTCTACACCACCGGTGTTTACATGCGGGGACATTTCTCAAAACAATCCAACCAAATGAGAAGGGCTGCAGCAGGCAACATAGACCAACATGTGCAGGAGGCTGAGGGTGGTGAGGATGTGAATGCTGCTGAACAACCCTCAGTGAGCAGACAGAGAAGACTTTACAGACCCAGGGTAACCTACCAGGGGCTACATGAGCTGGAGTTAGTGGAGTGCTATGGGGTGGACAGAGACCTCCTACAGCAAATTGTTGAGCTGTGCCGGCCATACCTGACATATCGAACAGGCTGAGGGAAACCCATCCCAGTGGATACCAAGGTATGTGTAGGCCTAGATATACTAGCCACAGGTACCTCTCAAAGCACAACTGGGGATATCATGGGGATCTCACAGGCATCTGTATCCAGAGTATTGCACCAGTTCCTAGATGCCATGTCACCACATGTCAGTGAACATGTACATGTCCTCAACACATGTGAGGTGTTGACCAGCAATATGCGTCTCTTCCACCAAATGGCAGACTACCCTGGGGTAGTGGGTGCTATAGCCTGCACACACGTACACATCAAAGCACCACCCAGTGAGCGGGGTAGGGCCTACATTAACCGCAGTGGCATCCACTCCAACTGCCAGGTGATATGCGATGCCCAGGGCATTATACTGAATGTGTGTGCTGGCTGCCCTGGAAGCTATGATGATTCTGATATATGGCATCTGACACAGCTGTACCACACCTTTGCCAATATGGACATCCCCTACAGTCACCTAGTGGGGGATGCTTGGTAACCACTGGAGCTGTGGCTGATGACACCTATCAGCAATGCACACACACCTGAACAACTATGCCATAATGAGGAACATGCACAGGCAAGACATATAATTGAGCATGTGTTTGGGATGCTCAGGTCATGGTTCCGGTGTCTGGACACATCCAGTGGAGCCTTGCAGTATTCACCAGCTACATGCACCCAAATTATGGTATGTGCTATGCTACACAATATGATCCTGTGGAAATAGTTGCAGCAGGAACAGCATGGGGCAGGGCCACACAGCCCCCCACCAATGCCAAGGCATGTACAGGCACAGTGTGACTCGGAGGAGGAACTACCTGAGCTGGACCCAGTAGGTGAAAGGAGGCTTGCACAATATGACCTGCCCTTGGCAAAGAGGCAACACATGGCATATGCACCGACACAGTAAGTACCCGGGGAATTTCATCCTCTCTGACTCGTACAGACAGCAAAAAGGGATGGCAAACATGACACTACCTGTGCTCAGCAATGTATAGCAAGTGCACTGTGTGCATCCGACATAGGCAGCCCTCCAGCACCATCCTCAAGTCTGGCACACCCTCAAGGTAAGTCAATCAACCTACCAATTGGCAGTTATATTAGAATGTGCTTTTACCTGTAGCTATGGTATGAATGTGAGCATGCAAGGGAATTTGTTGTCTGAATGTTAGGGCAGCAGACAGTACACGTCCATAGTGGCACCGTGACATCCGTAGCACATACCGGGGTCACAATAGTAGCCAGTAGTGCACAAGGTGTCCTAACCCACTGCAGGTTATGGGCTGAACATCATGTGTGTGCATACAGCCCACACAAGTCTCAAACAGCTGGACAGGTGTAGACCAATAAAGACAAATGCTGTACAATGGCCTCTGGATATGCCCAGTGGATGACCCCCCCCCCCCCACAGACACACACAGACAGACTACAGCAGTCCAGGCAGTTGGATGTAGGTTGTGAAGGCTAGGACATCTGAAACCAATATGCTGGTAATTAAAGCTAGGATCTGAAGTACACTGGTATGCCTCTAGCCAGCACATTAGGTAGGTCCACACAGTGAAATGGAGTACCTGGCATACCAGTACAAAAGTGTACAACTGTCAGCTGTGCCCCCCTTCCAACGTACACATGTAACAGTCATGTGCGCCACCTCCGGTGCTGTGTAGGAATGTGGATACAGTTGGATGCCCCCCCTCACACTGTGCAGAAATGTAGCAACAGTCAATGCCACATAACTGATGGATACCCTGCAGATACAGCATGCCACCTGTCAGTGTACAATGCAGGGGTCGGCACCACAGTACTGACTACCTGGACATGTAACACATGTGATCCAGTTGACCATACTGGGCATGCTCAAACACATGAAGGTATGACAGTAATGTCAGTCAACAACATGCATAATGGTCATACTGGGCATGCTCACACATTTAAATACAAGACGGCCAGGTCTGCAAACAGCAGTGGTCCGGACATATCTGCCAGTACATTGCTATACTGTTGGATGACTGTGCTGTATGGTATGTGTGTGGTACTGTCTATTGTCTGTATATATGCCATGGTGTATTGGTAATTCAGATTAGCTGTGTGCGCAGGGTGTTGCCACCAACACTTGCAAAGGACGGTTCTTTGTTTGCGGCCAGAACAAGGCCATTGGATACGGAGTGGGTAAGGCACATTGCAGCAGTTGGGAGTGGCTGTGTGTGAGTTTGCTCGGTGTTAAGCACTGCTGACCTCTGGTTACAGCTTCTTATACTTGTTTAGACTCCACATTTCTTTAACAGTGCAATACTCGCATACTGGTAGCCAAACACGCTTACACCTGCTCCGTCCCTCACTTGCACGTGCACCGACATTGGTGCTTGCATTTGACACTCACGCTGGGTGGGCGCGATCCCTTGTGATGCCTATTACATCGGACTACATGATTACAGTATCGGGTATGGCTGACCATTAGGCGACAGCATGGCATTTGACTGTACTGAATTGGCGGCCTGTCCAGTGACATAATCATATTATATGCATGTTCCTCTCACAATCTGCTCCCATCTGGCTGATACATGGGAACCGAAACTCTGCAATGCAGACAATTAAATGTGTTTTGGGAACCACATCTTTCTGCCGGGTCATGCTACCGCATACCTATTGTAGGTTTTCCACCTTTTAAAATGGCCGAAGTGAGACTTTAGGATTAACACCTTTCCCACTTTGCATGGGACAGTCCCTCATTAGGCATATGTGTCATGTGAGAATAATCTAGGCATAGCAAATGTCCTGATTACAGGACAATATTATATTCTACATTTCTCTAATAGTTGCATGTAATGGTTATTGTATAAATGACACTTTGATATGTTATGTGAAGTAGCATAAGCAAATTGACTGCTGCTAGACTAAGCTTTGATTTGTGCTAATACATATATTTCTGTACTATGCACGGCTGTAGGTATGTTCTGACCTGGTATGTCTGACATTTCTATGGAGCAGGTCCCACTTTGGCCATTTGGAAAGGTGGCAGCCCTATAGGACCTATATGCAGAGATGTCAGATTTGGCAAAGCAACACATACCCACAGCCAGTAGAAAATTGACTACTTCACCAGTTTGCATAAGTAAAGGTTATTCTTGTAGCATTATAGTTGCTAATACTGTTTCCTATACCATCTAGGTGTTTCAGATACAACAAAATCATTTCATGCAACCACTACTGACAATATATGGATTCTTTTCCCGAAATCACAGGCCATGTGCCATAATAACATTCATTTTGCAGGACATAGCTACCCAGAGTGGAGTGTCCCTCACAAAGGTGAACAGGTGGTAACCCCAAACTATTATGCTATCATCTACCTAAGATGGTCGGTGGAATATGCACTTTCCATCACTAACAGACCTCACATACAAATGGGGGAGAATGAACACTGTATCAGGGACACTGCATAACACCCTTAGGGACACATTTAGATGATTGGTTCTATTAACCTGACCCACTGACAGTCACAGGGCATATGTATTCATTCACATCTGTCAAGGTACATGCTGTTTATGACTCATACATGCTGTCATTAGTCATTACGTGTATTCCACCACTTGTCCACCTAATATCACTAGTCCTGGAAGGGTCTAATTAGGACTGTGTTAGATTTTGATTCGTAATCACGGACGTCCATGATAATCGGGTACAGGGCACTGATATATTCTCTATGTGTTCCCCCAATGGTTTATGGACTATCCAGTAGATATACTTGCTCTTCAGGTATGGGAGGTATGAGTGTCTGCAGTGCCCACATAGGAATATTAATTACTTCCACTGGGCGGGCATAATACATCTCTGCCAACCAACACCTGCACACTTAGGCCCATTATTGAATACCCATGTTTCACCTACTTGAAACCCCTCTACAGCAGTCATGACACATACTTACTGTGAGTGTAGCTGGTGTATGAGCACACCCCTACACACTGCCCACTCTCCCCGTCTCGGGACACATGTCATACATTTTGTCAAACCATTTGTTATCAGACTTGCACAACTTACTGTACCGTGTACAGCTACATCCTGGTCATGTCAATCATTACAGGTTTGCCTAACAGAGAAATATTTTGCGTCACACAAGGGACCTCATGATCCATGTTTAAAGTGAGACCTTGCAGATCTCTCCCACTGGTACTTTCCTGCCAGTAGTCTGGAAAGCAGTGGTGTATTTACCTTTCTTGCGTGTCTGTATGTCTCACCGGCCTAGCTGAGGTGGTGTGGGAGGTAGATGTTAGTTGATTGGACCTCCCACTAACATATGCCCAGTCTGAAAATATGTTACCCATAACTGCTGTACCGTAACCTAGGTATGTACATGTTATATCTACAGTAACATATATCTATATAAATATATATATATATATATATATAAATATATATATATATATATATATCTTTGTGTGTATATGTGTGTATGTATATGTATATATATATATATATATATATATATATATATATATATATATATATATATATATATATATATATATATATATATATATATATATATATATATATATATATATATATATATATATATATATATATATATATATGTTATCATTAGTCATTACGTGTATTCCGCCTCCTGTCCACCTAATATCACTAGTTCTGGAAGGGTTTAGTTAGGACTGTGTTACATTCTGATTTGTAATCACGGACATCCATGATAATCAGATACAGGGCACTGATATATTTCCTATGTGTTTCCCCATTGCTTTCTGGACTATCCAGTAGATATGCTCTTCAGGTTTGGGAGGTATGAGTGTCTGCAGTGCCTACATAGGAATATTAATTACTTCCACTGGGCGGGCCAAATACATCTCTGCCAACGAACACCTGCACACGTAGGCCCATTATTGCATACCCATGATTCACCTACCTGACACCCCTCTACAGCACTCATGACACATACTTACTGTGAGCGCAGCTGTGGTATGAACACACCCCTACACACTGCCCTCTCTCCCCGTCTTGGGACACATGTTGTACGTTTTGTCAACCCATGTGTTATTACACTTGCACAACCTACTGTTCCGTGTACAGCTACATCCTGCTCGCTTCGATCATTACGGGTTCGCCTGTATGGCAATTTTTTGGTGTCCGGCAAGGGACCCCGTTATCCATGTTTAAAGTGTAGACCTTGCAGATCTCTCCCACTGGTACTTTCCTGCCAGTAGTCTGGAAAGCAGCAGTGTATTTACCTTTATTGTGTGTCTGTATGTCTGACCGGCCTAGCTGGGGAGGTGTGGGAGGTAAACGTTTGTTTATTGGACCTCCCAGTAACATATGCCTGGTCTGAACATATGCTAGCCGCAATTGCTGTAACGTAACCTAGTTATGTACATGTGTATATCTACAGTGACATATATATATATATATATATATATATATATATATATATATATATATATATATTTTTTTTTTTGTATATGTATATATATATATATATATATATATATATATATATATATATTTTTTTTTTTATATATATATATATATATATATATATATATATATATATTTTTTTTTTTGTGTATGTGTATATATCTATATATGTTGTATATATATATATATATATATATATATATTTTTTTTTTTGTATATGTATTTATATATATATATATATATATATATATATATATATATATATATATATATATATATATATATATATATATATATATATATATATATACATATATCCATCTGTGTGTCCGTTGACGAATACATTTCCTGGACATACGCACTTACACATGCATTTTGGGTTTTATCTCTGCTTCAACAGCATACTATTGCCTTAGTCATTATGACACCGACACTTCACTCCGGTTAACCTGTAATTGGTATTTAGCACGTTATACAGTGGACAGATGTCGCAATTTGTTCATGTACAGAGTACCGATGATAATTGTCATGTGATACAGTGTCATTTGACATTTTTCTTGTCTGCACAGCCTATTATTCCTGCTACTGTATTTGTTTCTGTGCACATTCATATTACTTATGTCAATAAATGGAGTGCATGTGTTACAGAGAATGTACTTCAACATATTGATGTCTGCATGTGCATATGCATATATACCTATTACGTACTAGCTGACCTACACGGGCCGCTCCATTGGAACTGGCGCAACCAACCCTGGCACTCCTGGATCCATAATCGCATAGCCATAGTTTCTCCACCCCACCCATGTTGAGTTTCCATGCGTAACAGCTATTATCCACCTGATATTGCAGCCATGACACACCTTTACACATTGCCCTCTCCAGAGCGTTTGAGGCCCTACACACATTTTGTACCACCTCGTGTATTTACAGGGACTCCCGCCATTTATATTTGCACATACGTGCCTTTCCTGTTATTATGGATTATGGCCATTTGCGGGTTACAAGTGTAGGTAGTAACAACATGAACTACATTCCGTCTGCATGTAATGTTGATGTAGCAGTTCAATGATATTATGGCCACTGGTATAACCCTGCCTCTGGTGTGAATAGCGGTGCTCTACTCACTCTTGGGCAGCTTTATCTGACATATGCTGCAAGCACTATGTAATACCTTAGTTGCTCTAGATTGCCTTCACAAACCTTGTATATGCTTTATTCTTATGGCGTTCATTCTTACGGTAAATATATATATATATATATATATATATATATATATATATATATATATATATATATTTATTTTATGTCTGTGGATATATATCTGTACACACACACACACACACACACACACACACACACACACACACACACACACACACACACACACACACACACACACACACACACACACACACACACACACACACACACACACACACACGCACACACACATATATATATATATATATATATATGTATGCATATAAGTTACATCTGTACATAACAATATACATTTGCTATACTGGGAGCTGCTTACACCCGCGTAGGCGCACTCACATATGCTTACTTTGAGTTACATATGTTTACTGCCACTTCTTTATGCTTACATGTGCCTTATTCATTATGACAGCACCACTTTGATTGAAGGAATCCGGTTAATGGCCCCATGCGAAACACACGTTCATCTTTACATGTTTAAATGTTGGCTTTACAGCACAGAGGCATTCATTACACAAGAAAATTATATGTGCTATAGTCGTACTTGAACCGGGAATGCATTTACGTTAGGCAGATGCTCTAACCACTACATTATTGGTGTTCTGCCTCATTTATATGTATACCCATGGTTCATAGCTACCCTAACATATGCCTTACCACTTCACTTACACAGCAGGCATCCATTCTCCTGCTGGGAAAACTGCAGTACTGCACATGTGACATTCCCTATTCCCTACTGCTATGGACCCGTGCTGCATGTTTACTCACTCCAAGGATATTCAGAACTCCAAAGCTTATAGTCCTGGCACATACGTGTGTTTGATTGTCAGGGTGTTCATGTGGTGATCCGGGTTTAAGCTTTTCCAGCTGGAGATTGGAACTGCCGTGAACCCATTCAAATGTCAGACTTACCACATGGACAGCGTTGGTCCCAATTTTAACATTCTACCTGTGTTTTCAGACGCAGGGGTTTGGACATCTTTGACCAGATTATTATGTTGGCACTGCATAATATAGGATAGGGGAGGGTTCCACTACATAATGCAGGATGGGGGGTCATTCCACTAGTGTTTCCCTTCACATTCCTTACAAATGCTTTATTGTGACCATGTTTATTGATATATATATATATATATATATATATCTGTCTGTACATACACCTACATACCTATTTACATTTCCCATACAGTTGAATGTACACCACGCATCCCCACTGCCTTTACCTCCCTATATCCGAAGGATATTATTCTGGCCATCACTTATGACTTCACTACAGGTATTCAATAGTACTGTCAACAAATGTGATAGTTGGTTGGTGTACATATGTGTACGCACCTCTCAAACACTCAGGGACTAATTTTAACAGTGACAGGGACAAGGCAAGGACAAATCAGGGACAATCACGGACACTTCTACAATATTAGTACTATTAACTTGAAATGTGTTGACAGATTCAGAACATATGTATTAATACTTATTTTCTGAAGTTAAAAGCATCTATTACTCTTAATTATTGTCATTATTCATTCATGTCATTCAACACCTTTCCTTCAAAGGTCACTGGTTTTATGAGTGATTAAGAGGCTGGCCAGTTATTGTGCGAATGCTCTGACCATTGGTAGGGTTGCCACATTTTCATATGTCCAGGATGGGATATATTCTGGACACACCAGATTGTTTAGGCCAACACATACCCACGGTCAGTACAGGGTTTAGAACATTAATTATTTTCCTAGATGAGAGCTTATTCCTGTTGCACTTTAGTTGCTTATTCTGTTTCTTGTACGATTTACATATTTTACATCCAGAAATAACATTTTTGGGAACTGTTACATGAAATATGGTACATAGTTATTTCCTACAATCACAGGACATTTGCCATTGTATCATTCTTGGTCAGGACACACCTACCCAAACAGGGACTGTCCCTCACAAAGTGGGACAGGAGGTACCCTGCTTACATCAGCGCCTTAATCACCCTATATCCAAGTGCCACTATGTGAATGTGTACAGTATATTTTCTCAATAATTCATGGGGGGAGACATGCATCACGGGCAGGTGTTTGATCCCGGGTAGTAGGTTCTGCATGACTGGCAGGAGGCTGAGCAGTCTTGTGAACCACTACTGCACATACAACTTGTGTCCAGATGTCTACAGGGCTGGACATCATGTCGTGATACCAAGTCTGATGTTTACACAGGATACTTATCCCATGAGGGATATCCAAAAATTGAACAAGCAAATAACCTTCGATTTTTTTGGAATTACGAAAATGTGATAGGCTTTTACTTGCAAGGAATACATAGTTTGCAATCCTGACACTGCCTAGGGTAACACTGCCTACTAGATATGAGTAGTGGTCACTATGTGCAGATACGGCTGCGCCAAGCTAGTAGCCCGAGTATTGCTGGATTTGGTGGACGTTCAGGAATGGGAGGGGTTGTGTGCTGTAGAGGGGATGATGGGTATTCAATTATGCATCCAGGTGTGTTGCAGTTGGATGGCTCAATTCCATCCAGACCATTCTGTGGGTATGTGCCGGTGATGTTTCTGTACATGTGTATCGCACATTTTAATATTCATATGTTTGTGTGATTGTGTTCTACAGTATGGCCTGTCAGGTTGTATTGCGAATGTGTATGTTTGCTCTTTGTGTTTCTTTCTGATTCACCCACTGCTAACTCATACACCTCCAGTTCACCTATTGTGCATCCAACACAGCCTCGCCTTTGTGGATTATTACATTAACCATCCTCCCCACACCCATATTCCACATATTCCATCCATCCCTTCTTTTGTTGTTGGCCCATGGCACGGTCAAGGGAACACATTGCATACACTACATATCTCTGGCACCTGTATGGTTGTGAGGACTACCCTAGCATTTTTCACCTTCCACATGCTGTACATCACGCACATAGGTGCACACAAATACTTATCTTTCATGACATGGTAGGTACACCCGGGTAAAACCCATTCATCTTTGACACATCCTGACAAGAACGGCTTGGACCACAAATGGGCAGATTTTGGCCAAATGCTCTGACAATTGGTAGGGTTGCCACCTTTTCATATGGCCAGGATGGGATATATTCCGGACACAAATCAGATTCTACAGGACAACACATACCCACGGTCAGTACAATGGATAGTACTTTTGTTTTATGCCTACATGTTAGCTTATTGTTGTAGCAGTTTATATGCTTCTTCTATTTTGTTTACTTGCTTATTCTATTTCTTGTAACATGTAGGTACGGTACATACAGAAATAACTATTGTATGTGACTATTACATGCGATTTGGGACATAATTATGTCATATGGTCACAGGATATTTTACATTTATAATGGTTTTGGTATGGACACATCTGCCCAGATGTGTACTGTCCCTCACAATGTGGGACAGGTGGTAACCCTGACCATTGGGCTAGACTTAGCTATTGACGGTGCGCTAACATGATGTATTTCACTTCCACCTGGTATAACTATTAACACTGCATTAGAATACGGGCACACAGTTTTAAATGTCATTTGTTCGAGGGATAGAGAATCGATATTCGCTAACGTGCATTTGTGTTTGCTTCTTAATTTTGTGTTCGCAAGAACTGTCTTGCATGTTTTGCATATTTTCAGTATCTACATACACTGACAGGTGTGGTCACTATTGCAGGCAGACTGTAATATTCAGCATTTTAGGTTGCACGTCAACAGCTGACATTTCCACGCCTCCGTGAGGCGCTTCGACATGCCCCATGCACTCGCGCTCGTTTCCTATGCATGTGGATGTGGCGGCAGTGCACCTTCATTAATATGCATATGGTGCTACTGTGCCATCTGCACACAGCATGGTTGGCGCAAGCCTAACGCCGGCCTTGCGCCGAGCTTCATGAATCCCAGGGAGAGTTTATAGTTATTAGGAAAAAAAATCAATCAAGGCAATAGAACAAAAAGATAACAAAAGAAAGTCATACAGAACAAATGAGCATGTGCTGCTAAATAAATCCATAATAGAGAATTGTAAAAAGAGAAGTATGGCATGGATAGATTATAAAAAAGCATTTGACAGCATCCTACATTTATGTATAAAGGATACAGATGTATAAGATACATCCTACATTGATTAATTACATTAGCTGACCATGAAACAGTGACAAAACACTTTGCAGTTAAGCCATGACAAAGGACAAATTATTCTCCCAGGGATAACAATTTAAATGGGGATATTCCAGGGTGATTCTCTGTCACTGTTGTTGTTTTGTCTTGCTCTTAAATTATTAAGTTGTTTATTTGGCAAATACGGTTATGGTTGCAATTTAGCTCCTAGATGACAACCTTGCTTAAATACTATGCAGTAAAACATGAACACATCATGTGAATACAACTGAACAAGGAATATTTCAGAAGACTAAAAGTAATATTGAAAACAGCCTTGACATCTAGGAATAATATCCAAGCTATACATTTATTTTTATTTATTATTATTTTTTTATTTTACATTTGCTAACCGGGAAAGTCCGACTGGATATAGGTCCATTTTCAGTGGAGGCCCAGGGAGAAAAGCTCCAGACATACATTACATGTATACATACAGTGAAATATTACAAAATGGACATTTGTTCAACAATAGATACTCACATGTTCAAGAGTTTCTAGAATAGACACAGGAAATAGTTGGAAATTACTAACTGTTAAAGGAGATCACGTACATATTTAGTGGTTCTCATACATTTTAGTAGTACATGGTTGTTTCGAGATATCATCCTTACATTAATATTTTCCAGTAGGTAAGAGACATATACTCAGTTTTCTAAACAGTTACTGAATCAGAGTAATACAATGAAAGTTTTTTCCTATAATAAAGTTTTCATTTATAGTTGATATTTGAGTAGGGATTAGTTAAGGTTTGTACCGGGACAAAGCCAATGTAATTTTAGATGTTTTTTAAGAGATATTTTGAAGGAACTGTAGTAAGTTCTGCAAAAGGTAAGTTCCAGGTTTTACCAACAGAGTTAGAAAATAGTAATTCACCAGCTGAATTGTTGGAATAAACAGTTTGTACTAGCGTTCTTTTGGAAGAGCAGAGTGTTTTTAGGTTACTGTAAGGAGTGATGATATTTTTCAGTATGGGTGTACTGTCTGATTGTTAGAGAACTTTGTGAACAACTATTATTTGGTTAAATTGAAGTTGGTAGGGTAGTTCTAGCTAGCCTAGTGATTTAAGGTTTTGGCAGTGATGAGTTCTATAGGCTGATCCTGTGGCAAATCTGGCAATATTAATGTAGCAGCTAGTAAGTTTATTGAGGTCAGATTTGCTTAGGTTTGCAAAGATGGGTGAGGCATAAAGAAGGGTTAATAGCAAATGTGTGGGCAATCACAGTCCTAGCAGACTGGGTTAGGAATTGTTTAATCTTATATAAAGAGCCTAGTTTCTTATTAACTGTTTTAATAGTTTTGTCAACATGAGCATCAAACTTAAGGTTGTTGTCGATGAGTACTCCTAGTAGTTTAGTACTAGGTTCTGGGGACATTAGGGTACCATTGTTAGATGTTATGGTGAGAGATGGTAAAGGGACCTTATGAGTGGGGTGAAGAGTAGCAGCTTGGTTTTATTCGGGTTTAATAGTAGACGGTGACCAGTGAGCCAGTTCTCTACTTTGTTTAACGTGTTTTGGGATAAAGATTGTAAGTCTGTGGGAGAGGTGGCAGTGCAGATTAGGGTGAAGTCATCTGCATACTAAATACATGTGGCATCTAGGATGACTTTATACAGATCATTAATGAAGATGGAGAATAGGAGGGGGGCGAATATAGACCCCTGGGGGACTCCAAGTGTGATTGGCAATAGGGAAGATAGGTTACCTTTCCATAGTACAGCTTGTTGTCTGCCATTTAGGTAAGACTGAAGCCAGCTAATTGCTAGGTTATCTATAGAGAGTGTTTTTAGTGTCCCTAAGAGTAGCTGGTGGTTTACCATGTCGAATGCCTTGCAAAGGTCTAGGAAGACGGCTGAAGAGAGCTTGTTGTTATTATGGTTTAGATTTATTGTGTGAGAGAAGGAAAGAAGTGCTGAGGTTGTACTATGGCACAGTCTAAATCCGTGCTGGGATGGGGGCTAGGAGATTGTTCTGATTAAGATAGGCTAGGAATTGTAAATCAATTTGTCGTTCCTGTTCTAGCTTACAGTTTTGGTATGATAACTGGCTCCAAAAGGTATTGGGTCAGTTGGACGGGAAAACAATAAAAATGCATAAGATGTGTCACATGATATATATATATATATATATATATATATATATATATATATATATATATATATATATATATATATATATATATATATATATATATATATCTGCTGACTTCATCAGATCCAAACATAGTAAATGTTTGAAAACACGAGAAGAAGAATTCTAAGATGACCTCTCTGCTTAGTTTAATAGAAGCATTCTAGTGTCAAGTGAGAATGGAAATCAAACCAGAAGCAGGCAAAAATCAGACAGTAACTGAATATGCCCTAAAACAAAATAAAGACTATAAGAAGAAGAATTAGTTGAGAAGGAAAGAAATGCAGAAAAGCCATAAATATAGTGGCAAGTATTGAGATCTCCTGGAACCCTGTGCTGATCATGATTAGATCCAGAAATGTCTAAGGTGAGGTGAGTTGAAACCAAAGGATGAAAGGTTAATAATGGCAGCCCAGGATAGTCGACTATGTGCATGATGGTTTACAAAGTTCATTTAACACATGGGAGAAACAGGCAAATGTATGTTCTGTAAAATAAGAACTGGAAACAGTCACTCTTCTTCTTGTTGGGTGTAACAAACTCATGGTAAATGGTGTGTACACTGAAAAACACAATGATGTGACAAGACTGTTGCACTGGGGATTGTGCAAACCCTACAATACAGAAGTAGCTGAGAAGCATTGGAAACATGAACCACAAAGCATTTTAGAGAATGATGAAGTATACATCACATGGAATCACCCATTACCAAGAATTAAAAAAGTATATGCAAGAAAGCCAGACACAGTAGTCCATGAAAAAAATCAAAGGTAACATTGATTATTGAAACTGGTACACCTAATGATTACAGTGTCTCATGTACAGAGAGACAGTGTCATAAAGTATCAAGATTTGCATGCAGAAATGAGACGAATGTGGAAGAAAGATACCCAGACAGTTTCATTTGTAGTAGGAACAATGAGTCTAATAAAAAAAGAGTCTACAGTAATACTTAGACATGCTGCCAATAAACAAAGCACAGTATGAATCGGAGAAGTGGTCAGTTATGGGCACATTGTGGGTGCTGTGATGAGCACTTTCAGCTAACATCAAAGATTGAAACAATACTAATTTCATGAACAATAATCATACCCTGCCTTGTGAATGGAGTCCATTACCATCATGATATTAGAAACCCAAAACATTTGGAGAAATTAATCTGAGAGATACCACAGTTTAATAACACAGAACTACTTGTATCACACCATAAAATCAATGATAAGAAAATGTATAGCCATAGATATACCATCAGGTAAAAAATATTACCAGTGTGGAAAATGTGCTATACTGGATAACCCACCATATCTGATATGAAAGAATAACATCAGGAGATCTAAATATAGACTGGCAGCTTATCAATACAACACCCCATCTGATTCTAAAACCTGTACAGCCTTACACGGTTAATTACATCAGTTACTAGAGTCCACAAAAGTACAGGTAGTCAATTGATCTTAGGCTGGATTCTTACTAATATAGCCAACAAAATTAGGACAACTGATAGCCTTCTTGACAGCCTAAGTTAACATTATATCTACTTGCTCTCAGAAGTTACAATATCCAAGATAAACATATAGTCAAGTTTACAACTTAAAAAACTTTGACAAAGACACTTTTATCAAATCTTTAATAGAATATAACTGGAAATACAAAAATCTGTGCCCTTAGACTCTGCTGATATGCCTATAAATTTTCAATAAATACACCAAAGTATGAACCAAAAGGGTCAAATCCAATCCTGCAACGTAGCTAACAAAGGATATATGAAAAGGCCTGGGTAGAGTAGATCAGAAATGGAACAATAAATGCATTTCAGCTTTTTAGGCAATTAAGGAATAGGACCAAATACTAAATAAAAAATGACAAGCAAACTTATTATAACATCCTGTACTTTGAAATTTTCACTGCCCTGCCCCCACCACACATTCCCCATGACATTCCTTGCACCTGTCCCCCACCTTGTATCTCTAGAGAGCAAGTAGTAAATGCCCTCGCTAAGGCCAAAAAGACAGCATCTATGGGACCTGATAACATCCCAGGCTGTGTCCTACAGGGGCTCTAACAAGAATTAGCAACACCATTAGGTACACTTTTCAATCATAGTCTAAGCACCGGCTTCATCCCAGCTGAATGGAAAATGGCAACTATTATCCCCTTGCACAAGGGTGGTGCTTCCACTGACCCCAAGAACTATAGACCTATTTGCCTGACTAGCCATATCTGCAAAGCCATGAAGCAAATCATCTTGGACCTTATCACCAAATATATAGGTCATCTCTAAACACTTGATCCTACTCAGTTTGGATTTGTCAAAGGGATAGCATGCCTGTTAAATCTAGTGGACTTCTTTGAGGCAGTCACCAGAACCCTGGACAAGGGAAAACTGTGCATACATCCTACCTGTACTTGGTCAAGGCTTTTGAAATTATCTTCCATTCAGGTGTTATTGACAAACTCACCCAGCTAGGCATCAACCCTTATCTTATTAGGTGGGCCGCTAACTGGCTCACTGATAAAACCCATACAGTCAAAATAGGGGAATCCATATCCAACAGCAGACCCATAACCAGTGGTGTTCCACAGGGATCAGTCCTGGGACCTGTACTGTTTGGAATCTATTTGTTCAAAGTACAAGCAAAACTAAAGGTCTGTTGTTGACAAAGTTTGCTAATGACTGCAAACTGAAAGCAGTCATAGAAACCCCAAAAAATGTCAACATTCTACAAGACAGTCTTACACAAACAAATGATTGGTGCCAAAGTCATGGCCTTAAACTCAATGCAAAAAATTGTATTATCATCCCTTTCGGTAAGAGCAATGTTCCTGCTAACTACCACAGCAATAGAAACATCCTAAGCACACACTCAGTGGTGAGAGATCTGGGTATACAGGTTGACAGCAACTTTTCCATTAATCACCATGTCTACACAGTTGTAAGAAGGGCATTCTATATTTTCGCATTTCATAAGTAAGGGCATTGCCTCCAGAAATAAAGAAGTTATAACCTCCTTGTACTCTTATACTCTTTCCTGATCAGACCAATTACTGAGTACAATGCCCCTTTTGGTATGTACCTTTCCAGGCAACTGCAGCAATTAGAGAGACCACAAAAGTTCCTCACAAGGGGAATTCAAGTGACCTGTGTGGATCAGCTAAAATCACTGTCATGTCATTTTGTTTCATACAGACCACTCAGAGGCAATCTCTGCCTTGCGTATAAGGCAAACTCCGACTCTGCCTTATTGGAAATGCTACATATCCATATGTCCAATGGCTCATGGGTTACTTGCTCTAAAGACCTTAACCAGGTATGTGACATTAATAGAACCTGCTGGAGGCACAGATTTGTCTCCCAGAAGTTACTGCCCCTGTGGAACAGACTCCAAATTCATGTCAAGCAGAGTACCTCTTTGGCTCTCTTCAAGTGTAAGCTGGATGATGGGATGGGTAACCATAAATTCACTCTAGAGGTTCCACCTGTGTCTCTCTTGGACAGGGGCAATAGATGTTGATCATGGAAACAAGGGCAGAACTTGACTAGGCCCTAGGGCCATTAGCCTAGTAACATCCTATGATCCTCCAAAATAAACATCAAAACAACCCAAAACTCTTCTGAGCATTCATTAAACACACTTTTACATTCAGGCAAAACTACCACCCAACCCTGCACCCACCAATACAACTGATTCAATTCCTACACATTTTAACAGCTATTGTATACATAGAATAATGTCTGTCACGAATATTAATACCTCCACTACCCTAACAACACCTGCAGTCTCTGCTAAATGTCCTCAGCTATTTGACTTCAGCCCAGTACCTACTTCCACCATTAGAAGATTCCTGCAGAAATTAAAACCAACCACCCCAGCTGCTGACCAACTCCCCTTGGACTACTTAAATGTGGCTGAAAATGCAACTGCTGTCCCAATATCTATATTTATAAATAACGTTATATAAAAATGCTCCTTCCATCTGGAAAATTCTTTTGTTATACCTTTACAGAAATGTGGCACATCCATTGCAATCATCCCCCTTCTATCAAAAATACTTGAAAAATGTATTCATGCTCAGCTTCTACATCATCTAAATTCAAATAATCTGTTGTCTGAAACTCAGCATGATTTCAGAGCCCAGCACAGCACAACCACTACCCTAATTAACTTCTCCAACATTACAGGCCAGCATAGGAACGATGGTAACCTAATGGCAACCATGTTCATAGATTTATCTAAGTCTTCTGACACTGAATCAGACCAACATTTACTCTCTGAACTCTCTTCTGTTAGACTGTCTCAATACTCTTTTACATGGTTCCTTAGATACCTATAAGAAAGGCAACAAGCAGTCAAATGGCAACAGGACCTATTTTATTCCCTCCCAGTTACTGTAGATGTCTCTCAAGGCTCTATACTAGAACTCTTCCTTTTCAATATGTTTATAAACCAGCTTTGCACTGTCATAAATCAACCAAATATAATACAATATGCAGATGATTCAACTTTAATATGTACAGCCCCTACAACATCCAGACTCCAAGAAATCACTCAGATTTCTTTCTCTTTAGTCAAACAGTGGCAGAAAAATTCAAACCTACTCCTTAATCACAATAAAACAAAATGGATGCTCTTCATCTTAAAACATTATCTCAATAAGAAACAATCTTTTCTGGGTTACCGAGGTAGTACCACATGCTAAATTACTAGGCATTATAACAGATGTCAATCTCAAATTTGATCAGCATATTCTTCAAACAATTAAAAGAACCAACTAGAAATAAAGCTCCCCTTACTGGGCAAACAAACCTAAGCTCTACACTAAAATCCAAACTAGCCTCCTGTTACAACACAGTAGCTAAATTTGCTGCCAACACTGCATACCAAGCTCACCACTGCCAAGCCTTAAAGCAGCTAAGCTGGCTAGAACTTAACAACTACATAACATACGCTCAGCTAGTTATGGCATACAAACTGATATATTATCTTGAAAAATGCCCTGCATTAAAAAAAGATACCAATGCCCTACACCCTCACAAGGGACTCAGTTCTGTGATAAGGTTCTACGAAGCACTAGTAAAGGAAATAATTCATCAGTGGATTCACTATACTCCTGATTCACTATACTCCTGTTACATCTCCAAGTTCTGGAGCACCATCTCTACATGTAACATGACTGGCAAGCTCCCAAGCTATAAAATGCAGCTCAAAAATTCCATACCCAATCCTGGCCATGCTCATCTTCATCACCAGGTTGAGACCTCTAGTAAAAGCACAAACTTCTTATTGCTTATCAGTAACTTTTTCCACCCCAGATTTGAATCATTACACCCCTAACAAATTTCCCCTCCTGTATGTGAATCAATTACATCCCTCTTCTCCCCCCATTAATCATTACTTCTCATCTCTCTCTTTTTCTAACTGCCCCCTTCCACTGATCTACCCCTCTCATGCATTCCCTGTATACCTAAGTTATAAACTATCTAGTCCAGGCAGCCTATATAGAACTAATCCTATACCCTGCACTCACACTCATATACTATTACCACTGCGTTCCTATACATTACAAGTATGTCCCCTCCAACACAGTTTTATAACTTACTTCATTATATCTCTTGAACTCTTTACAAACCTTTCTGTACTGAAATGTAGGAACACTAAAGCTCTCTATAGCAATGTCTTCCCTTCTGCAGTAAAAATCCATTTACTTTCTCCAAGATTTTAGAGTTAGTAGAAATGTGTAGACTTATACATGTTGAAGTACTTTACTGTACAATTATATTATGGCTTTTTCTGTGGAGTCAACAGCTAGTGCACAGGTCTAGAGAATGTTGTATTAAATATGCAGGTGTTCAAAATATCGCAGTGTATACAAAAGCAACTGCCATGATTTGTAAAAATTAAAGATAATATTTACACAGGTGGAGGACTTTAATCCTCAGCTGATATACTCCCTTTTAAAGGTAGCCATATGCACTGAAACACAATGCTCATGATATCCCATCAGCTGTGTCATTTCTGACAACTGTATTGTGACTTCTTCTTTGGTGCTAGCAGTTCATTTCTCAGAAATACAGGATGTTGGGTTAGATAGGCAGGTGTTCAAATTCTACAGCCTGTACCTTGCATGAGTGTGTAAAAAGATGCACTGATGACACACAGGAGTGGCTTATTCAACAGTTGTGAAATATGTATTTGTTTTTTGATAGGTGTGAGATTTTGATACCCCACCAAGTGCTGTACTGCCTTGTAAGACTATCCAGTTTAACCTTCTATGTTTTGTATCTTTTGTTGCATGACTGTTAGCAAATACATTGTACTTCTCTTTTCTTATCCTCTGGCAAAAACTGCTGAAAATTTGCATTCAGATGCATAGCTCTGTTACCTGTCACACAATGGATGTATGACTGAATGCACTGGAAAAACAATAGTGACACAGGCCTGTGCAGACATTTATTATTTGAACTACTGCAGCTTCAACAGTTCACCACCAATTACTGTTGTCTGTTGAATATTTGCTCACTTCTCTTGTCAGTTTTCCTTAAGTTGGCACACTCCTTTTAAATGTGTATTGTCTCACAACTATGGTACAGATAGTTTTGCAGCATCAATAGGTAATACACATGTCATGTGACTGTGAATTAGGTAGGGAGTGTTGCAAGTCTCATCTGGTACACACTGCAGCAGTGTATACTTCAACTGTTGATAGACAGTAATGATAACCACTGCACAGATGTGCTATGATATGTTTTACTTTGATATAACACTTTAAGAAAGGTTGTAGTTTGCTCCGCTGTGTGCTGTGCCCACATATTCAATTGCAAACTTAATGCTGATGACTTTCCCTATATGTGATTTCTCACAAGTGGTGGATAACTTTTTCTTTGGCATTATTAGCTAGTACACTACTCATATTAACATGAGCTAGGCAGGTGGGGTTTGAATCCATGTTGATATCACTTCTGTAATACTGACAGCTGTCATTATCATTATCATATGGTAATAATATCATGTTAGCATAACACAGTGCTGGCATGCTATGTCCATCTGACCAGCGGTATGCCTTACTGATATTATGCCCTGATTTGTACTTTGTTGTTTGCATTCACTCCTCACCTGTCTTATAAATGTTTTCCATGTGTATTTAACATTCTGTTGAATTAATTCTATATGTGCGTGTCTCTTGTGTATTCACACCTCCTCTGAACACCATTTGTTGTGGTGCATTATACTTGTGCAAATTAATTTTAATTATCAGTGTCAAAGGTAATGATTTTGACAACAGGTAAGTGATTTTAAGGTTGTCTGTTCCCTTTAAGTGTATTTTGCAGCCATTTCTCTCTTGACTAATCTGTTAACATTCCTTGATAATACCCTAACCTTGTGAATGCATCCTTCACAATGTCATGAATTCAAACCCAAACAGATGCATTTTGATTGCCAGATATCGGACTGTGTATTCCCTTGAAATATATTTGGCAGCCATTGCTTTCTTAAGTAATCAGTTAATGTGTTTTACTAATACCTATAGTTGGGAATATGTAATTTATCAGAGTCGTGGGTTCAAACAGTGGTATGTGCATTTTGTTTGCATGATGGAAACTGTTCCGTAACCTATCAGTGAGTTATTACAATCACTTCTGCTCCTAGTGCTTCCATACCCATGACCCACTACTCCAGTGATCTGAAACGTGTCATAGACATTGTATGGGTTAAATGGGATGCCTAGCTGTGTCCCTTCTACTGGTGTCATACATTACATTCCCTGCAATGTTGGCTATCCTGGCTTATCTTAACATAATTTATTTCTATGTTGGCTTATTCCACTTTTGTGATGGCCATTTGGGGGATATGTGTCAATAAAGGCTATGTAAGTTATCTGTTTATATCTACAAGGATGTGCACTATGCTCTAGGGGACTTGCATCATGACTGCATCACTTAGTACCCTTGTTAGGGCATCTTATATTTGTTGTGCGGTTGTTTTGCTTTGGACACACAAACCTGATGGAGTATGTACTTGTTACTAAAGTGATCTTTGTTAAAAGTTGTATATTTATTAATATTTATTCTAGCAAATAACTATTAGATCTTTTTGTTAATCAGTCATTGTTTAGTTAGCTACTTTATTAATTAATAATGTTTTGATTAGTTGGTTAGCCTATACAAACTGTTAATAAACTGGACATAGTTTTAGGTAGCAGAGTCTCTGATTACACTATGGTGTTAAGGGGGAAGGGAGACTTGGCTAAAGGAATGATTTGAGTGCTTTTATTGCTCTTAACAGAATCACTATCTGTAACTACTGCCTTGCTCCAAACAACCAGATTATATATAAATAAGGAATGTTTTTTATGCTTTTCATTGCACTCAACTAGGATTGCTTGTTTCTATGTTTTAATAAGGAATATTCCGCTTTCAACTCAGCTGTGGACTACCTACTATTTTCTGTTTAATTATTTTGTAGCATGTATTTTACAGTTATATTTTACAGTTTGATTTTTATTAAGTGAACTAAGTGCTTAACATAATTTAAGAAGTGAACATCACACCTTCAGCACTGCAAAGTTTCTTCTTGGCTTGTTTTGGACCCAGTATAGGTTGCATACTGAGTTTTTCTGAGACTTCAAGGGACACCACATATTTCTCTTTCTGTAGTTATGGATTCACTTCCCACAAGGCCTGTTACTTGCTCTTTTTTATTGCATTCATTTTTTACATATGGGAAGTGCCACTGATTGCTTTCTCATGACCTCTTGCAGTCTCATGTGTATGTGGAATATCACATTAGCATTATAACATGACTGTAATGGCGTGTGGACTGCAGTTCTGCACTGACCCACTTTTTCCATTTCAAAGCACCTTTATGGTATATTGTAGGTACATGGTTCACACTCTGGTATTGTCAGGTATGTACATGTTGTATCACAATACAGATTTGCTGACATATGGCACATCCCCCTTGTACATAATTTTCATCTGTTTTGTTTTTCACAGCTTGTCTGCTCCTTATATTTGTGGTTACCTGCTATATCCTTGAGGATTGTAGTCACTAATGACAGTCCTTTCCTCTGTCTGATGTTATACCTTCCAAAACATGTATGCTATTGCCACAGTTGTTATTCTATCCATTTTCACAATGTATTGAACCATTATTTACAAGTTGTCTCTAATTTTGTGCCTTTGTCTGCACATTATGTAATGGTTTATCCACTATTCTTGCATTGGGAGATTGAAAGGTGTGCCTGTGTATAATTCCAAATGTCTTAAATGACCGCATTGTCTTATGATAGCTTTTCATGCTGAACATTTCCATGACTGATTGTTTATCCAAATCATATTGCCAGTAATGTTGAACATCATCATGATTTACGTTGCTGAAGTGTACACTAACATCCTTACATTTTTGTTTGTTGACAAGCTTTGCCTTGTTAATTTATTTTTGACTTAATTATTTGATTGCTGCTGAGTGTGCTCCCTCGATTCTGATTATATGTACTCCTTTTTTTATATCATTTACATAGCTAAGGATGTGTAATTACTAAACACAACATGGACAAAAGCCTATGCTGTGAGCTTAAGGCTTAGGTGAGGAATCTCTGTCATGCTGTGTGCCTTTGCTGCATGTGTATTTGATTAGCACAGCTGCTGGTTAATAAATCCCAGGGATAGCAAAGGAAAAAGATGGCAGAAAACAACAGTGAAAATGTACTTAAATCTAAAGTATATCAGAGGCAAATAAAGTGTTGAGAATGGCTCAGGAATTTTATAAGGTTAGGGCAGATTTAATGAGCTCCAGGAGATAAGGTATGACAATAAAACATGGATAAAAGTGAAAACATGAAAAACAATTATAGAGTAGCTGTAGGTTTAGTATATAGCCTGAAGGATATCAAGAACTACTGCTACCATGATAAAGGTAGGCAATGTCTGGGGCCCTCCACTGCTAGGGAGGGAGCATTCGTGAGGCTTTCACTCCTATGCAGAGACTATTTAAGTCAATCTCTGCAAAGTGACAATGTAAACCAAAACGATAGGAGCAAGCTTCCTCTCAAAATGCATAAAGTAGTAAAATACAACTGCAAGATACAGATTGAAATACTGTTGAAAAAAATCAGAAAAATAGAAAAGTCCATCTTACAACAAAAGTGTTAATAAATAGGTCCTTTCATTTTATCAAATCACAATTACAACAGACTTCTTCAGACTAAGAAAAAATGAGAACATTTTATCGTAGTAATGCTGTTCTAATCACATACAAAATCAAAAACGTATTGAAATATATAAAACACTAATAGAAAGAACATTTGAAAGCAACATGTATTCAAAATAACTTTATTTAATAATCTTAATTTTAAGTTTTCTTTTTGAAAAATAATATTAATTTAAATTAATATAGAGGCTTTCGAACATCCAACTCAATTTATCGTTTGTTTTCATAATATTCTAGAAACCTGTGTCGGTTTCCTTCATAACTATCATTAGGGAGATAATCTAAAACATAAAACTTTTTTTTAATTATTGCATTAACTATGAAAGAGATTCTTGAACAACTGAGTAGGCGTCACTCAAAGCCTACACTGTGTTTATGTGTTAGAATGATGAGGAGCAGCAATAGTCACATATGCGTGCTGCTCATCACACCTACATGAATACAAACAAGTTTTCATTGCCAGCTACAGTGTTGAGGGCCAGCAAAATGTGTTGAGCAGCACAAGCACACACAGTACATAAATAAGCTTGCCTATGGGCAAATCTGTTAAGCATGCTCACATGGACAGCACAAAGAGTTACATAAGGCAAATAATGCTAGCTGTACACAGGGAGGGAAAGCATACTGAGTGCACTGTGCACATAAATCGTACATACGAATACAGAGATAAGTAAGAGGGGAGGTTGAAACAGCAAGGGCAACTACAATATATCGGTTAACAGACTGGAAAAGAGCACTGAGAACAATGCGCACAGAAAGCAGAGAGATGTATACAGAAATATATAAGAGTAGAGGGAAAATGTTCAAAATCCAGTAAGATAATTGATGTGAATGCGTTTATATCACAAAGACAATTTTGCAATGATAAAATTTGCAATACGTATGTCACACCAATTAATGGTGATCATACTTCATGGGCAAATATAGGGAGGTTAAAGCAGACGTGATATTATAAGATGTGACAGTTACAAAAATAAACACCGTAAAAAAGAGAAATTACATGTCTTATGAATGCCATTGACATGCTGAGTTGAGATGACAGTTCACAAGGACAGTATCTACATAATGAGATATTTGAACAGCATGCTTTCCGTCAATATAAATTGTTGGAAAATAGCAATGCCTTAAAAGCCACAGCCACCGTTTGCAAGAATCAAACCCATACCATTATTGCTAACTCAAACTTATGTATTAACTGTGTATGCCACAGAAACAGGTCTATTGCATGTATGAGGAGGATCGCCCTTAAAGGGAATTATGAACTTCGATATTCTAATGGTTATGCATCCCATATGTAGTTGTGTGTGTGTGTGTGTGTGTGTGTGTGTGTGTGTGTGTGTGTGTGTGTGTGTGTGTGTGTGTTGTCACAAATATGGGAGCAGAGTGCGGAATATGTAATATGATTAAGGCACTCCTGCCTGACACAGTTATTGTGCCAACAGATAAGAACAGATACAAACACCACACTATGATGCAGTGCATTTCCCAGAGCTGTGTATTATCAGCATCTGTCACTGGCCTTAGCAATAGGCATTGTTACAAACAAATGAAATCAATGTGTGAATTAAGAAAGGATCCCTGATAATGAATGTCATATCAGCATGTCAGACTGATGGTAGTTAAATGGGTAAGCTCATCAGCACACAAATGTGATTAGTCCTATATCAATATTCCATAGTCAAGGAAGGTTTCTCTTTATTTCTGCACACATACCACCGAAGAACTGGAGTGCACTCGTGTACATCGCAGTCCTCTATACATGAGCAAAAGTAGCACTCTCACCATGACACTGACAGAAAAATTGTCTGCCGCCATGAAATCAAAGCTATGTTCACGTGTTCGTATAACCTATCAAGAGATAAGACTGATGTGATGTAATGGTTTTTGTGTGGCATCAGTATTTTCACACAAAAATTAATCCTGTGCTGAAAATGAACATTAAGCTGTACAATTCCTCCAAATAACAAAATGGCTATTAATCACATTTGCCACAATGTAACTGTTATCACAGCTGTTCAGCTCCACTTATGTGAAGTCATTCCATTAGCAGTGTGGTATTTGCCCAGAATTACTATTATCATCTAAAATTGTTGGGGTGCCTCTGCCACTCCATATATACAAAGTATAATTGGGGGGATGTCTTTCATGCAGAATAGTTAAGGACATAAATGCTTACAGTCACTCAATACTGCGTTGGAACACTTGCCTAAGCATTCAGAAAATCAACACTAAAGTGGGACCAATGAATGTGCCATGACATAAGTGCACCGCCAACTGTTATATGTGTGGTTATGTGAAAGCATTACATCATGTATATGAATCAAGGAATATGTGTCCCTGTAATTAATCAGAAAGAATCATGCTGCACGTCAGACAATATTACCTGATGAAAGATATACCGAAACACACCCATAGTCCCCTGCTGTTGTCACTGTGACAGTAGAACTGCAATTACATCCATTGTAGATATAATCTCATATTAGAACCCATGTGTTACTTAGGCAACAACATATATTATATCATCTCTTGTTCTCAGTCCCGAGAAGGTGCTTCACTACAACTGTGATGGGACAACAGTCTATTCAAATGATAGCATCTTTCTTCAATGCAGCCTTTTCAAAGGAAATGCAGAATAAACACTTGTAACAGCAAACAGAATATACACAGCACTGTTAACAACATGTACAATGATCATAAGCAGTGACAGGATTTGAGCTATATGGCTAACATCACAGGCTTATGAAGATTTGCTTAAACATAAGTGCAACTACATTTTTATTTGACACCTGTGACACTGCATATTTCAATGGATGATATCAACATTGTGTATTACCTTCATGTTTCCACTAAAAAGTGGTTCATAGGTTCATATGTAGGTACTAGACTATTGGTCCAGTGGCCTATACAAGCCCAGCCAAAAAGGTACCCTGGCCTTTGCCATCCAAGAAAATTATTTTCCTGTGCCACTGTTGAGCAGAGCCACAGAGGTGATCCCCATGGTGAATTCCCTATTTCCCATCCAATCATCAAGATTTTTCTTGAAGAGTGCTAATGTGGAGCTTTGTTTGATATAGATAGGTAGTTTATTCCAGAATATTGGAAGTCTCTGGGATAGGAATCTATCCCTCCGGTATGTTCTGTTTATTGTGGTGACAAGGTTTAGGTCCCTAGAGCAGTTAGCTTGGAGGGATTGGAATTTCTTTAAGTGGAGCATGTCCAACAGCTCTGGGTTTGACATAGCTTTGTACATTAGGCAGAGATCACCTCTGAGTAGACGATATGCGACAGAGTAAAGTGGAGTTTTTTTAGATGGTCTGCATAGGGCATCTGTTTGAGGACGGTAATCCTCTTTGTGAGGTATTTCTGTGGCCTTTCCAGTTGTTGTAGATGTCTTGTGAGGTAGAGACCAAAAGGGGCATTCTACTCTATAATGGGTCTAATGAGTGATGAGTAGAGGGGAACAATGATCTCTTTTTTTCTGCATGAGAAACCTTTTGTGATGAGGTGTGCCATGTAGAAGGATTTCCTGACTACTGTGGCGATGTGATTATCAAAGGAAAGACTACTGTCCACCTGTGTCCCAAGGTCTTTTATCACACTTTCAGTGTTAAGTATACTACTGCCTATGTTGTAGTTCATGGGTACAGAGTTTTTACCAAAGGGGATGACAATTCACATTTTGGCATTGAGCTTGAGGCCATGGCTTTGACACCAGGCATCTGTCTCAGTGAGGCCCTTTTGTAGGATGTCCACATCGAGTTTCGATTATGGCTTCTAGCTTGCAGTCATTTGTGAACTTCGTTAGACAAAGACCTTCTGTGTTAGCCTGTACTTCAGAGAAGTAGATACCAAACAGGAGAGGACCCAGGAGTGAACCCTGTGGTACTCCACTTGTCACTGGTGTGAAGTCAGATTTGGAGTCTGCTACTATCACAGTGTGGGTTCTGTCAGTGAGCCAGTTGGCAACCCATCTTGTGACATAGGGATTTATACATAGTTTAGTCAGTTTATCTATAATTCCAGAGTGGGGGATGGTGTCGGAAGCCTTGGCAAGATCTAGATAGGCTGTTTGAACCACCTTACCCTTGTCTACAGCTTTGGTGACTGCTTCAAAGAAGTCTAGCAGGTTTAGGAGATGTGATCTGCCTTTTACAAACCCAAACTGGGTGGGGTCCAGAGTTTGGATATTGCCAATGTCTTTGTTTATAAGTTCCATGATGATATGTTCCATGGCCTTGCAGACCAGGCTCGTCAGGCTAATGGGGCGGTAGTTCCCGGGGTCCGTGGTGGCTCCCCCCTTGTAGAGTGGGATAACCATTGCTGTGTGCCATTCAGCAGGTACAAAGCCTGAGGTGAGGTTATGATTGAACATGGTACTTAGGTGGGGTGCCAGTTCATTCTGTAGTTCATGTAGAATGCAGCCTGGGATGTTGTCTGGTCCCATGGATGCTGTGTTCCTGGCTTTGGAGAGTGTGTTGTTTACCAGGAACTTTGCATTCTTCTGGTATAGAGATGGGCTCTTTAGGGGGTGAGAGGGGGGTAAAGTTAGCACTGAACCTATCTGCCATGATAATGACAATATCAGTTGGGTCTGTATATTTAGTGCCATTGTGCTGTAACTCAGATCAGATCTGAGTGTTGCCATTGAGATTCTTGACTTAGCTATAGAATGCTTTGTTGTTGTCTTTAGAATCAGTGGGAATTTTGTTTTCGTAACTAGCTTTGGAGGATTTTATCAGGGATCACAGCTTCTTACTGAGGCTGACTAGGGAGCTCCTCCACTTATGGGATTTTACTCTCTTTCGCAACAGTTTCTTCTTTCTGTTGTACAATTTGTTTATGGCAGGGGACCACCAGATTGGCTTCCTTTTTTTGGAGGATTCCGTCTTGGCTCTGTTTGGGATAGCATGATCCATGCACTCATGTAAGTGCTTATAAAGTGCAATTGTGTAGGCTTCAGTAGTCGTAACTGTATTGTCCGTCTACATGGGTGTCATGAAGTTCACCAATTCTGTCTTAATAAGCATGAAGTTGGCTTTGGAGAAATTTTTTACCATGGTTTCCTTAATAGGGGGTGGGGGCAGGATATGGATATCTAGGGTAATTAGCTTATGGTCAGATCAAACCAGTGAGGCATTGACTTTAGGTGTGGAACACCGGTCACTCATATTGGTAATGACTAGATCTAGGATATTGTTGCCCCTGGAGGGGGTGTGGATAAGTTGATCCAGGGCATTGGAGTTTATGAATTCCAGAAAGCGTTGAGCAAATGTGTTGGTACATGAGTAGTTTTCCCAGTTAATGGTGGGGTAGTTGAAATCACCCATTATTAGGGTGTTTGGTTGAACCCTAATATTTTCCAGTACATCAAGAAAAAAGGAGTGGGAATCCTGGGGCATGGTGAGTGATCTGTAGTAAGCTACGATTTGGATTGCAGTTTTGCCCAGAGTTAGTTGTACTTGGATAACTTTGGCTGCCTTATGCTGATCAGCTAGCGTGGAGGTGTGGATATCCTTAATGAATATGGACACACCTCCGCCTTTGGTGTTCCGGTCCAGGTTACATGGCCGAAAAGTGTAGTATGAGTTATATCCTGGTAGTGCAGGGGTGCTCTCTGGAGCCTTGAACCAGGTCTCAGTCACTGCACAGATATCGATGTTCTCCATTTTAAGGAGGGCCTCGAGTGAGTGCATTTTGAGATTTAGACTTCGAACATTGAGTAGCATCACCCTCAGTTTCTGCTTGCCTGTTCCTGCTATTGTGGTGAATTTGTCATTTGAACCTTGTCTAAAAATGGCACTATCAGGGCGGCAAGAATCTTAGCCAGTATCCGGAATCCCAGGGGTGACAGGTGCAGGCCATCTCTGGCAAAGCATCGTGGTCTGTCGACCATGTCATCCCAGGCAGACAGATACTTGATCCCTTTAGAATGGCACCAGAAGCTTAGCCAATTGTTGAAGTCAATCATTTTGTCCTTGTACTGTGGCATCTTTCTGGGTGATGGCAGAATGCTACTCAGGGCTAGGGTTATACCTGCCTGGGGCTACAAGATTGGAGGGTTCTTCCATGTCTCTTTTCATGTAGTCCAGGAGGTACATCTCAGGTCAATCACATCAACAAGGATAATGACAGAGTCATATTTGTATTTGTTGTGGAGTGACCTGAGTGCATGGGTTATGTGGCGGATCCTGGCACCTGACAGGCAGCTGACAGTAACCCTCTCCTTGTTTAGCCTGGTGAGTGGAACATCAGTGTGCCTGACTATAGAGTCACCTATGACTAGTGTGTTGGGTACGTTGTTTTGGCTTATTGGCTGTGGTTGAGTGACACACTGAGTCTGCGGGCTATGTGTCATTTGGATTGTGTTGGGGGGGTGGAAGTTGCTTGCATTTCTGCTTTAGAGGTCTCTGTTGCTTGAGCAGATTATTATTGAGAGCCTACATGAATGTTTTTGTGTTTCTATGTGTGGATTTTGGTGGTGCAGATTTAGTGAGACTATGTGATGAGTGTGGTGTGGTGCAAGTGTTTACCTTCTCCTCCTGACTGTCAAGTTCAGTCTTGATTGGAGAGAGCTTTACCTCTAGTTTGGCTAGATAAGTGCATCTCTCACAGGTTGTAGTGTTGGGTGGTAGGAGGAGAGGGTTGTCTGTGTACATGAGGCAATTTCTACATTGCCCCAAGATGCCTAGATTCATCATATAGACAGGAGAGAACACTGGGAGCTGACCCTTGGATATGCCTGAATAAAAAACTATTTCCCTCTAGATAAGTGTGGAGAGTGAGTACAAGAGCTGTTTTTCTCTAAGCAAGTGAGGAAAGTAAGTACCAAAACTTTTTTCCTCTAGGTAATGAGGAAAGATGAGTGTTGTAGTAACTAGTAGGTTATTTAGTGCTTACAAGTTCTGAACAAGTGCTGATCATGAATAAGCAAATTCAAGTGCTAAATCTAAGAATCTGTATATGGATTAAACTAGTTACAGGAAAGGGGGGAAACAAGTGAAAATGCAAGCTTTTAAATCAGAAAGTTGAGAGAGATGGAAAAACTGCCCAAACGGCCACTAACTACAATTACTGGGCCAGAACCACTCCTTATGTGGTAGATAGGTTACCTAGTGCTTACCACTCCCACTGATAAGCTAGAAGGCTTCCATCGAACACAGAAAGCTTGGGGGAGCTTAGAAGCTTACATACAGTCCGGGATACAGCAAATCTGAATCTGGACTACACTAGTTACAGAAAAGGTATATATATATATATATATATATATATATATATATATATATATATATATATATATATATATATACAATTCAAATGCAGTGCAAGCTAGCACACTTGAGTATGTAGCAATGTTAGACCAAACAGTTTAAAAAATGCAATTTAATTAAAAATGACTAAAAACAAGTGCAGAAGGAGTCTATTAGGTAGAATGAGGTAAAGAGACGGGACTGGGGGGAGTGTCCCAGACCAAATCTACAGTGAGGGTGGGCAACTGCAAATGCCTCAGCAGATAACTGAAAAAACTATACAGTGAAGCAAAAATAATAGTGCACAACTCTGAAGTCAGCCAGCAATGATATAAATTTAGTCAAACAACAATTACCAGTACCCAACTCTGAAGTACCAGAAAAATATACTCAGCTCTGTATATCTCCATATAGTTTGATGGGCACTCTGTCAGGACACAGGAAGGCTCCAGCAATGATATGCAGACATTTAATAAGAGGCTCTAATTTTATGCAAGTAATCCCTGAGATAGTCAGATAACACACAGGATGTAAAACCAGTTATATCAACTTAAGACACAGAGAAATAGGGGGAGGGGAGAAAACACCTTCAGCAGAGA
The DNA here is from genome assembly GCF_019279795.1 of Protopterus annectens. Taxonomy (NCBI): domain Eukaryota; kingdom Metazoa; phylum Chordata; order Ceratodontiformes; family Protopteridae; genus Protopterus; species Protopterus annectens. The sequence continues at coordinate 684,783,781 of NC_056746.1, forward strand.
TCTGAAAAGCTATACAGTGAAGCAAAAATAACAATGCACAACTCTGAAGTCAGCCAGCAATGATATAAAATTAGTCAAACAACAATTACCAGTACACAACTCTGAAGTGCCAGAAAAATATACTCAGCTCTGTATATCTCCAGATAGTTTGAAGAGCACTCTATCAGGACACAGGAAGGCTCCAGGGATGATATGCACAGCACAAGCACACTGTATAGCTATACATAATATATGTATATGCAGTATGCTCTGCAGAGTAAAAGGAAGAAACACAGCATCCCAGATGACAGTCATTCTTGTATTTTAACTCCCTACCAATCAGCTGACAGAATCTACACACAGGTATATTATATGCTTGTACAACAGGATAGGTTTGATTGCACATGAGCACCACTGCATCTTTGAAACTATGATATCAACTGTATCATGCAAAGTAGATGTGTATGCAAAAATGACTCTGACAGCTATATGGGGTTCTAAATGTTGTCAGTACTAAGAGGTGTAACACATTCCTGCATTGCTTTACATTCACACATGCACAATCAGGAGAGTCTCACTGCTACATTCAAACTCTCTACCTATCAACTGGCACAATCTACACACAGCTGTATTACACACATGAACCACAGGAGAAATTCTGACTTTAGTGGTATGCGAGTTGTTGTTGTTGTGTCTTTTGGCTTTTCCCAGTTAAGGGTCGCCACAACGGAACTCTGGTCCGCCAATGATTAGCAGTAGATTTTACATGCCGAGTTGCCAGCCCTGACACACAACCTTCAAAGAAGATGCGCCCATTCATGCATGTCTCCACACAGAAGACACTTTAGCTGAGAATCGAATGGGACAACGTCTTAGTGTGAGGCGACAATGCTACAGCAGCACCACCATCGCAGTCCACTTTAGTGGTATGAGAGTGCATTATTGAAATTATGACCTTATTAGTGTGTTGCAGACACTATGCGTATGTGGACAAAGAGAAAAGGGGATGTGAGATTGACCTGATCATGTAAAAGTTTCTCATGAGTGGGAATCAAATGAGCACACCTGTTGAATTAATCCTCCAGTGATACAATAGCCCCACCATCACACAAAAATTGACTGCTGTGAGATTAAAACCCCCTAACCTCTAGTTATATAATCTAGAAGATATAGTTCTTAACACACGCATCACCTCAGAACTCTAAATTCAGTAGTGTGAAAGTGCACTTTATAGAGGATGACATCAGCATTGTGTTGCTAAGAAGATGATGCTTGGAGAAGGGTTTGACATTGATGTACACTCACCATGCATTGCAAAATTTACATCCAGCTGTATTTTATTGAGGCCATCAGTAGTTAATTTCATATTTACTAAACTTCATCTGTACACACACAGACACACACACACACACACACACACACACACACACACACACACACACACACACACACACACACACACACACACACACACCTTTCAATTGACGGCAGTGAGAACAGCACCCCTACCTATCTAAGTACACAAGCTAGAGAACTCTGTATTTTATGCAAGTTCCATGGCACAAGTCTGACTTTTACAAGGCTGCAGGACAACTTATAGTAGATGACATCAGCAGTGGAAGTTGGGAGACCAGCACAAAATGGATAGCTAACCATGTCCAACTGTCAAGATATTAAAGTTCTGCATGTTACCAAATTGATGAATGTGGAATGTGTAGTATTTTGTGGTTCTATTTCCAATATGCAGGTATACTTTAAGAGACAGCTTTGCAAACTATGTGTAGACAGGTGCCCACATTACTACAAGTATTAGAAAATTTTAATGTGTATTGTCATTCTAAAGATGTGCATTGTATATAACACAACATTTGTCATTTACTTATGTAGTGTAGATATATTTATGAACAAAAGCTGAGAGCCCAAGTTTGCAGTGCATTGGGGAGGTAACAGATGGTTGCGTTATAAATTTGTGACTTTTTCTTAGATAGTGCCTTCATTTTGTTTGTGTTTACACATGTAGATTTATGGCATGAACTCTAAATGGACAGTAAGCAAATTAATACTTGTTGTTGTCCACTTTGCATAGCACATCACCAAGCAGCAGGTTTGTAAGATGGTTGGCAAAGTGTTTGCACATGCCAGATACACATTTCTAACGCTTTTCTTGTTTGCACATAGTTAAGCAATGCACAGACATGAGCCTCATTGCTAAAATTCTGAGAGTTCTCAGTACTTGAGGGCATCAAACACACCTGCTGCTTAGTTGACTCTTTGGCAGCAGGTGCAAATGCATTGATGCACTTTTTTTAGCACAGATGATATAGGGCTTGAATCCAGGTGTATGTAATATTTTTACATAAGTATAAGCAGTCATAATGTAATGACATTATATGTCACACCACGTTCAATGTGTGTTACCATGTGTTGAAGTAGTGCAGCAGGTTTAAGTGGCATTGCATGGAGGTAACTGCACCACTGAAGAGCCGTTCAGTGTCACTCAGCATTGGTGTGCAATGGCAAACATAGAGGCCAAAAACTGAAGGACTCCATTGTTATAAAAAGTTGAGCCAAAAATATATTTATGCAAACACACTTGTTCAAATAAAAACCATGTAGAGAGCCAGTTTTACAAGGAAAAAGCATACTTCAGTTTGAAAACACTGCTAGTTGAAGTTTTTTCATTTATGGCAGGCAAAACAGTGGCAATACCTCTTAGCTGCCACTGCAATCCTTCCCTTTCCTACAAGTTCTCATGGTCAAGAACAAACAATTTCAAAGAGTGGGAGCTGTGTCCTTGATGTGTTTATATATGGCATTTATTTCATCATTCTTTTTATATCATAATAGTTTTGATATAGTCTATTCCTTCGGGTCTTTTTGTTTTCCCTATACAGAATCCATCACACATAAACCACAGCTTTACTACCACAGTCTAATTTCTGTTTAGGTATTACTTTCCATAATTCTCAAGTATAAAACTAGTACCCTCCAAAATAAAACAACAGTGGGAGCAGTGACCACACTTTGACACTCTACCTTTTCCCCTTAAGGAATTAATCTTTTCTAGCAAAGATTTAAAATAAGTGTCGTTCTTGCATACAGTTTCAGGGATCACACCTACTACCCTAATGTATTCTGGGTCTATACAAAAAGGCTCCATTTTTTCTATGATGGATTTAATGTTGAAAACATCTATGTTAAAGGGCAACACTTGGGTTGTCAAGTTTGTCTCATTGTTGATCAAGGATCCTAAACCAGTCACCCCTCCAAGCAGTGGGCTGAAGTGCCCTGAAGTTCTTTTGTTTTTAACTTTAATGAACATTTCTCAAGTGTTCAGTATACCCTCTACTTATTAACATATTTTTCAGCTTTTCACACTCACTGCTGAATGTAAAATCATTCAACACCATGAGAGCTAACCTTACACCTTGAACCTTGACAAGAGAATTCTTTTGATGCATTAGGTGCCAGCTATCAAAATGCGACAATGAGTTAGAATAAGTGGGCTTCCTGTATATAGTGGATTCAAACTGCTTGAGGTTTCCATTTTTTGAGAAAGATACATCAAAATAATTAACCCTTTCTGCCTGCACTTCCATGGTAAACCTTAAAAATCAGTTGATGCCTGTATATATATTAAAAAAATTGCTCTAATCTGTCAATGGTAGACGTCCATAATAAAATAATGCCATCAAAATAATGACCATAGAGAAACCAACTGTTTCTATATTCAGATGTGAAAATGTAATTATTCTCCCAGAGGGCCAGTACCGTGTTTGTGAAGGTAGGGGCACAAGCCACCCCCATCACTACCCCACTGGTCTGTCTGAAAAGCTGGTTCTCAAAGATGATAAAATTGTTTTCAAAGACATCCTCCATGACTGTTCTTAATGTAAGAATTTTAGTGTGGTCAAGTTCAGAGTTAAACAAAAATATTCATAAAACCAGTCTAAACCCACGTTATGGGGGATAACTGAAAAGAAGTCTTGAAAATCTGTGGTCACAAATACGATGCCAGATTATACATTTTGAGAAACCTTAGCCAAAAATTCCAATGCGTCTTTAAATAAATGCACATTATTACAAAGTACCCACTTAGTTTCAAAACTGATGAATTTAACTAATGGGAATGTTTTGGAAGCTTTTGCATCAACTATGGGACATGGGGGGGGGGTGCTCTAGCCACTTGTGATTCTTCAGGATCCCAAAAGTAGTGGGGGATCTAGGGAGATGGGAACTTAAGAAAAGTGTGTTCAGAAAGTATAATTTGGTTGTTAAGAAGTAAATCTTCAAGTAACAAATCTATTTTATGAAAGGCAATATTCTTCTGGTTAAGTGAAAAAGCAAGCATAGCATTTTGTTGATGTAATCATTTCTGTTCAGGATGATTATCTCCCCACCTTTGCTGGGTTTCATCACTCTGATGAGATGATACTATTGTTGTAGAACAGATGCCTTTTTTTTAACCAATAAGAGAGGAATTCTAAGTAAGGGACTTTGGTATTTCTGGGTCAGGTAAGTTGGGTAGGTGAGGAAGCAAATGCAGACAAACAGGACAAACAAGACAAGACACATGTATGGTGATGGACACAAAAGGTTGGGGGACACCATGACTGGGGTGAGGGAGGGGACAAAGCAAACCCTTGCCAGTTAATTATGGTGAAAGTGAGAATCTAGTTCTCACCAGCAGGCCTGTCATCACTATCCCTTTACTCCATGGCAGCTGGAGGGCTTGATATGTTCTTCTCCTATGGTCCATGAGAGACAGCAGCCTGTCCGTCAGGCATAGGCATACACCAATGGTACTGTGAACAACTCTATGAACTAACCTTGGCATCTCCTCATGGGTGATGAAATCCCCACATCTGACAGTACTCTGGAGGGTACCACAGCACCAGCTGCTGGAATAATGCTACCTGAGGGTGCAGGTAGTGCAGGGCAGCAAAATCAGTACTGCCAGGTTGGGACCCAGATGTGCTGGATGTCGATGCAGAGCCGGTGTAGTGGGGCAAGCTGAGCCACTGGGCTTGGCCTAACTTATGGTGCTGTGAAGCATTTAGTGATTTGTTACAGATGGATGACATGGACACATTGTGACGACAGATAATAGTAAATAAATAAAAAAGAGGTAAGGGCTGGGACGGGAGAAAAAAAGAGATACAATTAGTACCCCCATATGTGATATACAATTCATTATCACAATAATAAAACTATTTTATCTGAAGTTTTACATTTAAGTATATTTCTTATCAACTACAGACTATAATTACAGATTGCTGAAGTAATCCTTGCAATGTGCAGATTATTGCATATATACTTGGTCCAATTATACAGATTAAAGTTAAGAGCAGGGCATTTATTCCACTTGTGTAGAATTTAATTTATGTAGTATTGTTAAAGAATTCTAGCATTGCATAGTTGTTAGCAATAGTATTTAAACCCACAATCTCTCCATGCTTGCTTTTACAGTTAGGATATGAATGCTTACTTTGCTACTACTGTATAGAAAAGAAAAACAGTTTTCTTTAATTTTTAAAGCTACTGTAATACTTCTTTTGTGTTGCATACATATTACTTGTTTCCCTCAATCTCTCTAGATGATCAGCATTGCCTTGCCTATTCACAACTATTTCAGAATTAGTTGTGAAAAGAAAAGAACAGAAGAGCATTATGCATATCAGTCTTTTTATATTTAGCTTTCTATGTATTACAACTTCTCTTTATTAGCATACTTACATAACTGTGGGATGTTGTTAATTTGAAACTCATCCAACCATGGTTGAGTGTATCCCTCTTGCACCTTTTTAGGTCACTGAAGTGGTGCCTACACTACTGCCCACTGTGTGGTATGCCAGTCGCACTGGATATAGCCTTGGCCAGAAAATTCCAATCCTCAGACTTGTACTGTGAGCCGGAATAGTTCCCCTGCAGAAGCCTTTGGCTGTGGCACTTTACCAGGAGTCTAATGAATATTCTGGACTCCTGAACACCCTACCTCTGTGCCCTAAACTGTGCACCTTCCCCTCTAACACCACACATGCCTAAGCCCAAAGAAGTGCATTAGCAAATAATGATTTCCCACCAATTCCTGTTATCGTGTTTACTGGTGTTGCACAAATCTGAGCAATGATACTGACAATGTTTGCATGATGTTAATCAAAGATTAACAGTGACAGAGAGGAGAGCAATTTTTGAAACTGGAAGGTTAATCTGACACTTGACATTAGTTTGAGGAGTGTTTACTGCTCTAACTCTTAGGTGATCTAACTTTGCAGACATGCATTAGGGGCATAATTTGCATGACCTGACACATATTTGTTTGGCTTTATACACTGCTAATGTTTTTTACAATGTGGGATTCAAATCTATGCATAAGAGACAAAACTTTTTCTTCTACAGCAATGATGTTCCATTTTTGCCAAAGAAGAAGTACTTCTCAAACATAGTCATGAATCATTTATATATACAGATGACAGACTGAGGTGTTAACCATTTATGTGTGTGACCCGACAAGGTCCTTGTATATACATTAATTTGTGTATGTTTTATTTATGTGTAAAGTCATCCAAGTAGACATAGCTGAATTATACTTAAAGAAACATAGTAGACTATATACCCTCAACCATACATCTGAACCTTCAAAACACAGTAAGGGTGTCTTATCCCTCATACACAGAATACATATCAGATCTACTATTTATAATTATGCTTAAAGTGTTATACATAATATTTAATATAATGTGAAATGGAACAACAGGGAAAATGGAATTTCCTCTAATAGAACCCAGGCTGGATATTTTCCTGTTCATTACTATAAAAGGACCTGTCACAACAGTAAAAATACATTGCATTTCTTGTATTATACCCCTAGGGTCTTCTATATGACAGCCTACACTTAACCTGCTGCCACAGGAATAATTAAATAACAGTTGCATAATTCCCTATCCATTCTTAACTTCAGTGTGTTACCCACTGCTCAATGACACTTAGTGTGTTTGTGTGCTGCCCAACAGACTTGGTATCTGTTTTGAAATTGTTGATTGTTTCCTGTCTCAGGTGTTCAATGGCTGCAGGTGTTGGGGAAGCTTGCTACCCCCTGCACAGTGTCGCTTCGAGGTCTTGTGCAATGGAAAGCCAAAACTGGAACAATGTATCCTTTTTGACATTCAGAATGTCTATGCCCTGTTGCAGGTGTTCAGTTTGCTTCTTTCGTGGGCCACTAGTCCAGGTTTGCACACTGCTAAGTGTTGTGCAAATGAGATAAGCACAGTTAGACATGACATTCATTGTGTTTCTCAATTTCCCCTGTTTGTACTAAGCTGAGCACCCCACAAACACTGGCATTAAAAAAAATTAAAAAGGGAAAATTATGAAAAAGCAAAAAAAAAACTATTAAATAAACAGCAGTACAAAAATGTATGTTGGTACACATGAAATATTTTCACATAAGTCTAGATTTGAACCCTCACTCCAATTAACCTTCAAAACACAGTAAGGGTGTCTTAGCCCTCTTTGCCACAAAAACAGCTTTGCAGCATATAATGAAAATCATTGTGCATACAAGTAACTTCAGCATCATCCACAGTATTAACAACACGTATGACAGTTGTTTCTACATGTATTAATTTCAAATGTATTGCACTGAGTGATCACACAACCATTTATGGCTATTGCTTGCATATATGCACCCCTGTCTTATCTCTCTGTGTTTATTGTTCGTTCTTGTCTTATCTGAGCAATAATCTGAGATGTGCAGTCTGAACAGCATTCTTTATCATTGTCGTTAAAATGAGTGAGGATACTAAATGGCAACAATATACAGTGGTCAAGAAATGAAGGGGAGGTTGGATGTTTCTGAATAGAAACTGTGAAATGTGTGCTGCTTACTTCATAGGTTAGGTTCATAGGTTCATACTAGGCTATCTGCCCTAGGGCATTTATAAGCCTAGCCAAAATGTGTTTGGCTTTCGCCACCCATTTTAAATTTATTTTGCTATGCCCTTTTTCGAGGTTAGTATACTGTGCCTCTGTCTAACAGTGACACAGAAGTGATACCTGGGGTAAACCTATGATCTCCCATCCACTCATCAAGATTCCTCTTGAAGAGAGTCAATGAGGGACTCTGCCTAACCTGGACTGGGATTTTATTCCAGAGTGAAGGGAGCCTCTGGGTTATGAATCTGTCCCTACAGCATGTCCTATTTATTTCAGTGCTGAGGTTCAAGTCTCTCGAGCGCGTAGCTCGACGGGATTTGGATTTTCTGAGGTGCAGCATGTCCATTAATTCCGGGTTGGACATGGCTTTATACATCAGGCACAGATCGCCTCTGAACAGGCGGTATGCCACTGAGTAGAGCTGGAGTTTTTTTAACCGGGCAGCATATGGCATCTGTTTGAGCCCTTTGATCCTCTTGGTGAGGTACTTTTGGGGTCTTTCCAGTTGCTGCAGGTGTCTGGTAAGGTACATCCCAAAAGGGGATTGTACTCAATTATGGGCCTGATGAGGGATGAGTAAAGAGGCACGATGACCTCCCCTGATCTAGATGTGAATCCCTTCATGATTAGGTGGGCTATATAAAATGTTTTTCTAACCACTTTGGCCAGTGGTTGTCAAATGAGAGACTGCTATCAACTTGGGTCCCCAGGTCCCTAATTACTTCTTCTGTACTTAATGGATTACCACCTATGTGGTAATTTGTGGGCACTTTGTTTTTGCCAAAGGGGATGACTATACACTTTTTGGCATTTAGCTTGAGGCCATGGCTCTGGCACCAGTTGTCTGTTTCTATGAGGCCCTTTTGGAGGATGCTTGTGTCAGCTGGAGAGTCGATTATGGCGCCCAGTTTGCAGTCATCTGCGAACTTGGTCAGCCACAGTCTTTCCATGTTGGCCTGTACCTCCGAGAAATATATACCAAACAAGAGAGGTCCCAGGACTGAGCCTTGTGGGACACCACTTGTAACTGGTTTGGAGTCTGATATGGCTCCAGCAATTCTAACCATGTGGGTTCTGTCCTTGAGCCAGTTTGCAATCCATCTAGTGACATAGGGGTTTATATTTAAGCTGGTGAGCTTATCTATAATGCCCGAGTGGGGTATTGTATCGAAGGCTTTTGCGAGGTCCAGGTAGGCTGTGTGGACCACCTTCCCCTTGTCAATGGCCTTGGTGACTGTTTCAAAGAAATCAACCAGGTTTAAGAGGCAGGATCTGCCCTTAACAAAGCCGAACTGGGTAGGATCCAGTGTTTGTAGGTCCCCGATATCTTTATTTATGAGGTCCATGATGATCCTTTCCATAGCTTTGAAGACCAAGCTAATCAGGTTTATGGGGCGATAGTTTCCAGGATCCGTTGAGGCACCACCTTTATGGAGAGGGGCCACTGTTGCTATACGCCACTCTTTGGGCACATATCCTGTAGTAAGGCTGAGACTGAACAGTAGTTTTATGTTTGGGTTTAGCTCTTCTTGGAGTTCATGTAGGATGCAGCCCGGGACACCATCTGGTCCCATTGATGCTGTGTTTTTTGCTTTGGAGAGGGCGGCTCTTACCTGAGCATCTGAGATGTCAGGGGGGCAGCACTCTGCTGGGATAGATATTTGCCCTTTTGGTGGGGCGGGAGAAGTTTGCGCTGAACCTGTCAGCTAGGATGTTGGCAATGTCTGTGGGTTCGGTGTATTTTTTGTCATTTTGGACTAATTCTGAGCATATCTGGGAATTCCCACCCAGGTTCCTAACATAACTAAAGAAAGCCTTGTGATTATCCTTAGTGTCCTGTGCAATTTTTCTCTCGAAGGTGGCCTTAGACAATTTTATGTGTGCCCATAGTTTTTTGCTATTACTGATCAGTGATGCCTTCCCTTTTTGGGATTTTGCTCTATCATTTAGTAGCTTCCTCCTTCTATTGTATAGTTTGTTTATGGCTGGGGTCCACCAGACAGGACGTCTGCCTTTGGAGGATTGGGTCTTGGTTTTATTTGGGATCGCATGATCCATGCATTCCTGAAGGTGTTCATAGAATGCGTTTATAAAGGATTATGTGGTCTGGGCCGTATTTTCCACAGGCCCGGGTGCTTTGAAGGATTCCACCTCAGTTTTGAGGAGTGTGAAATTTGCTTTAGAGAAGTTTTTCACAGTGGTTTTCTGGGCAGGGGGTGGGGTCGGGATGTGAATATCCAGTGAGATTAGTTTATGGTCTGATCTTACCAGTGAGGGATACACTTCTGGTCTGGAGCATAGAGTCCCCATGTTAGTGATGATCAGGTCCAGTATGTTTTCCCCTCTAAAACTTGCATTTAAAACCTTGATACAATTTGTTCCACACTTTGTAAGTCAAACCTGCCTGACACACCCACTAGAGGTAAGGGAGTCTGAACTGTTGTTGTGTTTTCCTTTTCCCTACCACTAGTTATTCATCATTGCAATCCATTAGCAAGAAACACAAAGGGAGTGCCTGCTCTATATTTACATCTGTTACACACAGCCAAGTATTTGGAATTCAACAATTTGAATGAGTTTACATCTCATTTGCATCTTCATCATGCTCAGAGCACTGAATCTACACTATAAAAAGGGAAAAATGTAGCTAGGGAATTATATATATATATATATATATATATATATATATATATATATATATATATATATATACACACACACACACACACACATTAGCAAATACTACTTTTATCTATATGAGGTTCTTAGAAGTGTACTGATGGCATAGGCATGTTTGTCAGGGCATTTTACTTTTTCAGATTCAAAGCCTTATTAACTGGCGTCACAAGTGCTAATGTTACAACTGTATTTCCTCTTTACACTCTTCTATTGTTATTTATGTAAAATGTAAATATCTTATATTGTAAATGACACAGGGGTCTTAGCCTTCTAAGCTAGCCCATACACACCTCTAGGGGAGTGCTGGCCACAGACAGATATGACTGGCAATTGCATAAAATTGAAAGCTCTGTGGTTAATGTGTGCATGTTTTTGGGACAGTTTATTTGCTAGCACTTTTAGCATTTCATGGACAGTTTGTTAACAAAATGTGTCATTTACCTATTGCTTTAGGGGTGGGGAGTATTTACAAGACTGGAATCCTTGTTCTGCCATCAGGAAGGACCGTAAACTTATAGTAAAAGCACTCACTAATTTAACACTAAAATCAGTGGAATCAGTATCAGTATACTCAATATTAATCAAATTTATCAAAGGTCTTTTTGTCTGGAGAGTAGTTTAAGAGGGGAGACTTCACAAAATGATACTTGCTTATTGTTAATACCCAATAAGCAGGGGGGAGTATGTTGTGAAATTATCATAAGGGGTAGGCAACAACAAATGGACAATGGTTAAGAACAAGTCTGGTGGGAGAGAAAAAAATAATCAGCCTCAGTTCTGAGATGACTGGCCAGAAACTACCTAAATGCAAAGATGAGTCTTGAAATAGTGTGATGTACACTCAGTACATAAGAATGAAACTAGGGATGTGATATTGTCAGTTTTCATTATATCTTCAGCTGTTGGGTTTGCATCCGATTCTTGTATCTGACTTAGCCATTACTAAAGCTTGTGGTAACCGAACAGATCTTGAGCTTTATCCATAATGCACCAACCCCTAACATACCCCAAAATTTCTTTCTTCAGTAGCTATTACCCTTCTGTGTATTCTTCCTCTCCTTTAACTTGGCTCACCCATGACATTATATCCAAGAACAATTATCTCTTCTGTGTAACAACTTACATAATCCTTCTATCCTTAACACCACTTTCATATACCCTCTCCACCCCCACTGTCTGCTTATATCACTGATCATACAATACAAAAGTTTTATAACCAACAGTTATATTCCATCATATGAATTCTAACCCATGCAATAATGCCTGAACATATATTACAACCTCTTCATGTAAATATAGTCTATCATTTTTTTTTTTGTACAGCGTTGTATTCTCTTAGACTATTTTTTATGACTTGCTATTTTTTCTTTTTTTGTATCACTTGCCATTCGTCTGTATCATTTTTGTATTGTGTCATTTATAATTGTACATTGTTGTGTGAATTATTAAGCAAATGTGGAGCTTTTCTCCACAGGCCTTTGTTGAAAAAGGACCTATGTCCAATTGGACTTTCCCGGTAAACAAATGTTAAATAAAATAAATAAATAAATAAAATAAATACCGCATATCTCTTTTGCCTCTTTTCATGAAAATATGTCGTCAGACTTAGCTTTCGAGTTTCACAAATAATGAAATAAGTGCTATATATTTTTTTCAGTAAAATCTTTCTGATAACTTCTTACATATATTACTTGTTTACTTATTCCCTTACCCTCATACAATATTGGATATCTCTTTTACCATTGTTGATAATATTTCTCCCTTCTCTTTCCTTTTATACACTTGGGTGTAGCTTCATTACCATTGTTGGCATTTTCTGACTTTCTTTTTCTTATCTTTTCTCCTCATTAAAAAAAATAAATAAACTTCCTTCTTTTTTTCTTTGTTTTTTTTTGAGTTTTGTTGAAATGGCCACGAAGGGTCTTTCTTGCTTCAAAAAGTGCTTAAAGTGTGGGCAGAAGTTGCCTCTGTCAGATGCCCACACTCTTTGTGTTTATTGCTTAGGCCCATAGCAACTTCAGGAGGATTGCTCTATTTGCCACAAATTTCAATCCCAGGGCTTTAGTGGACAGAACAAACAAACTTATCCTGAAAGATTTGTTGCCATCATCCTTTGGTAAATCTATTACTGGGGCTCAATCCCCCAAGACTAAAGCTAAGTAGTCCAAATTTCTGCGTACAATGCCTTCCGCTTTCTTGACCTCAATTTTAGAGTCCTCTAGGAAGAGATCTAGTTAGATCTGAGAAGATCTTAAAGTTATTCTCCTTCAGATCCAAAGAAAAAGAAATTAATGAATTGAATCCTATGACTCTGGATCTAACAAAAAAAAAAAAACTACAGATCCCAAGGTCTGTGGTAACACTGTTCTTCAAGTACAAGGTATTCCTCTTCTCTTGATTCTGTGCCTTCAAGGGTTCCCTCACCATTTTTGGAAAGGTGCCAATCAAAATATCCATCCTTTGCTTTGTCTCCTTTATCCAGGAGTTTGACAGAGGAAGATGTGAAAAGAATGATGCAGAAGTTCCTGTTAACACAGATTCAGATGGGTGTTTTACCAACTCCTACCCGTTTGAGTTAGAAGGCCCATTTGTCTACCATTCCACCACTTCATACTACTTCTCTGATCTCTTTGGTTGCTTTGGAGTTTCTGGATCCCAGCCTTCCAGGTCCATCTGGCTTGGATCCAAAAATAACCTTATCTTTAGATTCAAACTTACTCTGAGTGCTCCAGCTCTGACTTCTTTGGATCTGGATGACTCTTGGAATCAAAGCTTCTTTACTGGGTCTGAGGAATTTTAGTCAACTCCAAAGTTTTCAGAGCCATCTCTGCACCTTGGTGCTTTGGCACTGGATAGCTCTGCTCTGACTTCCTCCTCAGGAGATTGCTTTCAGGGATGGAGGAGACAGCAGTCTAGAAGCTTGGCTTCTCAGTGCCAGGGTCTTCTCTCTTGCTGGGGTGGTCTGCCTTCAAGCCTGGGAAAAGGGTATTTTCTACTCCAACAGGACAGATGGATCTAGCACCCTAAGATCTTCAATATAATTCCCAGTTGACTGTATGCTTGGAGCCTCATCATTCTACGTCACAGGGACAGCCAGCTTGAGACCTCCAGACCACCCAGCAGAATTTATTAGTCTCTTCTGACTCTTTCCCAAAGCACTCTACTGAGGAAGTACCTAGAAAGTGCAAGAGGAGGCACTTAGGCTCTCCACAAGGGTTGAACACTGAGGATAGATTTTGATGAGGGTGAAGGGTTCCTACAATCACTTCCAGAAGACATCTCATTTGGAACCATCCTATAGATTCTTAAACAGAGAGTTGAATGGACCCCCAGCAACCCTTCACCTGAGGAAATATTTCTGGAGGCCTTTGGAGCTGGCCCGTCTACCTCCAGGGTTACTTTGCCTGCTGACAAGCTCATTGATTTGGTCTCCTGGTTGAGCTTGATTTAGTTGAACCAATACCTACGAGGCCAGATAGGATTCTAGCTCCACCTATAGGGAAGGAATTTTTGGGGTTAAGTGGTGCCCGTGGATACCATGGTCATGGCGGCAGCCACTAAGAAGAAACCTGCTGAACAGAGTTCCTCTGTTCAGCCCCCTAATAGGGAGTATAGGGTGATGGACAGGTTTGAGAAGTGTGTCTATGCTTCAGTGACATTTGCTCTTAGGTCTCTGAACTATTTGGGACATTTTGTTAGTTTGCAAAGAGATTTGATTAAAAAATTTTCAAATTTACTTCCAGGGACCATTTCTGCTGAGATTCAATTGTCTGTGGCCTGTCAGCTGGCTACATCCGATTCTATCTCAAATTCATCTATGAGGCTTATTCTGCATGCAGCTGATGGTGCCTTAAGGACAGTGGGTTCAGACTTATTCATTAGGAGGCATGACTGGATGCACTTGTATGATTTTGTAAAGCCCTTTAAGTATTTATTCATCAATGCTCCATTTGACAGCACTTCATTGTTTGCCAGAAAGTGAAAAACACACTTTCCAGGTGTGAGAAGGATGGAAAGACCCTATCTGCAGTCAGCATACATTTTTTGACCCCTCAAAGATCCTTTTCTATGAATCAATGAGGTGGTCAGAAAATGTGGTTCAGAAAGTCCCATGGTCCTTTCCAGGAAACACATGGAGAAGGTTCCCCTAGGGGCAGAGAGGGGAACTCTAATGGATGTCACCACCCCCATGGCAGAGAAGGCACACGACACCAGGGATCCAGAGATTTTTTTTTCTGATATACCCTACCAGTGTGCCTGAAAGGAGGTCTGATTGTCCACATCTGGAGGCAATCAAGGTCAACTATCCCTGCACCAGAGAGCCTGGCTAAACATGACAACAGATACATGGGTGCAGAGGATTATTTCCAGAACTTATATAATTCCCTTTTCCCTTCCATCTCCAACTGTACGTAAAATTTCCGATGTTCTACCCAGTCAGAGGAATGAAGCAGCACTAGAAATACAAAAGTTGCTAGAAAAAGGAGTCATCCAAGAGTTCCTGCCAGACTAGTTAGAATCTGGAATTTACTCAAGATTATTTTTAGTGCCAAAGAAAACAGGGGACTGGAAACCAGTTTTTGATATCAGCAACTTGAACAAGCTAGTTTGACACAAAAAGTTATGGATGGTCATGATTCAGTCCATTTTCCCTTTTCTGGGCAAGGATGACTGGATGTGCTCAATGGACCTTCAGGATGCGTACATAAAAATGAACAGAAAATCCCGAAGGTATTTATGGTTCTGGCTGGGAGCCAGTCACTACCAGTTTAGAGCTCTGTCCTTTGGGCTCACCACAGCCCTCAGGGCATTTACCAAATGCATGGCACTAGTAGCAGCTCACTTGAGACTGCAGGGATTCTGGGGTGTTTCCATATTTAGATGACTCGCTCATTACCGCCGTGACCAGGCATCTTTTAATAAGGGCAAGAAATCAGGTTCTCCAAATTTGCTCCCATCTAAGGATAACCATAAATTATAAGTCTCACCTGCAACCAACTCAAAATTATGAACTCTTAGGAGCAGTTTTTAACACAACATCAGTGATAGCTTCTCATCCTCTCTCAAGAGTACAGACTATCAGATTGCAGGTCAGAAAAATAGTTCACAGTACCAAGATTACAGCCCACTTGGTCCTTCAAGTTTTAAGATCAATGTCAGTGGTAATAACCTTAGTCCCTCTAGCAAGATTTCATATGAAAATTCCTCAATGGATGCTAGCAACACGGTAGTCAATTCTTTACCAGCACATGTCAGCACAAATAAGAATCACTCAGGCATGCAATAGAGATCTCAGGTGGTGGATTCAGTCAAATCAAGTTCTACAAGACAGTCCATTCATACTCCCACAGCCCAAGGCCATTGTGATCATGGACACTTCCCAGATGTGATGGGAGGCTCTTTCTGGGAACAACAGTCCAAGGCACTTGGTCCCTTGCAAAGGCAAACTTGGATATAAATGTCCTAGAGATGAGAGCATTGATCTTACCATTCCAGGCACTTCAGAATGCTCTCTCTTTAGGAACAACTGTGATTCAAATAGGCAATATGTTGGTAGTTTGGTACATCAACAAAGAGGGACCAGATCTTACCCCTTGTGTTGAGAAGCACTCAGAGTGTGGCAATGAGCAATCTTATCCAACTGCTTTCTTATAGCAAGGCACATTCCAGGGAAGTCCAGTGTGATAGCAGACAAATTGAGCAGATCCATTCTTCTACCTTACAGGTGGTGTCTCAACAGGAAAGTGACAGAAATGATTTTCCATCACTGGGGCCAGCCTTGCTGTGATCTTTTTGCTTCTCCCCTAAATAACAAATGCAGCAGCTACCTTGCCTTAATCCCCCCTCAGGGGGAATCACCAAGGGATGCTCTACTTCATGACTGGCCTCCAGGTCTACTTTATGCTTACCCACCAATTCCACTAATTCTTAATTTCTGCAGAAAGCTGCCAGGTTGAAGAGCAAAGTCATCATCATTGCACCTTACTGACCTTGGCAGATTTGGTTCCCCTTCCTATGGTCTCACCTAATATGGAAACCTTGGATTCTGGATCCAGTTATGGACCTCCTATCACAATCGACAGATATGATAATTTGGCTATTTCAAACCTCAAGCTAACAGCTTGGTTTCTCCAATTCTATTAAAAGCCAGATAGACAATATTCTCTTCCCCTGTCCACCATATCCTTTAATTTCCCATAAACCTTCAACAAGAAACGTTATATAAGTAAATGGAAAAGATTTGTTTACTGGGCACAACAAAATCATATTGTTCCATTTTTAGCGATATATAATATACTTGAATTTTTAGCTTTGCTCTTTGATGAAGGGTCGAGTTTCTCTACCAATAAGGTTCAATTAGCAACAATATATAATTTTCATATTAGATTTGAAGGTTCTTCTATATCCTCTTCTAAACTTTGCAAAGCATTCTTGAGATATGAACTTGGTACTTCAGACATTAATTAATTCCCCCTTTGAACCAGCCGCTAAATGTGATTACTTGGAAAACTATCTTTCTAGTGGGCATTACCTCAGCTAGAAGAATTTCAGAACTTCAAGCCTTGGCTTCAAAACCTCCCTACTTGATTCTTCATAAGGATAGGGTTACATTATCAACCAATACATCCTTCTAGTGTCAGAATCCAATATCAATCAGTCCATTAATTTGCCAGCATTCTTTCCTAAATTTGCAAACAAAGGTAACTATATGTTGGATTTATTGGTTGTTCACAGACAATTTTGTTTTTATCTACATAGAACAGAAGATATCATAAAGACAGAGCAATTATTTGTTTCCTTTGCAGATTTGAAATTGGGTAAACTAGTCACAAAAGTAACTTTAGCCAGATAGCTGACTGATTGTATTTCTTTTATCTATAGTAAACTGTCTTTCCTTAATTGTTGCTCATCCTATGTTATAATTCAAGATGAACAGGCAGGGTAGTTGGTTTATATGCTTTACTATATAGAAACACATTAAGATGGATAGCGGCAACACAAAATAGAAATGAACTGATTAACTGACAGACCATTACATACATGCATGCTTACATCTCAACAGCTCTCTACAAAATACAAAATAGCAGTCTGGATCACACATGCTCAGTATTTATACACATGTATAAGCCCATGGAAAGATTCTTAAAGGTATACATACATATTGATCTACATCCTCTCTCTTTAGTCAATTGCCCAATCTGAAAAATACATGCAATTATACAGACACTGAGAAATAAACACAACATTCTTGCCCAAGTTGCCGTGTATCTGGAACATGGTCTGGAAAGTTCGACCTGATCTAATGATATAGGAATTAGGACTGGGTATAGCAACAGGGATAGTCATTAGTGAATAATCAGTTTCAGCAGTTTTGGGAATCTTCTCAGGAACAGGTATATTTGCTGGAATGTCCTCTGGAACTGGAACACTGGATAACTCACTTTGAAATCTAGAGTCTTTTTCACAGGCAAGATGCTGCAATGCAGGCTCAGACACCGGTACAGAATGTTTCCAATTCCACCTAAATTCTACTCCTTGTGATTCCACAATGTAGGAGTTCTGCCTAAATTCTACTCCTTGTGATTCCAAAATGTATGATCTCACCTCTGGATATACACTTTTCATGACTCCAATCCAAAACCTTTGCATGTCTGCAGCCTCACTATTTCCCCTTCTCGTAATGGATTGAGCAGTTTGCTGGACTTATCATAATAGGACGTCTCAGACAAATGCCTTGTCATGAGTTGAGCTCTCACTGCCTTGTTGTTCTTAGCACAGGGAACCAACAGATTGCTACAGATTGCATTTCATTTAACTAGAAATTTGTTTTGAGCATTCTGAGTGCTTTGTTTTATATTCTTCAAGTAAGAAATCATTTAAGCAAGTTTTAGTACCTGGAATTTGTTTCTAACCTGTTTTGCGAGTTGTATGTGTAGTAGGGATGATCCATTCCTCTATATTCCTCCAAATTTAACTGAGTGACACCTGGTCTTGATTCTGGAACCCATTCTGACACCATGTTGCTCACCCAATGTTATGATTCAAGATGAACAGGTTGGGTAGTTTGTTTATATGCTTTATTATATAGACACACATCAGGATGGGATAGCGGCAACATAAAATATAAACAAACTGATTAACTGACAGACCATTACATACATGCACGCTTACATCTCAACAGCTCTCTACAAAATGGCAGTGTGGCTCACATGTGTTCAGTATTTATACACATGCAAGCCCAAAGAAATCTTATCAAAGACATACATACATACCGATCTATACCTTAACTAAAATGGTAAGACCCCATTCAACTAGATCCATGGCAACATGTTTCTACCCAGGATTTCCATGGATGACATATGTGCAGCAGCAACTTGGGCAGATCCTCATACCTTTTTCACTCATTACAAATTAGATCCGGTCTTGAGGGGTACAGCAGCTTTTGGTTCAGCTGTGCACAGGAATATCCTTCTTTAGAATCCACCCAGGGTTTTAGGTACCTGGGAACTCTGTCCCAACAGTTGAGGATAGAATGAAAACTGACAACATCAGATAAAGAAGTTATGTACTCACCATAATGCTCATCTATGTTGTCTATTTTCATTCTTCCTCAACTTCTAGCCCACCAACCCCCATCCTTTTTTCCTACAAACTTCTGGAAGAATAAGATATTGTAAAGACACCATTCTCCTTTTTGATTGAGCTCCAGATATAGTTCCTTCTGAGGGACATATATAAATGTATGTGTCTTTTTCTATACATCTTGGCAGTTATCACATTTAGGTAAATCAGCAAACAAGATCTGGCATATGTTAGAGATTGGTGCATTATGGGTAAAGAAGAAGCTCAAGAGGTTTTGGATACCAAGAGCTTTGGTAATGGCTGAGTCAGATTCAAAGATCTGATCTGAACCCAACAGTTGAGAAAGAATAGAGAAACAAAGGATGTCTCCAAACAACCACAGCCGATGATCCAACAGTTTAATGAAAACACCATTTTAAAAAACAAGGTAAGCACTTTTGGAACAAGATTCCTTCTTCAGACAATAAAAATGTGTTAAAACAAAGAGTTGAAATAGTCAGTACAACCAATTAGACAACAGGAAAGACTTAATTAGCAGTGATGTCATCTAACACAGAAAAAAAGTAATTCAATCAGTAAGCTAGCTTAAAAAGCCAAGTCTCCAAAGAGTAACACCCACTCAGTGCTTTAGTAAGCTACTCTTAAGAAAAAGCCTGATACTCATTTTATTATTTAAGTCTGGTTCACAGTAAGATTTAAGCTTCAGAATACACTTCTGTTCTTCTTGCTCAGTCACATTTCTAATATCACCACCCTTGTTAATCAGACTAACAAGATGTAAAACAATGAACTTAAATGAATGTTCAGTACCTCTTGCTTTCACATGTCTTGCCAAAACATTGGTGTCTCTATTCCTTTGAATATCATAAGCATGCTCTAAAATCCTGTTCCTAAGAGTACAGTTCATCTTTCCTATATAGAATGCATCACAGGCAGTGCAAATAGACATACAAACAAGATCAGAGCTTCCACAATGTACAAAATGGTCAAAATAAAAACTTAAATCAGTAGGCTGATGAAAAAAAGATGTACAAGAAAATATAAATTTGGAGGCTCTAGAAGTGCCACATTTAAAGTACCACAATGAATGAATGGATTTCAGAGAAAAATATTTTTTAACATTTCTGTAATAGAGCTGTCTTTTCAAGGAAAGATTATTTCTAAAACTAAACTTTGGTTTCGGGTCAATAACTTTCTTGACATCAGGATCTGACAAAAATATGGGCCAGTGTTTGTTAATAATTTCACAGACCTGACCAATATTACTCAACTATGTAAAAACAGGTTTATTCTTAACATGAGCAACTCTATTGTCTCTGTTTGTGCCTAATACCACTCTCTCAGAAAAAAAAATCTCTAACTATAGTTGCTCTGTTATCATGTACCCCATTAATGCACAAATCAACCTCTGTGGGTGTCTAACCCTTTCTTATAAAATCCTCTCTCAGTCTTAAAAAAGCCAGATTTAAGTCAGCATCATCAGTGTGAAGCCTCATAGTCCTCAGAAATTGCCCTTTCATAACATTACTTGATCCATGTCTGGGATGTATACTAGTCTTGTGAAGAAGAGTGTTCTTCTTTACAGTCTTTCCTATAAAGACTAGTACAAAGAAGTTTAAGTTCATCCTTGTTAATACTCGCATCTAGAAAGTTAATTCAAATGACAGATGACTGGGCACTAAATTTCAGAAAGGTAGTGGCAGTATGGAGATACTTGATAAATTCATTAAGCTTAATGTCTGTATTGCCCCAAATAAAAAAGATGTCATCCACAAAACATCTGTAAAAATATACAGATGCAAAGAAAGGGTTATCCGCAAAAACCTTTTCATCTTCTTCTAGTGCCAACACTACGTTGGCATAAGTGTTGGCACATGCAGTGCCCCTTGCAACAATTGCCTTTTGGATACAGAATTTATTGCCAAACATAAATGCATTATTTTCCAAGCCTAGTTCAAGTAGAGTACATATAACTTCAATCTTAATCACATCCAAAGATGTCTTACGAGCTAAGATTGTACAAATACTCTCTATGCAGTACTCATTGGGGTCATAGTAATTAATGATACTACATCAAAAGTAACAAGAAATTGGTATTCTCATGAAAATCAATCGACCATGTATATGGTCCTGCAAAAAGGACTTAGTATCTCTCAAAATTGTAGTTATAATATTCAAAAGTGACCCTAAGTTTTTTCAATATAAATTGATAAAGGCTCAGTAATCCCAGCCTTTGCTACAAAGGAGGGGTCTTATCGGAGGTCTCACACGATCTTTATGGACCTTAGGTAGTACATATAAAACAGGTATAACAGGGTGTTCAACCTGTAGATAATCATGTAACCTTGAGTCTTTGAGACCAGTCATTAGAAGGTCATACAAAAAGCATGTACCCCAGGATTCAGGAAGCCAATATTTCCATACAGGAACACTGTAGCAGCTCCTGCATAGAAAATGACCACTGAGTGATTCAGGATAGTGTCATTTTCACGTGCACTAGTGGTTCTACACTGTTCTAGCATGGAAAACCAGCAAATATGCAAATCACCTCATTTGCTGGTGAAAACCATGCAAATGAGGTGATTTTGCAATCCAGCAAGCTGCCAGGTCTCCGTGTTAGAACAGTGTCAGTGCAGAAATGTATTCAGAAAATAACTGACTACATTTCTGCAACTGACAAAACAGAGGCATGGCAGCTCATGGAAAAGCATGTATTATGTACATTAGACATGCCAATGGCCAAATATAAGACTACTGGCATTGAAAATTGATTAATTATTATGAAAATTAAACTTTTTTTTGGCCGATCTCGGCCATTTAAGCATAGGGCAGTGGTGCACAAACAGGATTGTGCCATAAAAAAAAAATGGGAAAACTTAATTTTAAGTTAAATCTGCATTTTGCTATTATAGTCAATGACATGCAGAATGTAAACAATATCAGGGAGCACTGGTTGTCAAGGGAAAAGGGTCCGTGTTAGTGCAGTAACTAACGACCTACACACTGGGGTATGCAAATGAGAGGAGTTATACTGACACACATATTTCTTCAAAGTGTCAGCTTGTACATAACTGTGTAGGTGCAGCAATACAACAGTGCAAGTGTAAGAGCTGAATGACTTCAGAAGGGGGTGTGTCGTGCTTGCTATAAGCTCACTGGAGTTCTGTGGCCCGTGTTTGCCCTTAGCTAAGCACAGCTAAGGAAGGGGTTGTGTCACATGTGCCTGACCAGTGTTTACGTAGCCTAAATGGGTGTGTGCACTGCACACTGGGAATTAAACAAAAAAAAAACAAACAAAAAAGAGGAAATGGCAGCACTGTTTACATTTGAGCACTGGGTATGTGTGGCGCACCTCGGGGCTTAAATAGGGAGAAAGGGGAAACAGCAGTAGGAAGGCAGTCAAGGAGATCTAGCATAGCTGGCAGGTGGAATGTGTCAAAAATCAGCCAAATATATATGCAGCAGCCCATCACACTACTATAAACTATGCAAACACCTTTCAGACTGGTTGTTGGGGAAACAGAAGTAGAAAGGCAATCCAGGAGAAATAGCATAGATGGCAGGTGTAATATATCAGAACCAGCCAAATACACATGCAGTGGCCCAGCACACTACTATAAACTATGCAAACACCCTACAGACTGTTTTTTCCACAAACTCTAGACCACCAGTGTACACAGATGGAGGATTTTTAACTGGCAAAACTAACTAAACATTTTAGAGGCTGCTGCTGCTTTACTCCAACAATATGGAGGAGAATGCTGACAACTGACCCACAGTGAGTAGGAGGAGAAGAGTGTAGAGACCAAGGATAACCTACCAGGGCCTACATGAGCTGGAGATAGTAGAGTGCTATAGGGTGGACAGGGACATTCTACAGCAAATCATTGAGCTATGCTGGCCATGCCTCACACACATAACTAATAGAGGGGAACCCATTCCAGTAGATACCAATGTATGTGTAGGCTTAAGAATACTAGCCACAGGTACCTTCCAAAGACGAACTGGGGATATCATGGGGGTCTCACAGGCATCAGCACCCAGGGTACTCGACCAGTTCCTGGATGCCATGACACAACATGCCAATGAGCACATATATTTCCCCACCGCCCGTGAGGCATTGACCAAATGTATGCGTCTCTTCCACTGTATAGCAGAATACCCTGAGCTAGTTGGTGCTATAGACTGCATGCGCATCCACAGCCAAGGACCATCTGGTGAGCAGGGTAGGGTCTACATAAACTGCAAAGGTTTCTCCTCTATCAACTGCCAGGTCATGTGTGATGTCCAGGGCATTATCATGAATGTGTGTGCTGGAAGCCCTGGAAGCTATCACAACTCCAACATCTGGAATTGCTCACAGCTGTATTAGGCATTTGCCAGGGGGGAATCCCATATGACCATCTAGTGGGGGATGCTGGCTGTGCACTGGAGCTGTGGCTGATGACACCCATCAGAAATGACCACACACCCGAACAAGAACACCATAATGAGACACATGCACAAACCAGGATCATTGTAGAGCATGTATTTGGGATGCTCAAGTCACTCTTCCGCTGCCTTGACATATCCGGTGGAGCCTTGTAGTACTCTGCAGCTATATGTGCACAAATGTTCATAGTATGTGCCATGCTACACAATATGATTCTGTGGAAACAGCTGCAGCAGGAACAGCACGGGGTGGGCCACACTGTCCCCCACCATTGCCAAGGCCAGCACAGGCACAGAGGGACTCAGAAGAGGAACATCCTGAGCCTGCCCCTGTAAGCAGAAGGAGGCATGCCCAGTATGCCCATGCCTCGGCAAAGAGGCAAAGCATAGCACACACACATTGACACTGTAGGGGCCCAGGGAATGATACCTCACTCCAACTCGCACATACAGTAAAAGGGATGCCAAACATGACAGTACCTGAGCTTTACCATGTATAGGGAGTGTACTATGTGCATCCAATTTAGTCATCCTTCCAGCACCATCCTCAATAGTGGACCAGTAACAAGGTAAGTCTCTCTTCCTATCAATTACTGAATGGGGTACTTTTCCGTTAAATCCCTACCACTTCATGCTGCTGTGTTTTGGTGGTATTACAGTAGCGGGTTTTACTTACACCGTTTACTTGGAAGAAGAAACTGTGTCTACATCGGTGGATTTATCAACATCAGTTGCAATACAGAGTACAACAAGGCATTCTCTTCTACTTGTAAGATTGAGCATGACCTTCCTTCTCAACCAGTGTCATTCTCATTCAACAGGCAGCTGTGTGGTCCCAAATAACTCCATACCTCTCAACTGTCTGGTTTTTGGGAGAATGTCCACATTTTTATCTCATATGTATGGGAATACTGTCGGTATAATCCCCCTTCCGATTATATATATATACTGTTTTAGTCTAACTTCCCAACCAGTGAACCCTAATGTCTCCTCCTTCATAGCCACTGGTGGCCCGTCAGCAGTGCGAACTGGTAGTGGTTTAATGGAGAAATCCACCCATGGAAGACTACATCTCTTCTTACAAGTGAACGGTCGAAGAGATATCTGGTACTGAAATACAGGCAAAACACAGCATGGTTTCAGATTTCATACCTTTCAGAAAATCATTGTTAATGCAAAACCTGCCATTTTATCAACTGTTTAAGTTTTTAACAGCAACATTTTTTAAATTGTCCCTATTTCGGGGGCATTTGTCTACTTAGTGCTAGGGTTTTAATGCAGATCATCACGCTTCCCACTTTGAGGATGTACTTGGTGGGAAACAAGTACTTGTGCTCTTCAGAGTAGCTCTTACTCCTCTATTTACAGCAGCGCAAAGTGGTAGGGGTTTAACGGAAAAGTAATGAAGAAACCAACAAAACAGTACTGGATAAAGAGCCTCTTCAGAATCACATATAATACTTTTCACAAAACAGATGAGGGTCACCACTGCAGATATACAAAACAATTTATTCACTGCATTACAAAAGTAAGCACTTTTACATTTTCTAGTGCTTCATCACACTTTAAACAACTGCTGTCAACAGGCACACATTTAAATAGTGTTACAAATGCATATCCACCAATCATTACCCATTTAATTACATCACTACAATATCAACTCATTTTAAAATACATTGCAAAACAATATATATCATACTGAAACTATACTAAAACATATTATGAAACAAAGCCATTCATAAAAAAACAAATTATCATAAAATATTATATACATACATAAATAACACATATATAAACCTCTATGCAGTAATGAGCATAGGGGTGTGCTGCTAAAAACGGTTTAAGAGTTACCTTCTCATTTAAACCATGCCCTTTGTAACTCTGTAACCTAGTTATTCACCTGTTCTCACATTCCTCAGTATAATTTTTGATGTCCCCCAGTCTACGGGTTGTTTTAATTAGTTCTCACTGAACTTAAATTTATGTGACATACCCATATCTAAGACATGCCGGGCCAAAGCATTATGATCATCTTCTCTATTTATTGTGTATATGTGCTTTCTGACCCGCTCCTGAAGGCTCCTATTTGTTTTTCCTATATAGAAACATGAGCATATCTGACAGACAGCTATGCATATTAAATTTCTTGATTTACAATCAGCATAAAAATTAAATTTATACTCATAAGCTGTATCAGGATGTACAAAACAATCAATTCCGGACATATAAGCACAATGATTGCACCCTCTACAAGGGAAGGTGCCCTGTCTAGTAGATGAAATTGGTTCCTTCATATTATTCTCATAACACAGCAGCCTCTTAAGTGCTTTTGTATTTTTGTAGGAAAAAACTATGTCTTGTTCCCACTAATCTCAGTTCTGTCAAATGTAAAGTTATGTGTGTGTGTGTGTGTGTGTGTGTGTGTGTGTGTGTGTGTGTGTGTGTGTGTGTGTGTGTGTGTGTGTGTGTGTGTGTGTTTCTAGATGAGTATGGTTGAGGCTATTCACACTCACTTAACTTCCCTTACCCCGCCTTCAGCACTGCTGCTGATGTCACTCACCTTCAAAGATACATTTGGACAGCTCTCCAATATATAGGCTCCATGGTGCTTGTGATAATTGTGTAATACTATAGTGTAGCCAACTAGTTAGGTAGGCATTCTAATCATGTGCGTGGCAACTGTGAAAATGCATGTGTTTGTGTGAGAAAGTGTGTGTCTTTATACAGACCTGATTTTGTGGTCATTCACACTTACTACATTTCCCTTACCCCTCCTTTAGCACTGGTGCTGATGTCACTCACCTTCAAAGATACCTTTGGACAGCTCTCCAACATATAAGCTCTGTTGTGCTTGTGATAACTGTGTAATGCTATAGTGTAGCAAACTAGTTAGGTAGGAGTTTTAATTCTGGTTTTAGCAACTGTGAAAATGTGTGTGTCTTTGTAAAGACCTGATTTTCTGGTCATTCACACTTACTACACTTCTCTTAGCCCTCCTTTAGCACTGCTGCTGATGTCACTCACCTTCAAAGATACCTTTGGACAGCTCCCCAACATATAAGCTCCATGGTGCTTGTGATAACTGCATAATACTATAGTATAGCAAACTAATTAGGTAGGAGTTCTAACCCTTGTCCTGGCAACTGTGAAAATGTGTGTGCTTGTATGAGAAAGTGTGTCTGTCTTTGTAAAGACCTGATTTTGCGGTCATTCACACTTACTACACTTCCCTTACCCCTCCTTTAGCACTGCTGCTGATGTCACTCACCTTAGAGGTATGTTTTGATAATACTCTACCTATAATCTCTGTGGCATGTGTGATAAATGCAGAACAATGTAATAGCAATAACTAAATAAGTAGGGGTTTGAATCTCATTCCTGGCAAGTGTTTGTGTGTGTGTCCATATATCTACATATATATATATATGTCCATAGCTTAAAAATATGGGCCCATTTACACCCAGAGCACTTCTCAGTGGCTGACTTTAGCAGCCCTGCAGATATCATTCAACTTAGAAGTACCTGTTGGCAACCCTAAACCATGTGAGGTCAGTGGTGTGTGTGGTAAATACATAACATAATGGCATTAAAACATAGTTAGATGGAGGTTTGAACCTCACTCCTGGCAAATGTAAATGTGTGTGTGTAGGGTAAAATATTTTGTGAAATCTTTCACCCACTACATCACCCAATGCCAGTATTTACAAGGGCTGGTGATGTTCCTTACCTTATAAGTACCTTGGGACAACAACCATCCTATAAGCTCCATGGTGCATGTGATAAATGTGTAATATTGTAGTAGAAATACATAGCTAAGTTGGGGGTTGAAACTCAATACTGGCAAGTGTGTGTGTCTGTCATCAGTATCCTGTGTGGATGTTGGTGTGATTGTGCAATAACAGGATCCATTTGGGGGTGGATTTTGCTAAATTATTATATTGAGGACCAAGTATATGTCCCAATGTCCACACTACAAGGCCACCAGTTGTCAAACACCATAGAGGTTGGTTTAGACAATCCACAGCCCTAAATGTCTAGTGCCATGTGCAATGTCTGTGTAACAGTATGGATTAGCTAACAATATAGGCAACCCTTCTAGTACTCAGATACCACTTTCTATCCATGAATAATACACAAACACACTTGGCTAGGCAGCAATCACTATATTGGCAGTTCTCCTGCAAATTGCCTCACAGGTAGTACCCACAGTGTGATTGCAGTGGACTACAACATGCCTGTTGACCACAACAGTGCCACTGACATCAGAAAGTACATTAATGTGTTACACCTCTTGACAGTGTGTTATCCAGCAAGTAAAAAGACATGGCACCCTGTTCCATCCCCTAAGTAGCCCAATCAATGTGTACAGTGGCCCTTTTACCATGTTCCCTACTGGATGCCTGCAACAACTGTAGAGTCTGCAAATATACCCCACAAAGGGAATACCATGCCTTCTACACATGCCTTGTATGGACAGACACCAATAACTCCAATGAATCCTCATATCATACTGTCTATGTAGGTGCAATCACTACCTCAGTTACATAGCCAGGTCTCACCAAACACGGTTAGGAATGCTACTTCTGAAGATACCAATCTGTCCACACAACATGCCCCAGAGACCTCAAGCACACTTCCACACTTCAAAGAACATGCATATGGGACATGTGCACAACCTAGGCACTGTCCATGATATGGTATATAAATCACATACATGTGAAGCAGTGCACATCACTGGCCACCCACAACTGAAAGCTGGATGAGTGGATGGGGAATACAATACCTACCCCTGGGGACCACTCCAGTGACTATACTCCAGAGCCACACTGGGGACTGTTTTCATGTGGCGTGATGCCAGGGTATTCTCTTGGGCTAGCCTTGTAGAACCTTCAGGCTCAATCACCTACTACACACCTATGAAGCAATGAACCTATGGATCTCAGTACTGGCAAATTTGTGTGTGTATGTGTGCATGTGTGTGTGTGTGTGTGTGTGTGTGTGTGTGTGTGTGTGTGTGTGTGTGTGTGTGTGTGTGTGAATAGTACTTTCAGTGTGTTTGGTTGATAAATATCTCCTGTGGCTGTGGTTATTAGCAATCAGAAGTGTGTCCAAACCACAACACGTACAATTCTCCATTCTACAACAGATGTTGTAAATCAGCATATACCTATGTACAACCCTCAGCCCTGTAATCTGTGAGGCATATGCAATCACTGTGTTACAGATGGGGGATTTCCAGGCACATACTGTATCCTGCCTATGACATGGTGGATGTGTTACCACACTGCCATACCCCGTGGTCTTGCTAAAGGGCCACATCCTGGTGACACACAGGCACGGGATACAGCATGTGAGAACACATTCGCTCAGCACTTCACTTGTGGGGGGAGAGAGGTGGAAAGCTGGCACTGAATGTGTTGCCAAGACTGTGGCCAATATCTGATGTTTCAGGATAGGTATTAGCACTGTGCAGTAACTCGCAGTACTTGTGTTCAATGCTGTGGAGGTTGTTGATGTAACTTTCAAAGGCTGTTGTGACTGCCATCAGTGTCTGCTTTCTGTCTGCTGTCATAGATGCCTGTAGGGGATTCCATGAGGGATCCAAAGTTGTATATGAGGCTAATAAGGGAGTACAACAGTCATGGGACTCCACCTTTCTCTGCAACAGTGTCCTCCTTCTGATGTACACTTTAATAATGGCAGGGGGCCATCACATTGTCTGCCAGTGTTTCTAGGACAGTATCTGGTTTCTGTTGGCTCTGGCTAGTATCATGCATTTGTGTACCTATTTGTACAGTGCCTATGTGTATGATTCCACAGTTGTGCAGCTATTTCCCATTGCCATGGGTGCAGTGAAGACGTCCACCTCTGTTTTCATAGCTGTAAAGTCAGCTTTGGAGAGGTTCTGCAAGGTGGTTACCTTTGTGGTGGGTGTGGATAACATGTTGAGTTCCATGCTGATTGCAGCCTGTGTGGATCTCACCATACAGGGATTGACATCTGTGGATGAGGAACAGTCCCACATTTAAGTAGTCAACACAGGTGAAGTTTGTTGCATCCTCTACCGGGGGTCAGTATGAGCTGGTCCAGGGCAATGGAAATGATGAATCCCTGAAGTGTTGGGCCACTTTATTTGTGCTTGGCTACTTTCCCCAGGTGATGGAGGGGTAGTTGAAGACTCATACTATGTCAGTGTTGCGTTGGACCATCACAGATGGCAGGGAATGTGCATTGACAGTCTAGGGACATAGATGTGGACCCATAGCAGGCTATGGTCTGGATTGTACTACTACCCCAAGGCAGTTGTACCAGATGTATCTCTAATGCATTATGTTGGGAAACTAGTCTGGAGGTGTTCCTAGTCATAATGAATATGGAGACAACACCACCTGTGGAGGTGTGGTGTGGTCCATGTTTGGGGGTTGACAGCTGTGGAATGTGTCATAGCCTGTTACTGCATGTCTGCTGTCTGCTGCTGTGAACCACCTCTCCATTACAGCAGACACGTGTCCTCCACTCCAACAACTGCCATGAGTGACTGTATCCTAATAGTTAAATGTCTACTGTTGAGCAGCATGACCCTCAGATTGCATACATGTGTAGCTGTTATGGTGGTAATAACATTAGGAACACTGCCTAATAAGGCATCATAGGGGTGGCATGGCACTTAGCCAGTACCTGGAAACCCAGCAGTGACAGATGTAGGACATCTGTGGCAAGTCATTGGATTCTGTCAGTCATGTCATCCCAAGCAGAGAGGTACTGTATCCACTGTGAATGACACATAACACGTAAGCCAATGCTGCAGTCAATCATCTGTTGATAGGACCGCAGCATCATTCTGGTTGACAGCAGTTACACATTAGTGGTATACAATGGATAGCCCGGGCTACTGTCACGCCTGCCTGGACCACATAATCAGAGAGTTCAACCATGTCTCTTGTCATGTAGTCCAGGGAGGTATGTCCCAAGTCATTCACACTCACATGGATGCAGAGTGATACTCGTAGTTGTTGTGGAGCGCCTTGACTGGCTTTGTCATGTGTTGGATGCTGGAATGTGATAGATATTTGGTTGTTACCCACTCCATATTCAACTTAGTGAGTGGGATATGTGTGTGCCTCAGTATTGAGTTACCCATGATCACTGTATTGTGCAAGATGGTTAGCCTTAGAAGCTTAGGTTGAGGGGCACACTGTTTAGGTTAAATATGTGTCCCTTGAACTGTGCCATGTCACGGTGTCTGAGTGCGTGTCTTTCTTGCTGGTCTGCGCTGTTTGGGTAAATGTCTATTGGTTGCCTCTGGGAAGGTGAATGTGTGGCTTTTCACTGTGTGTCATGGCTGTCAAAGTAGGTGTCATGGTGAACTACATGTTCCACATGGTGTGGTGCAGGTATTGATCTTATCCTCTTGACCTGCTAGTCCAGTCTTTGCTGGAGAGTGCACATGAACACATTGGGTGATATATGGGTGACGATCACAAGTCTGAGTGTTAGAGTTTAGAGGGGAGGGTTGTCTGTGTAGATGCAGCAGGTGCAACATTGCCTCAGAATGGACAAGTGAATCAGGTTAATGGGTGAAATCACAGATAACTGCCCTTCAAACATTCTAGAAGGGGTGGACATAACTAGTAAGTACTGGGGCTACATCTGTAATGAACGAGTACTGCTGATGGCTCCCAGGTGTGCCACACTTCCTGATACAATAACCTGTTGGAGTCTCAAGCCATAATGCTAGTTGAAGTGCAAGACAGAAAGAACTAGCATGATGTACAGATGGAACAGAAGAGAGACTGTCTGCCACCTGTAATACTTTACCACAGCTGTGCAGTTATCAGTAGCTTTGAACATGTGAAAATTCAGTAAGTTCTGTGGTGCATGCAGTAACTGCGTAACACTATAGTAAACATACCTACATAGGCAGGAGTTCTACTCCTAATACTGGCATGTACGTGAATCATGTACTGCCTGGCTTATACAATTTTTGACCTGTGCACTACCCTTTACACTTCCCTTCACTCCAATTTAGTAGTCCTTTTGATGTCATCCACCTTAGAAGTACCTTTGGAACAGGTGGAAAAGTATAAGCTCAGTGGTGCATCTGATAACTACTTAACACTATAGTAAGACTGTCTATATAGGCAAGAGTTCTAATTCCCATACTGGCAAGTGTGTGTGCGTGTGTGTGTGTGTGTGTGTGTGTGTGTGTGTGTGTGTGTGTGTGTGTGTGTGTGTGTGTGTGTGTGTGTGTATGAATCATGTACTGTCTGGCTTATACCATTTTTGACCTATGTACTATATTTTACACTTTCCTTCACTCTAATTTAGTATTCCTGTTGATGTCATCCACCTTAGAAGTACCTTTGTAAAAGGTGGAAAGGTATGCCCTCTGTGGTATGTCTGATAACTGCGTAGCACTATAGTAGGAATACCTAGATAGGCAGGAGTTATAATCCCAATACTGGCAAGTGTGTGTGAATCATGTACTGTCTGGCTTATACCATTTTTGACCTATGTACTACGCTTTACACTGCCCTTCACTCTAATTTAATAGTCCTGATGATGTCATCCACCTTAGAAGTACCTTTGGAATAGGTGGAAATGTATAAGCTCTGTGGGGCATCTGATAACTGCATAGCACTGTAATTGGAGTACATAGATAAGCAGGAGTTCTAATCCTATTGCTGGCAAGTGTGTGAGGGTCATATATTCTGTGGTTTGTATCATTTTGATGTGCATACCATACACGGCTGGTGACCACCTCCCACTGCCATTACTTTACCACATTATATAAAGTAATGGCAGCGGGAGGTGGTCACCAGCCGTGTATGCCATACACGTCTGGTGACCACCTCCCACTGCCATTACTTTATATAGTGTGGTAACAGCATCTGCCTCACATGCAGCAGGTTAAAACATTGTACAGTCTTCTGTACAGATGTGTCTGGAATATCCATGTGTTTGGAACCTATAAGTGGTCGGAAGTGGTCTGTGTGCTTTAACAATGCCCATGTATGTGATATTATAACCAAATAGACCACAGTGAGTGTACTGACACACATGGCAGCATGAGGTATCATACCTGACTGAAGCATCATGCTGATAAAATGTCTGCCTCGCTCACAGGTGGCCAGCCTTGTAGGTGCAATACATGAGTCCAGATGCTTGGTTTTACAAGTGAACTGTTCCTGTTATGTTTCACATTAAAGGCTGGAAGAGGTGTGTACTCTCATATTGTGGTCCTAATTCATATGTAACAGGAACACTTTGCATCTTAAGAGGGGTGTGTACACAATTTATATCCATTGTATACCACTAATGTGTAACACATGACCCTACCTTAGGCTGTTTGTCCAGCCCATTTTTCTGGCCTCTGTCCAGATGTCTTGGCACTGACAAGTTGTGAGGTATGCTACAGGAATATTGAATTCACATCAGATAGGCCCCAGTGGTGACCACTGTGATGCAGTACAGTTAACGCAACACAAGTGAACATGCACAACAAGCAATATAGCTATTACATAAAGCAATATAGCTATTACTGATGGTTGTGTGCATGGTAAATTGCATGCACTTCACATGTCTGGGAAATTGCCAGGCAACAACAGAACAATGTCATACTCTCCAGCTTAAGGCTGCTGTTCCATATGCAGACCAGAGAGTCCTAGATAGTTGTGAGAGGGAGTTATTGTCAGCAGACTCAAATGTGGCTTTGGTACAGGATGGATGCAGCATGCCTGCACATCTACAGTACTAACCACAATAATGCACAATGTCCTGTCCTGATCATAGATGTGCACCTATGTGCATTAGAAAACCACATCCATAACTGAAATTGGACCTGACTCATGCATGTAGATACAATACAGATACATGTATGTCTGATACTATAGTGTACTAATCCCCACTGGGTCCATACCTGCGAGCTCCTCGTCCAGTGTGTGTGTGTGCAACCCACCTCCACAATGCTTTCCTCAGCATCATGGCTTGTACAATGACCATGTGCCCCAAGTTTGATGAGGAGGTCCTCAGTGGGTATCAGTGGGGGTGGATGGCTGGGCCCTCATCAGTGGCTAGCCGGTCCCTCACTACAGCAGCAGCCCATTGATGGGCATGGTGGATGACTTCAGTGGCCCAATGCTACACATGCTCATAAGTTCTGCTGTGCAGGCCGGCATTATTTACCCTGTGCACCACAATGTTCCACAGGGTGGTCCTCACCTGCACATCTTCTGCTCTCCATCCAGATAACAGGGCATAATGTCCAATCACATATTGGATGATGATGTCAGTTTCCCCAACAGGGAATGTTGGTAGGTGAGCACTCTGCATGTTACCTGGAAGACATAAGCAGGAAAAAGGTCACAGGACCTCATATGTTTGTCAAAATGCATAACAACAGTGGATATTACTTGAAAATAATCCACCCTACACCATAACCCTCCAAGCTATCATGGCTATAGCAGCATGCATTACGCATCTGTCCCTGAGCTTTCTTATTCCCCAATGTTGGACACTTGATTGCATAATCCTCTATTCTCCATTAATTTCTGTGTAGAAGGTTGACAGTGGGCATCTTCCATGTGGATGGTGACAGGTCTGTGTTTGACTGTGGTGTGTGATGGAGCTGAGAACACATGCCTGAGTTCATGTAGGAGGAAGACAGTGATGTTATTATGCACCATGGAGATATGCTGTTGTTGCTATCAGTAGGCAGTATGTACATGCTCACCATTGCTAAGGGGAGGGGTGTGGTTGATGTGCATATCCCCCTGTATAACTGGGGTGGACAGGGTGACAATGTTCCCACTTAACCTGTGTGATGCTGGTTGCCTATATCCACTGCATGTGTGTATGAGGTGTTCTTTACCCCCAGTATGGGGTGAATTGTGTTGTTTCCTCTGAGACTTACAACATATGTGGAGACACAGTTGCAATTGTCCTTGGTGATGTGGATATGTCTGATTTATAGTCATGGTTAGCCTTACAGGAAGTCACCTGTGAACTTATATGTTTGCTCAGATATAAGTGGACTTGCTTCCAAGTTGTTGAATGCATATATGTGTCCCTGTACAGCCAATGTAGTGGCTTGTGTATTCCTGCTGTCCACCAAAGGGGATTACTCTACCTTGATGGAGGCTGGACATACAGGTCAGGTACTGCTGTGTCCATATAGCTACAGTGGATATAAAGGGTATACTCCCCTGTTACACTGCCTGGTATTTGTGCAATTGGAACATGACACCACAATAACTCATTTCATAATAATTTCCTCCTGTAATGTGACCTATAGCATGTACAATTCAATTGAAAACATCACAATCTAGTCTGTGAGAACCTATGGAAATAATACACAGTACAATAAGCCAGCCAAATGAGTGTGCACACCCTTAAACTGATATGTTGTGTATGCACCTCTTGAGATAGTTACAGCATTCATCCGTCTTAGTCTGGACTCTAACATCATGGCACATCTTCACTTGGCAATAGTTGCTCACCTTCCTAGAAACACCTTTGATTGTATTTCAATGGAATTGTACAGGTTAGGGGTCACATTCAAGATGAGAAACATTATGAAATGATCTTCTGTGGTCTGATTGTCAAATAGTACACATATCTGGCATTCCAACAGGGGTGTGTACACTTGTAATATCCACTGTAGATAGGTGTTGATTTAGTTGGTAGTGGTAGGCATGGACAGAAAATCATAACACAGGTGGACACTTCTCTGATTAATACCTGATAATCATGCCTACTCTAGTACCCATATCAGTGTCAGGGCAATGCAATGACTAGTAGCTGTACACATTTATGTCTGTTGTATGCACTGACACTGATATTACACACAAGTGCAGCATGCGCAACCTATGTACCTGAATGCTTTAAACCCATGTGGTTAGTTTTGTGCCTTCCAGCTGAACATATGCATACATACATGTGCTCAGGGGATACCTGGTATACATTTCTGTTGTATGTTAGTATGGCACACTGTATTTACAGTCTTGCTGCTCAGTCATACTTCTCAACCTATTACAGCAGTACATCTGGACAATGGTACACATAAATGAGTGTCAGCATGAACATCACTATTGATACTGTATTAATATAGTTGCACTATACATTAGTACATTGATTACACAGTAGGGTTTGACATCACTGTGATAACCTGGAAGATGCCCAACAGTCATAAGAAGGCTATTATGTTACAATGTAATTGCTCACAGACCTGCCAATGGTTTGGCTGACATAACCCAGGTATATGTGTATGTGATGCTTTGCCAGAGATGGCCTGCACCTGTCACGCTTGGGATTCTGGATACTGGATAAGGCTCTTGCCACCCCTATAGTACCTTTTTTAGGCAAGGTTCAAATGACAAATTCACCACCGTAACAGGTACAAGCAAGCAAAATATGAGGGTAATGCTACTCAATGCTAGAAGTCTAAACCTCAAAATGTACTTACTCGAGGCACTCCTTAAAATGTAGAACATTGACATCTGTGCAGTGACAGAGACCTGGTTCAAGGCTCCAGAGAGCACCCCTGTATTAACAGGCTATAATTCATACCACACCTTTCAGCCACCTAACCTGGACCAAAACACTAAAGGCAGAGGCGTGTTCATATTCATTAGGGATATCCACATTTCCAGGCTAGTTGCTCAGCATAATGCATCCGAGATTATCCAAGTGCAACTAACTATGGGCAAGACCGCAATCCATATTGTAGCTTGCTACAGATCCCCCACCATGTTCCCACTAGTCATTTCTTGATACACTGGAAATATTAGGGTACAACCCAACACCCTAATAATGGGCAATTTCAACTTCCCCACCATTAACTGGGAAAAATAGTCATGTACCAAATATTTTGATCAACGTTTTCTGGAATTCATAAATTCCAATGCCTTGGATCAACTTATCTACACCCCCACCAGGGACAGCAATATCTTAGACTTGGTCATTACCAACATGGTTGACTGGTGTTCCACACCAGAGGTCAATTCCTCGTTGGTCAGATCCGACCACAAGCTACTCATCCTAGACATCCACATCCCACCCCCCCCCCATTAGGGAAACCACTGTAAAACATTTCTCCAAAGCCAACTTCTCACTTCTTAAGACAGAAGTGGTAAACTTCACGACACCCATGCAGATGGAAAATAGAGGTACGACTGTTGAATCATACAAACATGCACTTTATAAGCACTTATAAAAGTACATGGATTGTGCTATCCCTAACAGAAAAAAAGATGCTATTCTCCAAAAAAAGGAAGTGAATCTGGTGGTCCCCTGCCATAAACAAACTTTACAACAGAAAAAGGAAACTGTTCCAAAAAAAAGTAAAATCCCATGATTGGAGGAACTCTCTGGTCGGCATCAGTAAGAAGCTGAGATCCCTCATAAAATCCTCCAAAGCTAGTTATGAAAACAAAATTGCCACTGAATCTAAAGACAACCAGAAAGCATTCTATAGCTATGTCAAGAATCTCAATGGCAACACTCAGATCTGCTCTGAGTTACAACACATTGGCACTAAATATACAGGACCAACTGATATTGCCAACATCCTGGCAGATAGGTTAAGTGCTAACTTTACCCCCCCAACCTCCTAAAGGGCTCATCTCTATACCAGAAGAATGCAAAGTTCCTGTAATCACAGCTGCACAGGTAAAAAACACACTCTCCAAAGCCAAGACCATAGCATCCATGGGACCTGACAACATCCCAGGCTGCGTTCTATACGAACTACAGAACTAGCTGGCATCCCACCTAATTATCATGTTCAATCTTAGCCTCACCTCAGGCTTTGTGCCCACTGAATGGCACACAGCAACAGTTATCCCACTCCACAAAGGGAGAGCCACCACGGACCCTGGGAACTACCGCCCCCATTAGCCTTACCAGCCTGGTCTACAAGGCCATGGAACATATCATCATGGAACTTGTAAACAAAGACATTGGTAATCTCCAAACTCTGGATCCCACCCAGTTTGGGTTTGTAAAAGGCAGATCATGTCTCCTAATCCTGACAGACTTCTTTGAAGCAGTCACCAAAGCTGTAGATGAGGATAAGGTGGTTCACACAGCCTGTCTAGATCTCGTCAAGGCTTTCAACACCATCCCCCACTCTGGAATTATAGATAAACTCACTAAACTAGGTATAAATCCCTATGTCACAAGATGGGTTGCCAACTGGCTTACTGACAGAACCCACACCGTGAAAGTAGCAGACTCCAAATCCGACTTCAAACCAGTGACAAGTGGAGTACCACAGAGTTCAGTCCTGGGTCATCTCCTGTTTGGTATCTACTTCTCTGAAGTACAGGCTAACACAGAAGGTTTCTGGCTAATGAAGTTCGCAGATAACTGTAAACTAGGAGCCATCATTGAAATTCTTAATGATATGGACATCCTACAAAAGGGCCTCAATGAGACAGATGCCTGGTGTCAAAGCCATGGCCTCAAGCTCAATGCCAAAATGTGCATTGTCATCCCCATTGGTAAAAACTCTGTACCCATGAACTACCACATAGGCAGTAGTCTACTTAACACTGAAAGTATGATAAAAGACCTTGGGACACAGGTGGACAGTAGTCTCTCCTTTGATAATCACATTGTCACAGTAGTCAGGAAATGCTTCTATGTGGCACACCTCATCACTAAAGGTTTCTCATCCAGGAAAAAAAAAGAGGTCATTGTTCCCCTCTACTCGTCACTCATTAGACCCATTATAGAGTACAATGCCCCTTTTGGTATGTATCTCACAAGACATCTACAACAACTGGAAAAGCCACAGAAATACCTCACAAAGAGGATTATCAGCCTCAAACAGATGCCCTATGCAGACCGTCTCAAAAAACTCCAGCTTTACTCAAGTGCATATCACCTACTCAGAGGCACTCTCTGCCTAACATATAAAGCTATGTCAAACCCAGAGCTGTTGGACATGCTCCACTTGAAGAAATCCCAATCTCTCCAAGCTACATGCTCTAGGGACCTAAACCTTGTCACCATAATAAACAGAACATGCTGGAGGAATAGATTCATGCCCCAGAGACTTCCCATACTCTGGAACAAACTACCTATCTATATCAAACAAAGCTCCTCATTAGCACTCTTCAAGAAAACTCTTGATGATTCGATGAGAAATGTAAAATTCACCCTGCGGATCATTTCTGTGGCTCTGTTCAACAGGGGCACAGGAAAATAATTTTCTTGGGTGGTGAAAGCCAGGGTACCTTTTTGGCTAGGCTTATAGAGGCCCTAGGGCCAATAGTCTAGTACCTACCTATGAACTTATGAACCTATGACTACAGATATCAGTCATGAATGTGCTTATTGTCCAGCAGAACACTGTACAGTTGAATGTTATAAATTCAATATATCACATGCAGTTCAACACACATCTGCAACTGTACTTTATTATGCAAATGCCCTCTATAGGTCTCTTAGCTTTACAAGGCAAACATGTGTCATACCCATAATCACAGGTAACATGGATATGGAAAACATCCCATTAAATGGCTTAGCAGTGGCACAGTCACAACTGTCTGACAGACACCTCTGTGGTTGTCATATATGAACTGTTCTTTCCCAGGGTGAGTCAGGCTCCTGAGCTGTGATCCTACCTTGCAACCTCTCAGAGCATCACATCTGGACAAAGCCTAAAATGATGGGGGGATAAATAGGGACAGACTTCAATATTTCTGTTACAAACTTAAGAAGTTCTTAGAATGATACATTTTGCATTACGGTGAATATTCTTAAGGATGTGGACTCTTAAACTCAAGTGTTTGTCATTACTTGATGACTTCGACCCTCAGCTATTTGCTAGAAAAGTACAGATTTCATGAGCAACAGACAAAAATATATGATGGTAAAATGTGGACATTCTGTGAAGATCTGTACAGTTGAGAGGTATGTCTGTGATGTCTCCCACTGCAGAGAAAGCCAGATGCTATGGCCATAGCAGCTGTTTAGCAGGACATTAGTACAGCGAGTCTTGTTGGCACATATATTCCTCTAAATCATATTTTCCATTATTACAGACCAAGTACTACATTCAATTACTTACTTACATGTTCCACTTACCTTTGTTTCGTTCTTCTCTTTTCCAGTTTATGTTTTATTTCTCTCTCCCTATCTCTCGCTCACTCTCTCTCTGTGCACTACAGGGATAGAGATGGTTTCAATAGGTGGCAGCATGGATTTTGTAGGTGATGCTCATGACCAGGTGATGACCTGTGCACCTATTGGGGTTCCCCACTTGCTAATTACATGCAGATCAAATGTGTAGTTCTTCCAATAGCCAATGTCAATGCATCACACTCCTATAAATGAGTACTACATGTCGGTGCTGGACCTTTCCCTTGCTTGTGAGGAAGACATCCTGGAGTGGTGTGAGTTACTACCACTTACAACAAGACTTGTGGAGACAAGCCAACTAAATGGTGGCGAAGGTTCAAGACTTAGAGACAGAATGTGAGTATTGTTGTTATATGTTTGGAATACTGCTAGTTTAACAGAGTTTGTCTGCACATGCTACTTCTGCATGGGTTTCAGCCTGACAAAGTTCTGTCTCTGCATAGCTCTCAACTGTAGGGCCATCCACATAATGGTCAGAGGTTAGCCTGTTATGCATGGACTGTTACCCAGACAGGTGTTGTCCTTAGTAGCATACTCTGGTGATTGCTTTATGTAAAAGGTAACATTTGTTTTTCTGACTTTATATCCCTCAGAAAAGATATGTTACAACAAACCCTGTAACACCAGCAACTTTCTCACTCAGTGTATTACAGCAATATTTCAAGTATGACCATGTATTTTGGCCTCTGTCCACCAATTATGTCAGATTTTATCCGGACATCATACAGTAGTAGGTTGATAGGTATACTGGTCTATCAGTATTTAGTGTTGTAATTCCTGCTGAGGGGAAAGGCTGGGAAACATGTTGAAGTCTTTACATTCAAGAGGCTGGTGTATAGAAAATGCTTTTAGATGGCCTTGTAACATATTTTATGTGGGGGACAGTAACACATTTCTTAAAACTAGGCTGTTAGAACATGTGAGACATATTACTAATAAAAATATGACAGTTCTATAGCTGGCCATTTGAATAAGTCTCACCATGGGGACAGTAATAGGGCCCAATGTACTGTTTTTGAAAATGTCTGTTCCTCACTTTGATGAAACATTCAAAAAAGGACAATTGTTATGTACAGACTCAATGTATTCATATTAACTTTGAAACTTTATCCCATAGGGGGTTAAATGAGGAGTGTAACTGGAGGCTGTGTATTCAATTATGTAATTAGGTGTTAATTGCTTCTTGAGATTAAGGCATGTATTTCTGTTAATATTTTACTCCTTGAAGACTTTTGCCAATACATCAGAGTATAATAAACATGTCTGAATTACTGGCTGGTTGTATTTTTCTTTGCTATGTTCAGACATTTTATTTGTTTTGCTAAGAGGTTTTTGTATGTCTAGCCATTGTGTATGGCCTATCATGATTTTGTAGCAGTTCACTTATTTAGTTGGACTGTGTGTGGGGGGGCAGATGTGAGTGCCATGGCTGCTTTTGTATCCAACTGTGCATGCAGCCTCAGTCATGTGTGGTCTATCAGCAGCATATGTTTGTATGGGCATTTTGGGACATGTATGCATAAATATATATATATATATATATATATATATATATATATATATATATATATATATATATATATATATATATATATATATATATATATATATATATATATATATATATATATATATATATATATATATATATATATATATATATATATATATATAATATAGATATACACACATATATATATATACACACACATATATATATATATATATATATATATATATATATATATATATATATATATATATATATATATATATATATATATATATATACACACACACACACACACATATATATATATATATATATCTATATATATATATATATATATATATATATATATATATGTGTGGTGTGTGTGCTACTGACATACTCGGCCTTTATTTCTATCGGTCACCCTGATTGTTGACAGCAGGCACCAGTAGATGTGACAGCATGATACTTTTGAACATTTCTAGGGAGAGACCATTTGGCGTATGTACTTATCTTGCTGTTATTTGCAGCCTTGGGGTTAAACTGTAGATGTTGGACACAGTATTACTACAGGCTTCTTATAGCTACTTTATACCTTCTTTCACCTGGAAGATTTGTGGAGGGAATTTATGTTGACACTACCTGACTGTTTCTACACATATTCACAAAATCTTACTTGAAATTATGCATACAGATTACTACCACTCCCGGGATTCACACCGTGGCTATTTCTGCTAAAAATACAACTAGTTTGTGTTTCATAAGAACGAGCGACTGAGAAACTGATATTGCTTACTTGAATGTTTTCTTTCTAATTCTGTCTTGGTTGTAGAATCTGACCTTGTGATTACAACATTCTTTTATATATATATATATATATATATATATATATATATATATATATATATATATATATTCCTATACATACCTTTTGACATAGCACAGTGTGGAAAACAGTGGTTAACACAACATTACTATTTTGATATCAGATCTTGGTGCATAAAACTTTCCAGTCATACAATACCAGAGTAAACACAACCAGTCTGGGGTTTTCACTTTTATTGACAAGTAATTACACTTTTATTGATATATAACCTGTATGTTACTATTACTCTCCTACTGGCTTCTTCACTCACTAAAAAACATACCCATTTTAAACACTGCAAGGCGACATTCCACTGTGTTTTATTTATTTGACCTATAATACCAGCTATATTGTTACTCACCAGCCTCACCACACAGCCTTTGCAGCCTGCTGATGTGGGCTACCAAGTTCACAGCCCTCACATCTGCAGCTGTACAGGAGATAAGA
Organism: Protopterus annectens; assembly: GCF_019279795.1. NCBI lineage: Eukaryota > Metazoa > Chordata > Ceratodontiformes > Protopteridae > Protopterus > Protopterus annectens. The sequence goes on from NC_056746.1 coordinate 684,826,338, forward strand.
GAAACAGTTATGCATACCTATCCATCACATACACAGGCTGGACTTTGGAGAACACTTATTTTGACTAATACTTACACACAGATGCAGCATTCCATGCTCAGGCATCTTGGACCCACTGGTCCAAAAGGTCCCTCTTCCTCTGCTTCAAGTCAGCAAAGTGGTGCTGGAACTTCTCACCAGTCCGAGGGATGCCAGTGGCAAGATCTTGGTCAAGTTGGTCCCAGGCTTCTACTTTGTATTTGAAGCTCTGGTACTGGTTCTGCAGCAGTCGCCCTTCATGGTCTTTAATGAGGAGTCCGACTATGACCGTGGACTCCTGAATGCCCCAGCACTGTGCCCAAAAGTGCACACCTTCACCTACACCAGCCATAGTGCCTACAGTGGGGAACTACAACTGGTTATGAGCTGTAGTCCTGCCTGCATGGCTTAAATAGGGCTAATTTCCCACCTTTTACTGTAATTGGGCAGCTTTGAAACTGCTGAGCTCACCTAAGCACCGGGCAAACCTCCTCAGCTAAGATAACTACTGCTTAAAGGGGTAGATGCTTAGCCCTGCTTACCAGTGTGCAAATCCGCTTAGATATGCAAAATCTTGCTTAAACTTTAAATTTCAATGACACCTCATGATTGGGGCTGCTACACTACCCTGGTTAGCATATAGATATTAATATTCACTACCTATTTATGAAAAATACATTTTAGTTGTGTTTCACATATGAAAATGTATGGATTGTTGTGGGGCTCAAACCATGACTGACTGCATGGTAGGCAAACACTCTAACCACTACACTATTCCAGTTTTGCTGCTAGTGTTGTATATATTTCTATTTAGCTTCTTTTGATGTTTAAACTCTGCTATGCATAGCTGTGCAACGGGCACACCCACTCAGCTATGCTTAAACTTTATTGCACACAGGGAAAATAATTAAGGAATATATTTTAAATATTGCTATTAGACACTTAGAACATTGATAGAATGACAAGCTTTGCATTAGCACGTATTTTGCAAGGGGTATGCAATGTGTCACAGTGCTATTTTAATGGACTGCACTCCTTTTCTGGTGTATGGTGCACACATATATGGCAGAATGTGTACATTCTGCCATATATTTGTATTTGTCTGAGGTAGGATGTGTATACCTCTCAACCTCTTAGAGCAAAAATCTGGTTAAAGCCTACAATGATGGGGGGACATATAGGGATATATTTGAAATATTGCTCTTACAAACTTAGAAAGTTGATATAATAATAGGTTTTGCATTAGCATGAATTTTCTGAAGGATGTGGAGTCTTAAACTCAAATATTTGTCATTATTTAATGACTTCAGTTCCCAGCTATTTGCCAGACAGGTGCAGATTTTAGGAGAAACACACCAAAAATATGAAGCAAAAGTCTGGACATTCTGCGAAAATCTGTACAGTTGAGAGGTATGGGTTTGTTATTTTCACCATAGACACTAAAGTGTCCGTGGAGACTTTCATTCATTTTGAATTGCCAAACAGCAATTCTTAAGTGCAGGGGGTGTGTGTATTGTGAGAGCACTGGTCTTGGACACACCCCCTGTACTCTCACACACAGCCATGTCCATTTTAGAGCATGGCAGTGCTCCTTCATACATATGCATGGCGCGCTGCTGTGCTGCACACATTCTATTCTTGTATTGTATTCTATACAAGCTATTCTTGCACGGAAGTTTGCTGAATCCTGGTGGTACTCTATCAATAAGCACTTGTATCTTGAATCTTATTACATTCACATAAGTTAAATCAGCAGAAAGCATGCTAAGCTTCTGTTTAGTATTGAAAGATCTAGCCATGATTACAATCCCACCTCCTCTGTCAGCTGGTTGAATTTCCAAATGTGAGGCTTCACTTATCCCTTTAAGGGCTAGGGCATTTGCAGCTGACAAATTACAAAAATGAGGTGTATGCCCACAATTTAAATCCTTGCGGAGCTCATCATCACATAAAGAGACAGAGGACTCAATACTCAAGTTCATAGTAAGAAGGAAAAAAACATTAGGCTTTTTAAAATAAGTTTCATTAGTAGTTTGTTCTGAATAAAAAAGAGATAATGATAGATTCCATGCAAATAGCCTAAGATCAACCTATGCATCAGTCAAGGTAGATTTTTGAGACGCTATGAAAGAAAGGCCTTTGTTAAGTCATGATAACTGCTGATCTGTTAAAACAAAAGAAGAAATGTTAAAATCCTCTGATAGTGCATACTCCCCCTGGGAGCTCTGCTCCTTGACCAGCCCTTCCTTTGACTGTTGTCTATCAGTAAAGGGGCTTGCAGGGTAAAATCTGTAGAAAGAGCGTCAGTGGTTGCTGTATCAATACTAGGAGTTGCAGTCTGTTTTCTTAGTTCTTTCACTCTTGTCATGAGTTCATTATAACAGCCTGTGGTACTCTTGTTCAGTTTTAGAAATAATCTTTTCTTGAAAAGACAACTCTGTTACAGAAATGTTAAAAAAGTTATTTCTCTGAAATCCATTCATTCCTTGTGGTACTTTTAAATGTGGTACACGTACAGCCTGCAAATTTATAGTTTCTTGTACCTCCTTTTTTCACTAACCTACTGATTTAAGTTTATATTTTGACCACTTTGCACATTGTGGAAGCTCTAATCTTGTATGCATGGCTATCTGCACTGCCTGTGATGCGTTCTATATAGGAAAGACAAACTACACTCTTAGGAACAGGATTTTAGAGCATGCTTATGATATTCAAAGGAATAGAGACACCAATGCTTTGGCAAGACATGTCAGAGCAAGAGGTACTGAACATTCTTTGAATATTCATGTTAAGGCCACATCTGTAGAACTGGAGCATCCTACTTTGGAATTTTATCCAAAAAGCTAGTTTTCTGATCATCATGCAGATATGCATTTTAAAACATAATTCTGCAAGAAAAGCTACTAAAGCTGGTTTCATGATGCACATCAATGGTTACTAGTTACCTAGTCATTTTAATCAGTAATCTTAACAATGTTTGCAGACTCTTAAATTTGAAACAACTCACTAAATGGTAGCATAGTAGAAAAGCAGTTAAATTAATCTCACACATCTAACTCAGTGAGAAATTGTACAGCAGACTCGCTCTGTTTTAATTCATCCAAGTCTTATGGGTTTCTAATACCATGACAGGAATGGAGTATATTTTTAAGTGAGGGTATTATTAACCTTCATGAAATTAGTATTGTCTCATTATTTGATGTTAGCCAAAACTGCTCATCACAGCACCTATAATGTGTCCACAACTGACTCCTTCTGTAATTCATATGGAGTTACTTGTATTGGCAGCATATCTAAATATGACTGCATTTTTTTTATGAGACGCATTTCTCCTATTGGAACTGTCTGGGTATCCTTTTTGCACATCGCTATTGCTTCTGCCTGCAAATCCTTGCAGTTTTTGACTTTGTGTTTCTCTGTACATAAAATGTTATAATCACTGGGTGTAGCAATTTCAATAATCAGTGCTACCTTTGCATTCTTTTCATGAACTTGTATATCTGATTTTCTTGCACCTGTTTTCTGAACTGTTGTTAATGGGTGATTCCATGTAATATAAACATCATCATTCTCCATAATGCTTTGCAGGTCATGTTTCCAATGCTTCCCAACTACTTCAATGGGTCTGTATTATGTCCGCATAAATCCCTTTCAGTGAATGGCTCTTCAACAAATGATAACCAGTGAAATCTGACTCCCATGAACAGCCATTTCAGTGAAATTTTTCCTAGGGGAAAAAAACGCTTGTCCATCATTGGGAATTTGCCCTATTCCCCACTGTAGTTTGATCTTGATGTAGGGGTTAAATTATGTGTGGTTTTAGGGTGGCATTTTTTCCCCCCGAGGAAAAGACTCGCTGGAATGGCCATTCGAGGGAATTAGATTTTGTGGGTTATCATTCAGCAAACAGTTGTTCACTGAGAGGGGATTTGCGGATGTAATATAGATCCACTTTAGTACTATAATGTTTGCGCAATCCCCAGTGTAACAGTCTTGCCACATTAATATGCCTTTCAGTATACAGGCCTTCCGCCATGAGTGCATCACACCCAACAACAAGATTTGATACTTTTTCTTGTTTTGTTTTACAGAACTCGCATTTTTCTGTTCCCCCACATTGTTCAATGGACTTTTTAAACCAACATGTAGATTTGCTCTCAAGGTGAATTTCTTGGGATCCATGTCTCAAACACATAATAAGCAGATTATGATTAGCAACCCAATTATATCTCTCTATATAGAACACTAGTTTCACAGAAACCATCACAAATCATCCTGTACTTTCTAATACAGCCAAAGGTGAAAAACAAAATTAGTATGCTTACAAAGGAACTGTTTCTCCTGGTTAAGCTGTTAAGCAACCCATACTTAATTCAGAGAGAAAAGTCTGTCAATTGTGTTCCTGTTTGTTCTAAAATATTGCTTTAGCATTCTGATGCTTATATTTTCCCATGTCAAAGAAATAAATCCTTTAACAGCTACTATCTCCAAGTAAAGGAATGTATACCACTGCAGTTTAGACTGCCCAGAAGTGAGTATTTCTGAATTCATACCTACTTTACTTTTTAAGGGGTCACAGAAGTCTGTACATGATAAAAATAAGGAAAAGCAACCAAATGTTGTCACTACACTACAATAATAGCAAATCACTCAACTTAGAAACAAATAAATACAACTTGTCTTACAGAATCTTATGAAGACTAATTTTTATGATGTATTACCAGATCCAGAGTTACTCAACTCAACTTTTGATCATGCAGTTATGCAGATTAACAGTGATGTCATGTGGTCCAATTAACTGGGGGATTTCATTTATTTATATGATCAAATACTCAAGAAGCATAGTCAATTTATGTAATGATTTTTTAAACTGCAGTTTAATTGTTAACTATAATGAAGTGTCTGCACATGCTGTTACAGATTCTTTATGTTTGTTGAATTAGCATTTATGTATGGTTCATGATTTAAACAATAATCTAAAAATAAAATTTGTAGAACTCCTACTAACAAGTTTCCATGAAAAGCAGAGACATAATTCAGTCACTTAAGCACTTAAACAATTTCCAGCAATAGCACACTCTGGTTAAATTGAAGTCACAGGATCATTTTTATATTCTGTCTTGACTACAAAGAAAAATTTCCAGTATAGTTGCAACAGTGTTTAACATTTCACTTATCAGTCACCCAGAGAACAAGACTCGTAATGTAAATGTTGCATGGCAACAGTTGAGACACCATCCATATTTTTTGTACAAGGCATTGAACCTGATGACATTAAGCCTGCAGCAGATGTCAAGTGCAAAATGTTTACCACTCACATCATGAGGTATCTGAGGATAGTCAGGTACAACTGTATTTAATCAGAATGTGCAGTGACTGTGGCAGCATTTTCCAAAGATAGTCAAGTACAACTGTATGTAATCAGAATGTGCAGTGACTGTGGCAGCATTTTCCAAGGATAGTCAGGTATAACTCTATGTAATCAGAATGTGCAGTGATGGATCTGGGGTTAGGATAAACTGTTGTTGCAGGTTTTGCTAGAAACCGGTGAGCCTTCTCTATACCAAAGGAAAGGGCTTCAGGAAGATTTAGTGCTGTTGGAAGCCAGTTATTAAGAAAGTGTATCGTATCAGTTCCCTCTTCCTTTTCTGGTACTCCATAGATTCTAATGTTGTTTCTCCGTGACCTATTTTCTAGGTCTTCCAGCTTTTCTGTTAGTTTTGTATTCTGTTTCAAAAGAAACTCATTTTGATTTTCACATTCCATCAGTCTGCCATCCATATCTGTTACAGATTCCTCAATAGAAGCAATTTGTTCAGAATGCTTTTTAGTCATTTCGCTAAGAATGTCCAGCTGCTTATTAGTCTTTTTTAATAGTATCTATTTCATTCTCTAGTTTGTCCATTTTTATAGATAGTTCTTGAATAGTAGTTATTAATGTTTGCAGCTCCTTCTTTACCACATTGTCCTGATGAGAGTTCTTTGAGTTACTCATACTTGGATTTCTTGAGGGAAAAACTTCTTTGCAGGAAAAAAAATAATAAAAACTTATGTTTTAGTACTAATTTTTTTAAAAATAATAAAGGACCTATATTCACAAATCTTCAGATATACTTTTGGATTAGTATTTCCAAAAATTAGATTAAATTTCCTGTCAGAATAAAAATCTTATAAGCAGAGCTAATGTTCAGTGCAGCTAGCAGTCTGGAATCTTGGCCACGCCCTCCCTAGAGGTGTATATGGATAAACTGGTAGCTATAATCAGTGACTTGACTAAAAAGTGGAACAACATGTTTTTCACCATGGAAGACAGACTTACATTAATAAAAATGATTATTTTGCCCAAGATTTTATTTTACATAAATCATTGATTTTATCTCCTCCTAAGACTTTCTTTAAACAAATGGATTCCCTATTACTAACTTTTCTATGGTTCCCAAAGAAACCAAGAATAACCTAAAAATGGCATGTTAGAGCCTGGGACAGTAATGGGATTGGCTTTCCCAACATAGAATTATATTCCAAATCTGTTATTAATATAATACTACACTGGATTTCATTCATATACACCTCTAGCTGGAAACAACTACATGAAATATATATAACTTCCTCTGAGAACTCAGAAACCCAGTTTAAGGAAACCTTTAGAATTAACAAAATATTTTGGATATTCCGTGAATATTGCTTATATAATAAGAAATTTAGCCACTTCTCACATGGTATAAACCAAATATTTTATAATTTCAAAAATATAGTCGACAACAATTATAGTCTAAAGAACACCTTTTTCATTACATTTCCCATAGCTTATACAGCAGATTGCCTAGATACCTTCAATATCAATAAGATGCAGAATCTTAAAGAGAATAATCTAAAGTTTTGGCACCAGTTTATGAACAATAAGAACATCCAACCAATGAACTTTCTCTTAGCCAGATATAATGTCTGTCAAGATAATTGGCTCTGTATTCAATCTTTAAGACAGTTTATTGAAAATAAAGTGACAGTGTCAATAAATCTGGAAACTGATATTATATCAAGATTGATACAACTATTCATATGGTGTAGTTCAATGAACATTTAACATACATTAAGCATATCACCTGTATATAAAATACTATGAGAAGACTTGATTCCTTTTGACCCAGCGTTTTGGAATTACTCCATAAAGATTAATGGTGAACCTTTATCTAACGATAATAAGAAACATTTATTAAATTCAATAAAAAACATTCCATCATCTTTATATTGGAGACTATATACCTGGAGATTTATTCACAGAAGATTTTACACTCCACACAGAATTGACCTTATAACCAAGAGTAATGAAAGCAAATGCTGGAGGTGTGGTGATATTCTTGAAGCCAATTGGGTTCATATGTTCATCGAATGTAGAACTCTCACACAATACTGAAGTGATTTTAGACATTTCACAAAAGCCCTGTGGTCTGATAACTGTCAAATTACTAGCTCTTTGATATTATTCAATGCCCCTACCCCAAGTGTAATTCCTAGCCTTCAGTTACCTGTTCTTTGGATAATTCTAGCTATTGCTCGAAAAATATTTACATTGAACTGGAAAAATAAGCAAGATGTTATGTTTACTGAGTTTATTTCAATAGCAAAATCTGTATGCAAAAAAGAAATGCAAACTATTTATCAGAGATCATCAAATGTAACACACAAAAGACTAGCTTGCAAAAATTGGAGAGATTGATACATACATATTGATTACCTTTCTTGGCTAAAACAAATGTTTATCATGGATGTTTGTATATAATGTAAAGCATTATTATGTTTTATATTGTTTATTTTTAATACTTTATGTCCATGATTATTAACAAAATTTAATAAAAATGTTTTTTGGAAAGAAAAAAGAATGTGCAGTGACGTTGGCAGCATTTTCCAAGGATAGTCAGGTACAATTGTATGTAATCAGAATGTGTGGTGACTGGCAGCATTTTCCAAGGATACTCAGGTATACCTGTATGTAATCAGAATGTGCAGTGACTATGGCAGCATTTTCCAAGGATAGTCAGGTACAACTGTATATAATCAGAATGTGTGGTGACTATGGCAGCATTTTCCAAGGATAGTCAGGTACAACTGTATGTAATCAGAATGTGTGGTGACTATGGCAGCATTTTCCAAGGATAGTCAGGTACAACTGTATGTAATCAGAATGTGTGGTGACTATGGCAGAATTTTCCAAGGATAGTCAGGTACAACTGTATGTAAAAGCCAGAACAAGACAGATGCTCGTAAAACCCTTGCACGGCAGGAAAAGCGCAAATCCACAAAACGAAGCCAGCAAGTATGGAAGGTGCAAAAAGCAATTTATTCAACCCAGTGGAAAAATCCCATGGGTAACAAAGGCAGACACATCAAAAAATCCAGACCGGTTTCGGCTCAGCAGAGCCTTCTTCAGTGGATACAAACAATGAAAACAGTAAAAACAAAAGCAACCCAGTATATATATACCTGGTAGTTAACATCAGAACCAATCACAATAACTGAACAATTAATTAAAATTGATCATTAAGGCCAGGTGGAAACAGGGCTCCAAGTTTGACTATCCATTTCTTTTCTTTAAAGTTAAGCAACTCATGCCAATTATCTGTCTCTACAAATACCCTTAATATGGTCAATGATCACAAATTGAAAAGAAGCTGTTTTATGTTTCAAACTGTGTTTAAATAGGGCATTGTTGGGATGTTTATTTTTAATATCGCTGAGATGTTCACAAATTCTCAAGCGAAAAGCTCTAGAAGTCTGCCCCACATAAAAGGCAGAACAAGTACAGGTCACCAAATAGATGACCCACTTGGTACTGCAATTAGCCCAAATTTTTATTGCAAAAATCTCAGAGGTATTTTTGCTAGTGAATTCACGGGTATGTAAAACCCGCGTACAATATACACAGTGACCACATGAAATGCACCCTAAAACAGGACCCCCTATCAAAGAAGTTTGAGTAAGAACTGTAAAGTTATTAACAGGTTTTTTTATAATGACTAAGCCTGGAACCTATAGTTCGTCCTCTTATGAAAGAGAAAGAACATCTATCCCTAAGAAAAGGATGAAGTTTCTCTTCGGCCAACAAAACATTCCAATGTCTCTGAATAATATTAATGAAGCCTTTAGTATTGCGTCCATAAGTTGTAACCAAACGTAAAGGCTGTTGGACCCCATCATTGTTATTATGTTTGTAACGCAAGATCTTGCCTATTTAAATTCGAGGCCCATTGTTTAGCCTGATTAATGGTACTTGGACGATAACCTCTCTCTATAAATCTACGGGCAAGATCATCATGTGTTTTTGCATAGGACTGTTGGTTGGAACAGATCCTTCTGGCTCTTAGAAATTGGGATTTGGGTATATTTTGGATGATATGTTGTGGGTGGAAGCTGGAAGCATGTAATAAAGAGTTATATTCAGGAAATTTCCTAAAAATGGTAGTTGACAATGTATTATCAGCATTTCTGTTAATTTCCACATCCAGAAAAAACATCTTGGATCTGTGGAAAGACATTTTGAATTCAATGCCCCATACATTGTCATTAAGATAGTCAAGAAACTCTTTAAGATAGTCTTCATCAGCCTTCCACACCAACCAACAATCATCCAAATAACGACACCAAATGTCCATTTCACACATATAGATGTTATGATTCGGGTCGTAAATAATGACCTCCTCAATATATGCCATAAAGAGATCGGCATAGATGGGTGCAAAAGATGCACCCATCGCAGTCCCTTTCGTTTGCCAGAAGCACTGATTTTGAAAGTAAAAAACATTCTAGTTAGCACATATTCTGTTAAGCATACCAAAAAGGTGTTAAATCCAGGTCTATAAAGCCCAGATCTCATCAACCAATAGTCCAAAGCTTGTAGACCTGCCCAATGTGGAATATTGGTGTATAAAGAGGTAATGTCCAGAGTACATAATAACCAATGAGATTCAAGTTGTGTATCATTGATTAAGTCCAAGAATTGAGTAGTGTCTTGAATTCTAGATCTTATATATGAAAGCAAAGGTTTTAAATAGTGAGTCAAATATTCTGAAAGTGGTTCGGTAATAGACCCATGTCCTGAAACAATGGGTCGACCTGGTGGATTAGTAGCATGTTTGTGTATCTTGGGCAAAAGAGATATTGTTTTTTGGGAGATAAAACCATCAGTTGTTCCTTAGTGTCCTGTGTAATAATCCCCTCTTCTACTGCTTGCATCAAAAACTGTCCTATTTTTTGTTGAAAATGGGGAGATGGATCCAAGGGCATGTGCATATAATATTCTTTATCCCCCAGTTGTCTCATAGCCTCATTATTATGAGCCACCTCATCTAGAACCACCACAGCTCCCCCTTTGTCAGCTTGGGTAATAACCAAATTCTTTTTATTAACAAGTTCTTCAAGACTGGATACTTCATCCGTGGACAAATTATTATATAACGTGGGAAAGTCCTTAAGATAACAATGTAAATCTTTTAACACATTTTTCAAAAAAATACCCACTAGAAGGACCATAGGTGGATTGAAAGTAGATTTTTTAAACTTAAATTCACCAGCTGTACCATCAACATTATCAGCAAAAAACAGTTTAAGATTTAACAATCGACAAAAGTTTGCCACACATACCTCCCAACTGTACCGAATTACTCGGTTTTTACCGAGTTTTGGGGTCCAAATAATGGGGTGCCATGATTCCCGAGTGGCACCCCTTCATTTTCGACTTTTCCCAAGTTTTTATTTTTATTTTTTTTTCTCCGTTTACTTTTGGGCTGATGTCATCACGTACGTGATGACATCAGCTCCGTCAGGGCTACCAGCCTGTTGGAATTGAGCTCAAGGGCTCCATTGCACACATTTTCATTTCCACAATTGATCTGCCTGTGCAAGCAGCCGGAAACAGTTTTTTAAATGATTCACAGTTATTCAAACGAGCGTTGGCTCCAGCAGGGTCCAGGGATTAGCAAACAGATTGTATCTGCAAGCGAGCCGGGGAGTTATTATTATTTTTTTTAATTCTTTGAAGAATTAATTAAACGAGCAGCTGAATGAAGGGTCGGGAAGTGCTAGCAATTCAACGAGCAGCTGATATGAATATCAGTAAGTCTCTAACAGTTACTGAAGTGGTAAGCTAATGCATATCTTTAATTTATGTAAATTTAAACTGTATAATACATAAAGAGTGTTTCTATTGGGTAAATTGCTTTGTTTAAATGTGAATGGGAAGTGTATTTTGATGGCATAAAGGGTACAAATGCTGTGTGCATTTGAATGTTTTCCGTACTTTTCCATTGACACAGCTGTACTAATATTATATATTGTGATGCTAGTAAAGTAAAGTGTTGCTGCAGATTCAATATAGAATGATGCAAGTGTTTTGATAAGAATTTTACAGACCGGCACAAATGTACTCCATTTATGAATGAGAATAGAAACTTCGATGTGACAGTGCATTTGAATGTAACGAATGTATGGCTGTTTGCGTGAATGATGTAAGTGTTTTGATAAGAATTTTACAGACCGGCACAAATGTACTCCATTTATGAATGAGAACAGAAACTTCGATGTGACAGTGCATTTGAATTTAATGAATGTGCGGCTGTTTGCATGAAGTGAACATGAATACCTAGATTTTTGTATGTTAATCAGCCAAAGATAAAGGGTCTTTGAAAATAAAGGATATGCACATGGCATGTGAAGGCAAACGTATGCAAGGAATATGCATGCCAGTGAAATGAACAGCTTTTAGCAAGCAAGTTTCAAGGATAACCTAGTCCACAAGCAGTGCACTTTCAAGTGGAAAATGTTAACAATAAATTCCCTTTTGGGGTAGTCTCTCCTCTGGATGGGAGATCAGCAAGGAATCTAAATCAAACAAGGACAAGGTTGAGGTAGTTAGCAGTCTCTTGAAGAAAGAAATATTGGCAGACAGGGTGGCAGGTCCATTTGAGATACTGCTATTCAGTATTTTGAATATCATCCTTAGGACTGGTGTTTTAGAAATATCCAGAAAGAATTCTAGCTGATAGATCATTTGTCATACCTTAAAGGTAAAATAATGTGATTGATAAGGAGGTTGTCAAGGTGGGATATGCATCATTATTAAGGGAATTTCCATTGAGAAGAAAAACAGTAGAGAGAGTGGCATTCATTTTAGATGTTAATAGCAACCACCTCCCCTCACATGCATGTTTATCTTCCCTCTAATACTGTATGATTAGTAACATGGTATGTTAGGTTTAGTAGCTTGTAATTATGACCCTCATGGCATAACTATATTTGCTTTAATTTATTATACTGTCATTCAGAATTGCTGGGTGTGTTTTCTCTTGTTTTGATGTGTTAATAAAGTTGTTGCTAAAACTAAAAGTAAAAATATATATATATTAGGGTAATGAAAGTCCATGGTTAGCAAAACAATACATTAAGGCTGTTTTTGGTCTTTTCAATATTTGACCACAAGATTGCCCCTTGTACATCATGAGACTGGGAGACCATTACTTTGAAAAAAAAAAAACATGCCATGGAGTGTGCAATTTGCATTGCTGCATTTGTGAAATTTAGAAAGGACAGGAAAGAAAGGTGGTGCACTATCTAAATAACTTTCTGATCATTGCAGAAGGGCAGACACAAACAAAGCAAGCTGTAAATGAATATATGCAGCTGTGCCAGAAGCTAGGCTTTCAAATAGCACCAGACAAACTGGACGGCATAAATGTCTTGCCTGTTCTGTGCATTGAAATTGATTCATAGACCCAGGCATTCAGACTGCCCATTATTAAGTTGGAAGTCTTCAAGACCAAAATCAGCCACTTGACATGCAATAAGAAGAAGAAGACCAGAGTTGGTAAGGTGATATCACTCTTGGGTCTCTATAAATATGCATGAAGATTCATTGCACCATGAGGGGTGTTTAGCAGATTGCTAGCCAGTCTGTTGACAGGCAAGAAGAAAAACCCCACTAAGTTAGAATCACCAGACCAGTCATGAGAGAGATGTCAGCCTAGTCTGAGATTCATTTCTACCACAATGGAAAATCCTTTAGCAGGATGAGTTGTTCAACAGCCCAGACCTCAAGTTCTACACTGATGCACTGAGGCAACAGGCATGGAGTCTATCTTCAAAGAAATGTTTTTTGGGACCCTGACCTAAAACTTGATGCAGAAAAGTATAGTTAAGGATGTTACTTTTTTGAACTGTTGCCCATATGGCTGGGTTTGTTGGCTTGGGCATAGCAGCTAGCTAATAAGATGATAGGTTATGCACTGACAACCAAGCAGTATCAAATACACAGAGGAGTGGGTCATCAAAATCTTATCGGCTACAAGCACTGTTGAAGAGTCTGCTTTTGCAGAGTTTGCATATTGTTTTTTTTAATCCAGATATTGGCCAGGAGTTCTGAATGCCATAGTTCACAATACCTTACAGGTTTAGGACCTTGCTTGCATTAGTAGAATGAGTTAATCAGGAGCCACATAAGGTAGAATAATGTATTACCAAGATGAGTTTTTCTCATAAAAACTGTGAACCTGTATTATTCATCTAAGGTTGATTTCTTTATCACCTCCAGGTACATATGCTTTATTATAATAAGTGTGTGTGTGTGTGAGTGAAAATGCCCCCAATCTATACACCTGGTGGCTAGTGATACTTAGACTCAAACCCTGTACCTTGGGTACAGGGTAAAAAGACCCTAAACTCCCTAGCTGCCACCACCACTTGCGAATTAAAGCCTTATATCTTTGATTTGTTCCTCAGGATTTGTGGCAAATCACAGTAGGATTGAGTTCACTAAATAATGACAGGCATTTGAATTTCAGACTTCATATTCTTCAGAAACTAAATGGTAACACAAAACCTTTTATTCTAGTAATTTTCTAAGTTTATAAGATCAGTCTTTGAAATGTGTCCCTATTTTGGGTCTGCATTCCCCCATTATTGGCTTTGTCCAGTTTTTATTTGTGCTGAGAGGTTGAGACTAGAGCTATGATGAAAAGCGAGAACTGAATTCACTAAATGATAGCCATTTAAGTTTCAGTCTTCCTATCTTTCAGGAAATTGCTGATTTGGCAATGGCATAGTGGTATGTTGCTCTGACTGTAGTATACAGGGTCCTGGGTTCTAGACTTGATTGAAGTAAAATGTTTGCCCCCCCCCCAAAAAAAAACCTGAAATTGAAAATAAGTGCAACAAGCTGTGCAAGATGTCTATGGCATGTACTACTGTCATTCTATTTATACACAAACACACACACACACACACATATATATATATATATATATATATATATATATATATATATATATATATATATATATATATATATATATATATATATATAGTGTGTGTGGGTATGGAAGTAAACTTTTACAATGGACATGTTCTAAATTGGGCAGTTGTGTCATTATTGGTTCATGCATTTTGTTTCATTGCCTACTGGAAAAATGTTCAAACAATACATTTTAAAATTCACTTTGTCTAACAAGTGTGCTGCTGTATTATACAAGGAATATAATTTAATAAAGTCAGGAAGGTGTATCAAATAGCACATGTATGTTTCTTGTTTTGTATGCAAGGGGCCCATGATTTGAAAACAGCCCAAAGGTAATCTTTATCCACCACTGGTCAGATGCATTTTTTTTGGATGTGGTGTGTGGGTTTCAATGCTGTTTCAATGAATGTGGGTTTCAATAGCAGAGAAGTTTTAATGCCAAGTCTATTTTCATTGTGAAACAGTATTGCTTTGTTTAGCAGATGTCTTAGTGTTTGTGCATTGTGCTATAAAATGTAAAAATAAAATCCAAATAATCATTGTAGAAGTAAAGCAGTATGCATGCATTAGTGTTTATGGTAAATGTGGTGAAATAGACAGGTAATGGGACATTGGAATGGTTGCAGGGGGACTCTGGTGCCATATTTTGGCTGTCTGTTCTTCATTTTGCATTTGAAAGTTGGTATCCCACAACTCCACTGGAGTGGGCGGGGTTACGTAATTATGTATGCAAATGTTATGTTAATCAGCGTACAGATTTGTACCTCTTTTTCAATGACATTGTCCAGATTTTTGATGTTTCCAGGTTGAGAGGTATGTTGCCACATCCTGGGCTAAAGCATATTCAGAGACAAAAAAAACAGGAACGAAGTTGAGTCCTTTATTTAATAACTTAGTTTGTGTATTGGTAAGCTCAACAGAGGAAATATTGTGTACATTACATTGACTGGTCAGTGTTCTATCATCATTTTCAAAAGATTCTCGAGACCCTGTTTGGGCCTGTCTTTTTTTGTGTTTCTGCCCCCCTCGTCTGAATCTATACCCAAAGGGTGCGGTAAATTGGTCTTTTTGGCATTAGGTGACACATCTATGTGATTACCTTCTGATTCACCTTCAGTATTAGACGAAGTGTCTTCCCCTGAAGTACAACTGGAAGAATTCACACTTTTCTTTAGGATAGATTTCGGTCTCTTTCTTTTAGGAGTCGAAAATCACTTGTCATTATTAGGGTTGTCCCTAGGTAATCTGAAGGACACATTTTTTAAGGTGTCAAAAGGTTTACCTCTCTCATAATCACCTACATCCCTAAAGAATTTTTTAAGTTTTCTTTCTTTCAAACTAGATTCTAACTTAGATAAATCAGTGGTTAATTTTTTGACTTGTGACGAGAAAGAGTCACAAGTTTCAAAATTACTAGCCTCCATACAAATAGTTTCTAAATCTTTGATCCCTGTGTGAACCTTACATTCATAAAAATCAGCCAGGGCATCCACAAATTTGGATGAAGCTAGTTGTTGGATCTGGCCCCAATCATCTAATAATTTTTCATCAATGTTTGAAACCAAGGGTTGCACTCTCACCCTTAGTCCACGTGGAGTTATCTTTTTTTGTTGATACGCCCTAAAAAGGCGTAGGTGCCAAACATTGGTACGGACCATCCTCATATTTGTGTTAAGTTGATTGAAAAACATATCACATTCTGTGTTCACATCCAAAACCTTCATATTACTTGTTTGTCCAGAACTGCTGACCCCTAAGCCAAAAACAGATAAATCATCTAGGTCTGATGATAACCCCTTAATGAGAGGTGATAATGCCATATTTCAACCTACAAGACCAAATCCTAAATGTAAAAAAGTATATTACGTCTAAACATAAAAAACAAAAAACAAGACAGCCATCAAAAGTGAGACAGTTATAAAAAGAATCCACATGGAAAAATCTATATAAATAGACAATATACAGAATGGTACACCGACCCTGTAGGCAATCCAAAAAATGGGTTGAAATTCAAAAGCTGAAAAGACCAATATACAATAAACAGTTCAAGTATAATATATACCCGCATACTGTGTATATGTCTTCAGCATGAAGATATTAATCAGGTAAACAAATGCTATAAGCAGTCACAATGATATGGAAAGCATCCAATAACCCTACTGCGTATTTGTACCCGTTCTTAGATCCAATAATTATAATATATAATAACAAAGTAACAATCAAATATCAAAAAAAAATATTTTGTAGTGAAATAAAAACAAAAAATGGCCAATACCAACATGTAGATATGTATGGCCACTAAAAAACAAAAATAGGTCTGTGAATACCAAATCTGTAAGCTGGAAAATCATATGGTATAACTGTCACAGAAAAGATACTGTTTGTATATGTTTGTATATGTAACCATAAATACCATAGGATGAGGTCTTGGAGGGGAAATAAAGCCAACAGTATGGCTGCATAAATTAGTATGTAATTATTAAGTATAACAACCTAGAACAAAGCAACAACAGTCACCAATATAATATACATAAGTGATGATGATTCAAATGACACTAGAAAAATGATCCTGAAAACCAAAATACACTAATATAAACTCAAAGAAAGTAGAACACTATCGTGACACAGTCTCTGAATCTGACCAAATAATCCTCTTGAATATCGGAGAGCAAGTCTAATGCATATGTATAACAAAGATAAAGTTAAATATCAAAAAATATATATAGCGTGACTATAGCCCAACATAAAAATGTATTCACGACATATCTAAATCCTAGAACAAGTGCTCAAACTGGGATGTATAAATCAAAAAATAAAACAAATCCAACAAACCAAATTGTAATAACAAAATGCAAAAAACATATCTAACCAGTATAAAAAAGTTTAACAGTCAAGTCCAAATATAGCGCAGTCCAAGTACATCCAGCGACCACGAGTATAAAAAACGAACTTCCTCATGCTCCAAAATAAAGTATGTAATCCACCGACATACGATGACCATGAAAACGCCAGTTCCTAACCAAGCCTTAAGCTTGAGAACGCCAGCAGCTTCGTCAACGAGAGAAAACCCGGAACTGAAGCCAAATGCATCAACGTAAGCAGAGTGAAGGGCAGCCAACCAGGAGCTCGTACCAACTGGTATATGGAACTGATTCCGTATTCAAACCATGGTTACGATAAAAAAGTTTGCCATGTAATTCTGATGTTGAAATAAATAAATATATGTTTAACGATATATAACAAACAAAGTCAAGTAACCAATAAGGCAAACACCAACCAGAATTGGTTAACAGCATCTGGAAAGGAAAACCAAAAGCCAGAACAAGACAGATGCTCGTAAAACCCTTGCACGGCAGGAAAAGCGCAAATCCACAAAACTAAGCCAGCAAGTATGGAAGGTGCAAAAAGCAATTTATTCAACCCAGTGGAAAAATCCCATGGGTAACAAAGGCAGACACATCAAAAAATCCAGACCGGTTTCGGCTCAGCAGAGCCTTCTTCAGTGGATACAAACAATGAAAACAGTAAAAACAAAAGCAACCCAGTATATATATATATATATATATATATATATATATATATATACCTGGTAGTTAACATCAGAACCAATCACAATAATTGAACAATTAATTAAAATTGATCATTAAGGCCAGGTGGAAACAGGGCTCCAAGTTTGACTATCCATTTATTTTCTTTAAAGTTAAGCAACTCATGCCAATTATCTTTGTCTCTACAAATACCCTTAATATGGTCAATGATCACAAATTGAAAAGAAGCTGTTTTATGTTTCAAACTGTGTTTAAATAGAGCATTGTTGGGACGTTTATTTTTAATATCGCTGAGATGTTCACAAATTCTCAAGCGAAAAGCTCTAGAAGTCTGCCCCACATAAAAGGCAGAACAAGTACAGGTCACCAAATAGATGACCCACTTGGTACTGCAATTAGCCCAACTTTTTATTTCAAAAATCTCAGAGGTATTTTGCTAGTGAATTCACGGGTATGTAAAACCCGCGTACAATATACACAGTGACCACATGAAATGCATGTAATCAGAATGTGCAGTGACTACGGCAGTATTTTCCAAAGATAGTCAGGTACAACTGTATGTAATCAGAATGTGTGGTGACTATGAATGGCAGCATTGTAGCACGTTCATGAGAACAGGTAGCTGGTGTAAATGTGCAGGCAGCTGAAGTTAGAAACACAGCCTAGGTAAAACATTTTAAATGTGATCAACATAGCATGTAAAAGCAGTCCGGTAATTTAACAGGCCTCAGTAGCTTTTATTCTGCTACAGACAGAATTCAGGGAGCTACATTTCCATATGATGATTTTTTTTTGGTATATGATAAGGTGCATAACATTGTTTGGACATGTTTTATTTTATTCACTTTGATTAACTACAAAGCATTTACTAGCAGCTGTATTAAAATAAGTATACATGCAATTTACTAAGTGCTATTAATTTTCTAAGACTATAACATGTTTAACTTCTTGAGCGTGGGAATTAGCAGAACATATTAGATTCAATGGTATATTGTAACAAAGCAGTTACTGCACCTTCACAAAGTGTCACTGTTGAAGTAACAGATTAAAATAATTAATATGAAGATCTCATATGCAGTGAGACTGCCTAGTAATAATAATAATTTCTTGTGTGTCAGGTCATTTAGATGAAAGAAAGGGCTGGAAAATAATAGCTTATTATTCTAGTTCATTAACTTACAGTGTGCAATTTAGACTGTGAAAGTCATTGCATAATTATCAGGATTTACAGCAATATCAGCAATGTATCATTGTGGTACTCTGACTGTTTGTGCACATACTGTCTCAGCATGAATAATAATGGAAATATTTATTTTCTTACATAGTGCATTTGTACCAGGGGAGAAAATCAGACCTAGATAAAGTGTGAAGCTGAAAACTGGGATCAAGAAAGCCGATATACATAACTGTGACTAACAGCAACAATAGTGCTTCCTTGTATTTATTTATTTATTCATTTGCTGACATTTGATTACCAGGAAAGTCCAATTGGGCAGAAGGCCATTTTCAACAGAAGCCTGGGGAGAGAGGCTCTTATAATATATAGAACATACAGTACTAGTAGGCATTGTACATGCCAAAAGAAAAAAAACAGAAATGTTCGGTATTAAACATAGAAATACGTCTTGTTCTGGTCATCATGGCTAATCTGTCCATGCTCCATATTACTGTGGAGTAAAGATCACAAATCAGAAAGCTATGACTTTTTAAAGTGTAAAATGAAACTTTTTTTTTCCCTGTAGAGGTAACCATCCCACACACCCCACCTTATCCAACATAGCTAAGATTACATACCTTTTGTGAAAAAAGTAAATACTTAATCCCCAAGGCTGTGCTGTCTTGCCATGTATTAATACAGCATGCTTGAAATCATCAACCATTTTCTATGACTCTATGCACCAGAAGTCGATGAGCAGTGAGCTTTAAGACCACTCCCTAAAGCAACTCACACCATCCTGTGTTACCTCTGCAAAAATTAATTTATTACAAGCCTGGCAATGGCACTGATAAGGATGGAAAATATGAAGAAGAACTAATATTTAAATGGCTGGTATCAAGTGGAAAGAAAGGTCAAGTAGACAATAATTATGGAGTTAACAAAAGATAACAGAAGCTGCCAAAAATGAGAACAGTTTTATAAAAAGTGTATAGCTGCTGAATGGTTTCCTTATTTTGTTCAAGTTGAGAGGCAATCATTTTGATGAATATGTATTCAAAAGCTGTTTTTTGACACAAAGTTAATAATATTCCATTTTTAAGGTGTTTCTTTCACAATGATGGTGATAGAGCTGAAGATACACGAAAAGAGTGTACTGGAATGGGTAGCAGGCTTTTAGCCTGGTAATTTTGCAGAGCGAACTGTGGCTCATGAGAGAATAAAGCATGATTTGAAGCATTTGCCTGACCATCTGAATATTTATGCCAAGCAACAGAAATCATGCAAGTTTAACAGTAGTGAATGTGAAGCAACAGCAAGATGCTTTGGTACCACTGGAACAGTCTGCCGGAAAGGATGATATAAAAATGAAGAATTGTTTTGACACATAGTTTAATCAAAGAACTGGTAGGTGAGTCTCAAGGAGACAGCAAGAAAGAAGTATTTGTGAGGAAATAGTGTGGCG
Source organism: Protopterus annectens (assembly GCF_019279795.1). Classification (NCBI taxonomy): domain Eukaryota; kingdom Metazoa; phylum Chordata; order Ceratodontiformes; family Protopteridae; genus Protopterus; species Protopterus annectens. The sequence continues at coordinate 684,846,806 of NC_056746.1, forward strand.
GAATGAAATGAAAGCTGATATGGTTTAGGATGCATCAAATCTAAGATAGTGCTACAGACTAGATTTGCAAAAGAAATGTTGCATATTGAAAAGACATGTACACTGCATTTCTCATTGGAGGAGAGGAAATTTAGAAAATCACAGGCAATGTTGGTTTAGCTTGCTTCACAGTGTAAGAAAAAAGTCGATTTTATGGCAATATTTCAGCCAGGTAAGAATGGCATCCTTTGCATTATTCTTACAGTATCCACCCAGTGCTACACATCCACTGCATGATTTGCCAGTCTTTTCCATAGGCCACAGGATTTAATCTCATATAGGCTGGAGTCAGCAGAAATCTTAAGGGTGTCCTAAGGGGTCTTGCCATCCATATACAGAAGTTTTATTTTCCTTTTAATGTCTAACCCATTACTGCCTTTAACCAGTATGGTGTTGTTTGGACTGTCTGGGGAGTGGGCATGCAATGAGGACATGCAGTGCACAACTGCAGCAGCAGAGCCAGGTCTACCATCCTACCCCTCTTTGGACCAGTGCCTCCTTACAGAGATGTCCCCAGCCTCTGCCAAAGATCATTGCAGGGAACATCCATGCACTAGTCCTCCTGTGTCTGCTAGCAACTCAGATACCAGAGCGTCTAACTTGAACCCATATCACCTGGGCCATAGTTAGAGCTGTATCCAATTATAGCATGACAGTAGCAGAAAAGAAGAGTACAGTTGATAGAGTACCTGTATTGTTTGACCATGATTTATTTAACTATCATCCTTCACAAAGGCAAACTTTTTTGTGGTCATAGCTGACTTTTCAGGCTGTACTGAAGCCATTTTCCAAGCAGTACACAAGTACACATGAATGCGAAATCTGCATTATGAAATTTAGGGGGGAGGGGCAACACACCAGACTGAAATGGATGTTACAGAGACTTAACAAACTGCTTTGGTAAGAGGTGTAGATTCTCCACCTGAAGTAATGTTAAAGGCTGAATGGGAAGAGGAGTAGCAAGGAAATGTTGAATCTTTTAGACTGATCATGTGTTCAACTAACTTAATTGCAGGATGGCACACATATATTTTCATGAATTAAGACTATAAGGTTTTGGTCTATGTATGTTTTCAAGACCTAAGAATATAAGGTTTTAGTCAACGTAATTATTTATGGAATTTGTAATATTTTTGTTTGAATGGTATGGACCTTTGTGGTCACTGTTGGTGCTACCATTGCAAACGTTTTTATTGTAACATGTATTTGATACCATTTCAAATGTCTACAAGCGAATGGAGAAAACAAGTCAAGATAAACCCGCAACTTTGCTATGATCCAGGTAGTTGAATGTGAAAAGTTTTTTTTTGCAGTTGATCTGAGCTAATTTTCCAGAATGTTAATGATATATCTGAAAATATTTTATTCGTATGTGCCAGTTAAAGAGTTTCAATGTTTATTTTATGGTGTTTTTCCTTAACAGTTAACAAAATAATTGAAAGACCTAATACAATGTAAATGGAAAAGAACCTAAACTGCCATTAGAGGCAGTTGATTTGTTTTTCATTGTTTGATATCCGTACTTAGATGTGGATTTGAAAGTGTAGCTATCATAACAAGACCAAAATAATCATGCAGGAAGTTAGAGATAAAGCTGCTGTCTTATGGCTACATCTCTAAGTTGTGTACTAAATAGGTAGTCCGATTTGGGGGGGGGGGGCAAAAGCATAAGGCTTTATATGACTTTTGACACTCAAATATATCATGTTTACATTACACTTTGTATATGGCTTTATTTGACTTTGCTGATCTAATGTAAAAATATAAAAATATTCAAGAATAATGCATTTTGACTTAAGTGTTAGTTGATTCTAATAGTCAGCCATCCTTTTATAAACTGGATAATGTAAATGGATTGAAATGCTGTTAATTATGAAACCTCTTAAATCTATCACTGCAGTGATCAAGAGCCAAAAGAAATTCTGTGACTCTAATGCATGTACTTGTGAATGTTGATGGATGGTTTTAATGTCAATGTTAGTATGTTTAAGATAATGTACAGTGATACATAGATGCAAGCAAAGATACCGTACTAACAGTGCTTTGCATAAGTACAGATTAATAATCTTACTGTTTCACATTAATCATTACTTGTCTGCCTGAAGACTTGAGTAATACTATTTCGATATTGATATGAAAGATTGAATAATGCTGCTACTGTGAATGGTATTAATTAGGATGACAGTTTAGGTATATCATTATACTGTTTAAAGACTGGAAAGATCCATTACATTTCATGCTTGAATTAGTAACAATTTTTAAGTGCAATGTTGGTATGAGGGATGAATATAAATAAGGTTACGTGACAACCAGCCTATACAGGACAATTTCTATTATTGGCTCTGCCTCAGGTCCCACATCAGCCATGAATGAGACATCAGTTGCCCTGGTTCTACAACATTTTCTGTATTTTGCCTTAGACTATGTTACTGAATGCATATTAGGATGGGAAATGCTTTAAATTATAAAAGAAATGATCACTGGACACAATCCGTGCTGCATTTGCAGACTTGCAGTATTTATGTACAAGAGCATAATAGAGTTTATTTATTATTATTTATTTATTTATTCATTTTACATTTATTTACCGGGAAAGTCTGACTGGACACGTGTCCTTTATCAATGGAGACCCAGGAGAAAAGTTCCACATAGTACATAGGTTCATAGATTCATAGGTGTGTACTAGGCTAATGGCCCTGGGGCCTTTACAAGCCTAACCCAAAGAAGTGCACTGGCATTGTGCCACCCGTCGTTAGTTCCCAGTGCCTCCATCAAGCAGAGCTACTGGAGTGATCCCCGGGGTGAACTTTCTATTACCCATCTACGTAAAAGTTAAACCCCCGAATTCACGAATTCTCCGTGTAAGACTTAATAAGGCTTACTCAGAGGCTGCAGTTGAACGGTATGATGTCAGAGTGCCATGAATATGCATGAGGGCATGCTGACTCAACCGTAAGTCTTACATGGACCGTGTAAGAAAGCAGGGGGCGTATCCGACTGCTGAGCAGTCTAAATGTCCATTCCCCTGCAAGTGCTTAAAATAAAAGCAAATAAACAAGAGTGAGTCCGCTCAAATGTCCCTGCACCCAACACCTCACTGTCTGATATTTGTAAACCCTCATCACAGTTCTAAAACGCATAACATTAAATTTTTTTAAATTCCCAAAATAGCTGCCCATATTTGCGCGTGAGTGCACGGGTGTGCCCATTGCTTAGCTACAGTTAGCAATTCTGACATGGAAGAGCATAAGAAAGAATGTTTATTCAAATCACATCAAATAGCAATAGTGTAATGGTAGAGCGTTCGCACAAAAAAGAGTTATTCACGGTTCGAGTCCCACCACTCCCTTTCGTATTTATTTTTTAAATCAGTATATGGAATAATACCTGACATATATGTTTAAACATAACTAAAAAGCAATGAAATGGCCAATGTATTAGTGAACAAAATAAATATTTTAACGGATCCCAATATAAAATTGCCTGCAGTTAAGCAGTGCTTCACCCAGCGCAATAGAGTTGCCCATAGTTCAATAGCGCTTTACCCAGCGCAATAGAGTTGCCCATAGTGTAACAGCGCTTTACCCAGCACAATAGGGTTGCCCATAGTTTAACAGCGCTTTACCCAGCGCAATGTGTTTGCGCGGACGTGCGCGCCAGGGCACCGTAGGGCACCGCGGAGCAACGTAGAGCAAAGTTGCTTAAATGCAGCCACACCCCCTAGCCTGTCTGGACAGTATGAAAATAAAATGAGTGACAAAGTTCGAACCGAGGACTCTGTGCATCAGAAGCAAAGTACAGATCCACTAAGCCATGATAACATAGAGGAAACAGCCACTGTTAACATTCATATACTTACGAATGGTAGTTTAACCATTACTAAGCAGGTCTGCAGTCAGCCGAGAATTTTACAAAACAGCCAGTCACAAAAAAGTGTGGGAAATGCGGCATATTTAAGCCACACAGGCGAGAATACACACCATAACTGATTGTAGGTCACATCTGCAGTTAGAATGTCTGGTGTCGGAGAGGGAACACGCTTTTGAGCACAACTTTGGGGCATTGAGGAGTCATAATACATGGTTTGGCTCCTTGTCTACCATCATGACTCCTGCAGGGCCAGTTCCAAGGGATGGATTACAAGGCAGAGGCTTGGAACTGGTTAGCTCGTGACCTCACCAGTGCCACAGGCATTCCTCAGACTGGTGAGCAGGTCCATCACCACCATGCAGACATTAAGAGATGAAAGCAGGACTGCCTGAACCAATGTATACAGGAGGCCCGTGGGATGTGGGATGCCCCACAACTGAGTAAGTAGCCATGGAATGCAGTATGTAAGAATTGATAATGGAGCATGTATAATGGATATGTATGTCTCAATATCCCTTCATTTACTTTACAGCTGCAGGTGACCATGCTGCGAATCAGCAAGCCTATGCTGATAGGCTGCTAAGGCTGCACCACCAGGCAGGTTAGTGATTATTCTGCATGTATTGTTATATAAAATATGGGAGACAGCATGAAAGAAAGTGATGTCATCCAATAATACAGCCATAAAGTTGCCTGAATAAGTCCTTTGCATGTACTGTCAGATAAAAACATCAGAGAGGCAGAAAAAGAGTATAGTAACCCATTAAGAAAGGTAACATATATCTGGAATAATATCTCTGCAGGCACTGTCATATAAAATAAGTGAGTGAGCCTGAAAAAAGAGTGTTCTAACCCATTAATAAAGGTATAATATGTCTCGAACATGTCTGCCATATACACCGTTAAAACAAATAAAGGAGTGAGTCTGTGGAAAAGTGTGTAATGTCATTAATAAAGGTCTAAAACCTGGAGTGTGTCTGTGTCACAGAGTTTGAAATGTTGTTGTACCCTTGCATTTTACAAACAGTACTGTTTGAAAAGGTGCTGGCAACCCAGAGTTGTGCAGTCCCATATAAAGTGGGTGATGGAAGTGCTAGCAGCTGTGAAACATATATACAGTCCACAACAGTCAGTTACTGGCTGGCATGAATAAGTAAATCTGGCACATGTGTAGCATGTTAGCATGTTATTTTTCCCCAGAAATGTGAGTGTGTGTCAAGAAATGCAGGGTTCTGCACAAATCAAAGTGAAAATGTCATGTGAAAACATTCCAGATATGTAGATAAAGAAATATAAATGCAATCAAGAAATATGCAGCAGTAACATCTGCATCCTGGATAGCTAGTATGTCAGATATAGGTCAGGCATATACTGAACTAGCCAAACCCATTACACAACCTAATGTATGGTGGCAAGTGTAATAATACATGTAGGGGATATACACTTGCAGTCACTAGGAATGTAGTGCAGACAAAAAGGTAATTATAAGATGTTAACCAAGGTTTTTTCTACACCCTACTGCATGTGCATAAACCACACAATTCCACACCTAAATGGGTACGTGTAATCTTACATATTTGTTGGGACATATGTCCTATTGTTCTATAAATATTTGCATTCACGTTGCTGTATGTGCCCTATTTAAACACCACAATCATGGTGGCCTGTTGCTACCAAACATCCCTGCATGCTGTTGGAACCTTGGTGTGTTGGGTTAATGGGAATATTATTGCATGCTATTACAAATAATCTGGAATGCTGTTCTACTTATGTTGTAATTAAACACACCTAATCACAGAATGTATGGGAAGGCCGGTCCCAGCGGACCCACCTGTCCCTCCTCAGCTGACGAGTGCACCTGGCACCAGATGGTCCGGTGCCCAGCCCGGGCTCCCCTCCTCCGTTGGTCCTGTGCCACCTCCGGGTGGAAGCACTGCAGGGGATGGGGCTCATCCCCCTGTGCAAGCATGGGCAGAGAAGGGCCACCTGTCACCCTTCGAAGGGTCTGGGTTGAGGTGCATAGGGAGATCCAGCGTTCAGTCGCTGATCCCCTACGCCAGCTCGAGGTGAGAGTGGCGCATCTCACAGGTGAGCCTGCGCATCCTATGCAGCCCCCAGCACAGCCACCCTCGGGGCTGTGAAGGTTCAGTGGTGACTGCCCATGGGTGGGGATCTCAGTTCCACTGCTACCATCTGTGGGCTCATGGGCTTGGGATTTCCAAACATCCGACTCCGTCAATTGTGTTCACCCACCCCATGTGTCATACACTGCCCCTGTATGCGTCTTGTCTGTCTTGTCTGTTTACCTTCCCAACCTACCTCCCCGGGCATACCTACTTCCTCTACCTCACTTCCCACTCTCACCTGCAAAAAAAGAAAAAGGGCAATTTGTACCCACAAAAATATTATGCTCCATACATAGCTGCCCATTTCGCACACATGTCCATTGGACATGTAAGCTGATAATTAGAATTGGCAGTACAACATAATTTGTTGTCCTCATCCCTCTCCCAGGGGTGGAAGGTTTCAAATTTCACTCCAAATTCATTGCATATGCACAGCTGTTGCTGTTAAAGAAATGGGCAGCTATGGACCTTCCCTACACCTGTCCTGCACATCCTGAGCTTGTTTACCTACTGTCTGTCCCTCTTTGTGCCCCCTTTTTCACCACTTTCCAATCTCCCCATTTTCTTTTCTTTAAAAGAAATTAATGCGGGGGTTAGCGAGACTAAGCACTTTTAAGCAGTAGTAAGTGGGATTAAGCAAGTGTGTGCATGTGTACACTTAGCTAAGCGTCTCGCAAATGCGCGCAAACCCGCTTACAACTGCTTAAAAGTGCCTTAGTCACTCTATGGCAGGGTCCTTGTTCTGCTGAGCAGCAAAAGAAAAAAAACTCTGCCACTTTCAAATCCCAGACCATTGACACAATAGACTGCATGAATGACCACTAAGCCACAGCAGATATACAAATAACTTGGTTCTGAAATAAATATATCTTGCATTACAATGAGGGAATGGAAATGGAAATTAGGAATGGTATAACACAAATCCTTTTCTGTGGGTCTTTACCAGCAGTGGTTGTGGAATTGCATGACATGACTGTGAAAGGAGAACCAGCCATCCTAGGAGGGAATAATGTTACAGTAGCACCTTACAAACACCACACAGTATCACACCAGGATAAATACTGGCCACAGGAATACAGTGCAATAACCACATTTGTATGGCAGTTAATTGCGTAAGTGAGAAAAAAGTACATACTCCCATGTATCCTGTGTTAGCATTTGGAGGGGTGTGTACATGTCTATACTGAGATGTGTGTACTGGAAGCAGCAACATTCAGGTTTGAGTACAACATGCATATAACTGGCTACAACCCTAGCATCAGATAAGAGACATATACCAGCCTTCAGACTGACACAACGGTTTCCAGAGCAAACAATCATGGGCCCCACCTTGGAAATCTGAAAGGGCTACGCCTACCTAACCTAGCATTTTATAGCAGTGGGTTGCAATCACAGTGAGTAATGCAATCACCAAACAGCAGGCTGCATGCAATTACTAAATGGTGGGCAGCAACTGGTGCAGAGGCTGTCACATGCACAAGTGCAGATACCTAGAAAAGCAGGCTGTACCTGCAGTCCACACATGTAATTATATCATTGCAGGTGCTGTGAGATAGAGACTGAGAGAGAGAGGGACATAGACACAGACACAGACTGAGACAGAGACAGAACAGAGTGAGAAACTGAGACAGAAAGTTAAATAGAGGGCGAAAACCCAAAACAAACCACCAATAAAAAAAATACTAAACCGTAACATACCGAGCAGGGAAATACAAAGGTAAGGTATGTAACAAACATGTATGCGTTGGCATGTTGTAGATGTTCCTGAAGAGTACTCTACACACTGCAAATCATCCATGTGTGGCAACAGTATGTATCTGTCTGTATCTGCACATGTGCATAGGGCAAGGGACATACTGCAACTGTTAGTGAAGGGTGGACATATATCTGTCAGTGAAGGTTGATATGTGCATATATCCATGTAGGTCGTAGTGTGTGGCTTAGAAACCAGCATGCAGTGCATAGGAGCAGCCTTACGTCAACTGGCGCCCTAGGCAAAAGGGCTCCACAGCACCCCCTACCACACTTCCTGGTGCCCCCATCCTTGTCTTACTACACCACATAAATAGTGGAAAAGCACCGCTGCTAGAGCGGCGCCCAGTTGGCCTATGCCTAAGGCCAGCTATGGTAGTGTTGATATATGTCTGGTGGTTAAATGCTGTGGGACAGATTTGTCAGATCTGCTGTGTTACAGCCAGTGAGGCCTGCTGATACTACAAGGGCTGAGGACACCCACATGCATTCTGCACAACACTTTGCAATTTAATCACATACCTGTACTTCCCACAACTGTCGCATAAGTGATATCCCCACCATGAAAGCAATGTGTACAGCAATGGATGTGTACATGTATGTGTATAGATATGCATATATATATATATATATATATATATATATATATATATATATGGTTTACTATTAAAATGTCGAATGGCACTTTCGACTGTACTATAGTCGAACACGGAGTTCGAATAGTAATGTCGAAAAACAATCTAGGAATGGTTTTAACATGGGTCGAGGTAGGTGTTCAGTATTATTCAGAACTACAAACATCTCCCCTACCTCAACCCATGTTAAAACACAGTCCCAGATTGTTTTTTTGTCGTCGACATTACTATTTTCAAACTTCCGTGTTCGACTATAGTACAGTCGATGTAGTGCCATTCGACATTTCAATAGTAAACCTATATATATATATATATATATATATATATATATATATATATATATATATACAGAGAGAGAGAGACAAAGAGACACTGGGTCATATGTACCACAACAGGTGTGTGGTGACCAAGGCATGGACTGTAGACATGTGTTGATACTGCAGTGCCATTCCACCTTCCCAAAACAGTGTACCCATTAACTACTACATAGGTAGAGATCTACCTAACAGTGAAGGTGTGATAAGGGAACATGGGACACAGGTGGACAGTAGCCTCTGCTTTGATGAAGACAATGCCACACTACACCTGTAATCTGTCTGCGTGGTATGTGTCCTGACAACAGGTGTGTCATCTATGGAAGTATAGGGTAGAGTTCCCCTCTACTCATCACAATGCCCTGTGTGGTATGTACTTCACATGACAACTACACCAGGTGAACAGGCCACAGACAGACCTCCTAGATGGTAATACTGGCCGCAAACAGATGCCCTATGCAGACTGACTCACAAAACCACAACTACACTTTATTGCATACTGGCCACACAGAGGTGACCTCTGCCGGACATACTGAGGTATGTCACACCCATAGCTGGGTGACAACCACCATGGAAACATATCACAATCCCTCTGGGATACACGCTCTAGATCCCTAAACCTTGTCAGCTCACTAAACAGCACATGCTGGAGGGATATGTTCCCATCTCAGAGATATGCCATACACTGGAATACACCACATAGCAATAGCAAACAAGGCTCCTCCTTAGCAGTTGTTATAAATACCCCTGATGATTGTGTGGGAGATTGGTAATACACCCCAAGAAACACCTCTGTGGTTCAGGTTGGCAGGGGCAAGTGAAATCAAAGTACATGTGTGTCAAAGGCCAGGGTAGCATATGGCTAGGCTGCCATAGGCCCTAGGGCCAATAGCATATTACCTACCTATTGCACTATGCACTCACACATGTACTTAATGCAATAGCTGCTATGTGAGGTTGAATAAGTGTAACACTGAATGTGTGCAAGGTCTGTAAAGGTGTGATAGCTTAGTGTGATGTTGTATCTGACATGGTAGTGCCTATCCTAGCTGTGAGGACAGCAACTGATGTGTAATGTACTGTTAGGCAGACATAGTAGTATGGCATATGATGTGACATAGTTCTCCATTGATGAATGTGGTGTCTCATTGTAGGCTAAAGCAATACATGTATGCTTAGTGAGTGGTACTGCTGGTGAATCCATCACCAACATGAACTGTAGTACTACCTGAAGCTGTAGGCCTAAACAGCACAGTATGGTGTGTGTTCACATTGCTTGGAAACACTGTCATGTGTGTTTCCTGTAGTCTGCACAGAGGACAGAATGCAGGCATAAGGGTGTGTAAGTAGTGACACACAGTACCGTATGGTACACAGGTAATGCTCATCTGTGCTGGCATACAGTGGTGCATTGTATGTTTGCCTGATGTGTGTGTGATTATGCCTGTACAATGGCTGCAATCATATGTGTGTTACAGGGTAAACGTGTGTATCCAGCAACATATATAGTCTGTTACAGCAGTATGCCACCTATAGTAACAACTGGACACATCTGTTAGGCAGGGCTATGGCATCAATGACTAGGATGGTTGATTGGTACTACTGTACCTGTACTTTACATCCATTGCAATGGATGACATCTCTGTTCGTGCATTGGTGTGATATACGCCCCTGTCTTGAGCTTGTGCAATGTGTCACAAACAGTGTGCCGGGTACTGTTTTATAGTGGTGTGATATATAGAGTCTGCCAGGCAGTGTTAGTTAGTTGTGGCCTGAGAACCAATAAGTGGTATTGAACGTGTGTAACCTCTGACAGACAATAGGATGGTATATATGTCGGTAAAGTGATATCTGTGGGTAAAGGTGTAAAGTGTGCCACAGGACACATTCACACATATTGTTCATATCTTTTTCAGCCAGATGGCCCACCAACACAACACAGCATTCACAGCAGATGAGGAAGAGGTGATACTAGACAGCCTATTGCAGTGGTGCACAATGCTCTTCTCCAGAAGCAGCCAGCAGGAGCGGACTGCACTGTGGCAGGAACTTGTTCATCGGGTAAATGATATAGGCATGCATAACTGGACATATGAGCAGGTATGCCATCACTGCAGTGATTTAATTAGACAAGTCCGGTGGCGTGCGTCTGATATCCAAAGACAGCAGCTTGCCACAGGTGGTGGAGTGGCCATTCATCCTCCCCTCACCAGAGCGGAGGAGCTGCTCCTAGGCATGGTGGCTCCTGGACAACAGCTACATCAACCTTTGACATGTGTTATAATGGAGGCCAAAGCCACCCAGCACATCCACCTGGAGCAAGCAGGTAACATGCCCTATCTGTAGACTACAGTTAACTGTATTGTTAGATTATGTGTACGTGAGATATGTACTGTGGGTTTAGCAGTTCCGCTGCCTAGTGTTGTGCAATACAGATAGTTTAAATAATATCCCTACACCTGTGACTGTTGACTGCTGTTGTACTGCAGTTTAGCATACCCACTGTAGCAATGCCAAAGTTGTGGCTACTGATGAACCCTCTCATATTCTCGTAGGTCCCTCTGGTGTGACGGCAGGGCAGCCGATCCATGCTGGTGAGTGTGTCATACCTGCAATGTTGGTAATGAAATATGCATGTCATAGGTGAGGTGTAGGCCATGTACACGTAACACACCTACGCATAATGCATGCCGTGCATGTATGCTGTGAGACATTGCACAGCTCAGTAATGTCAGTAGCTGCCTCAATGACATGCAATACACAGAGCATGACAAACAGTTGTGGCAACCCCATACTGCACATTGGATAGGCATAGTTGCAACACCTGTACACAATATAACACATTTATCACATGCAGTACACAAAGTCATGCTACATATGGCATAACCACACATCCGCTGTAAGGTCACACTTCAGTATCCCACGTCATCCACACACACATGATGTACCTCAGGGTTAGAGGCCTATCATGGGGCTGTGCAACACTCTTCAACACATAACACAGTCATGTTAGGCAATGCTCCCTACAGTGCACCTCATACACCCATGTACAAAGTGGCTTTGTAATAGTGAACGTATCCACGGCAGTGCAGTTCAGGTACAGCATGCTAGGTGGTGGTCTGTCACACAGTAGTAGCTGTGAGTGACCACAAGATGCATGATGATGATGATGGCACATGGTACTACACCCCATCCGGTTACAGTGACCACAGTACTACACATAGCAGTCATTGCTGTGCACCTCATTGTTCTGTGTGTGCAAACATATGCACCTATACACACCATGCGTAGCATGTTGTGTGTGTACTTACATATGCTAGTATACCCATTTTGCACAACAGTCACCATCTGTACAAAGAGTCACATATATGTCCTGGAATGCTATTGGGTGTATAGGTCACATGACACACATTGGGTATGTGTGGTGTTTAATGTTGCAGTCGTGAAGCATGCCATGTCATGGCTGGCACTGACATATGCAATATGTCCCACACTCACCATAACCATTGTACAATGTCCATGTCGTTCATTGGGATTCCTTCATGTCTACATGCACCACTCATCCCATGTCTATACATTGCATGCATTTGCTACACATGTGCCCAGTGTTATATGCTATGGACACTGTCATCAGACATGGCAATCTATGTGTCACACAGATAACACATGCAGCCATGGTATGTATACCATTGAGTGATGGTGCACATGACATTGCAGAGCAGATAATGCTTGCACAGCAATGTTGTGTCCATGCACACATTGTGTTCCAGGGTGTAGCCAATCACTGAACAACTACACACATGCATCAAAGCCATGTATAATGTCATTAGATAGGGCTGTCTACACTTGCACTGCATGGTGTTGAGCAACACATGGTCTGCATGATGACATGTGTGTGGTGACTGTTTGCCTTGTGATACTATCACCCACCATCACCCACTATTGTGTATGTGTTGGATTGCTGGTGTGTGTGTTTGTATGTGCTGTGGTGAGCTGCATATGTCTGTGCATGTGTGCATGTGTGCATGTGTGCATGTGTTCATGTGTGCATGTGTTCATGTGTGCATGTGTGGATGTGTGGATGTGTTCATTTGTGCATGTGCACATGTGCGCATGTGTGCATGTGTGCATGTGTGCATGTGTGCATGTGTTCATGTGTGCATGTGTGCATGTGTGCTAACATCATGTACAGACTGTAAAGTGTGTTTCCTGTCTTCCTTCCACAGGTGCTGAGTTAGGGGTGGCTGAATGCAGCAGGGAACCTGATGTCACCGCCACTAATAGTGGAGATGATGAGACATGTATTGTGGCACAGGAAGGTCTGACAGGGTCTGTCATTGGTCCACCAATCGACAGTACACAGTGGTCAACCCCATCCATGCGCACACTCATACTGCCAATACATCCCTCGTCACCAATGGCCATAGCTGAGGGACAGCATACATTTGGCACTGACCAGGAGAGTGTGGTACCTATGGCATGTGCATCCCTCACAGCAGCCATAGCTGGATTACTGGAATGGTACCACATAGGCGGATGCCCAGGGGTTCTCGGGGAGCACCACTGGTCATATTACCCCTGGCAGACGTGCCCCCGGATGTATTACAACCTCCAGTATGTTCCAGGCTGTAATGCAGGCACAGGCATGTATGGAACGGTACACCTGACAGGAACTAAGGGCGCAGAGGGCCCATTACACTGCTATCAATGATAGCATCTGTGACCTTGCCGGTGCCATCTGGAATTACACCGAGGTCATTGATAGCCGTTGGAGGGAGACATTAGATGTCCTCCACAATGTGTTAGCCATGAGCCAGGACCATGCGGGTCGGATGAGAAGCCAACATGGATGCATGCCAGCAACAGCATCAGCTGGCAGTCTTCGCAGATGGGCCACAGATCACAGCCGCTCCCGTAGTGGCAGTACCAGCCCCAGCAATGCTGGGGCTGGCCTGTCCATTGACCATCCTACTAGACCACATGCATGTGGTGCTGGCCAGTCCCAGCAGGGACATGGGTCCAGCCATCATACCTCTGCCTCTGATGATAGCACCCAGTCAGGGTTGGTAACCGATACTGCATGTAGCACCCCTGCTAGGCACAGGTACTTTGTCCATGGCCATAGACAGTGATCTGTATGGCCTAGCAGGTACAATCTGTGGCTGTCCCACAACTGCCCGTATATGGCAGCCACATGGTAGAGTTGTGTGCATGCAGACACACACACATTTACCATACAACTAGGGCTCACACATACACACACACATTACATCAACATTGGCCCATGCAGTACTGTTGTCCCTCACACACACACACACACACACACACACACACACACACACACACACACACACACACACACACACACAGACATGCCGATTGGATGGGTCAATGTCGGGCTCTGGCAAACCTACAACACACCCTGTGCATAAGATGACACCTGTGCCACCTCCTGTCATCTGTCACATTGATGCAGGAATAGGCTAACATGGTTCTGATGCACAGGTTGCATTATAGCAGTGTAGCAATAGTAACAAGTTGCCAACAGGAAAGTGTACTGATATCCTTGTAGGTATATCTGAGCAGGCATTATGCATCACAGTTCTGATAGTCATTGTAGCATTGTTTACACCAGTGTTAGGTCTGAGTATGTATTGTCTACCCATGTGCCACTTGGCTGAAGTGTACAGTGTTGCCAGCATGTGTTAGTGAGTGGACAGTACGTGTGTGATGTGTGCTTTACAAATTAGCGGTTGTACATCTGTGAACATGGTGTGTGTGCACTGTCTGCATGTACGTGCATAGTGGACACATGGGCTGTGCGACATACCCTCTTCTACACATTGTTAACATTTCATGGTATCTTTCGATGGCCAGTAGGCATTCTACTACAGATATGTACTAACATGGGTACACATGTGTGTATGACATGGGTTGGCACTATGCTGTGGATGATACCGTTGATATCTGTCAATGATCTGCAGTCTGGTAGTATACACCACCTCAACAGCATGACTATAACCAATCATTAGATGATGTCCTGACAAATGACTCACAGTTGTAGGGAACTCAGGAACAGTTGGATCCTTCCAGTAGTATACTATAACAGTAACCAGTGGTATTGATCGCCATACATTCCTGGGACCACACCTTTGTGGCATATAGCCCTCTTAGGTACATGCAACCACACTAGGGATATGTTCATCCACATCTGGAAATGCATGCATTGGCCTAAACTGCATTCCCAGGATGGGACGCATATCCTACACAAGGGTATCATACAGACAGATACCTGTTGTCCAATACATGCTGTATAGCAGTACGCCATCTTATGGCATACTCATCCACATTTACTATACATACTATCCTGACAGTACAACATAGGTGGTAGCCCTGAACATGTATGTTGGGTACCAATGTGTACAGACAGACATGTGTTATGTGATCTGTCGCTTGGTATCCACATATCTATAGGTGTTGTGGGGTCCCTCGGTGTTACACATAACACATTAGGGGCCTGCATGCATATCCACAGGGCTGGTGCACACCTACAATGACTGTCCATTATTGCCAGTCATTGTTGTGTATGAACATGTCTGACATATACCCCAGCAATTACCCACACTCACAGTACTCTATAGTACGTGTCATGGGTGTGTGTGGCAGGGATGTCCTTGGTCACGGATCACTACATTGGCCAGGCTTAACACATACATACATATGTGACCTATGATCTGAGAAGCAGCGGCACAATCTGTCGAAGGTTACAAATGTATTCATGTAGTATGCAGGCTTCACACCTATGTACTGATTGAGGTCACATGTACACAAATTTATTTGACATGCAGATACCCGATGTGTGCAATGCACATACTGTTCGAAACATATGTCATACCGTAGTAAAATCAAAACCCACACTGCATTGACCACCTGTGGCACACAAGACAGTGTTTGCAGGACTCAAACCCCTACCTAACTATGTTATGATACTAGAAAGATATGCATTAACATGGCGCGCTCTATGCAATACTGGGTGGTTTCTGTTCTCCTTGAATATTTGTAGGATGCTGACATCATCAGACTTTCCAAAGAGGAATGTACCTCTTTTAATGTGTTTTCCCAGTCTCCAAAAAGGCTACTCCTCTCAAAGGAAATCACACACATACACACCCCCCCACACACAAACACACACACACACACACACACACACACACACACACACACACACACACACACACACACACACATGATACTAGAGAGATATGCATTAACACGGCACGCTATATGCAATACTGGGTGGTTTCTGTTCTCCTTGAATATTTGTAGGATGCTGAAATCATCAGACTTTCCAAAGAGGGATGTACCTCTTTTAATGTGTTTTCCCAGTCTCCAAAAAGGCTACTCCTCTCAAAGGAAATCACACAAATCACACACATACACACCCCCCACACACACATACCCCACATATGATACTTGAGAGATACGCATTAACATGGCGCGATCTATGCAATACTGGGTGGTTTCTGTTCTCCTTGAATATTTGTAGGATGCTGACATCATCAGACTTTCCAAAGAGGGATGTACCTCTTTTAATGTGTTTTCCCAGTCTCCAAAAAGGCTACTACTCCCAAAGGAAATCACACACATACACACACACACACACACACCCCACATATGATACTAGAGAGATATGCATTAACATGGCGTGATCTATGTAATACTGGGTGGTTTCTGTTCTCCTTGAATATTTGTACGATGCTGACATCATCAGACTTTCCAAAGAGGGATGTACCTCTTTTAATGTGTTTTCCCAGTCTCCAAAATGGCTACTCCTCCCAAAGGAAATCACACACATACAACCCCCCCCCCACACACACACATGATATTAGAGAGATACGCATTAACACGGCACATTATATGCAATACTGGGTGGTTTTTGTTCTCCTTGAATATTTGTAGGATGCTGACATCATCAGACTTTCCAAAGAGGGATATACTTCTTTTAATGTGTTTTCCCAGTCTCCAAAAAGGCTACTCCTCCCAAAGGAAATCACACACACACACACACACACACACACCCCACATATGATACTAGAGAGATACGCATTAACATGGCGTGATCTATGTAATACTGGATGGTTTCTGTTCTCCTTGAATATTTGTACAATGCTGACATCATCAGACTTTCCAAAGAGGGATGCACCTCTTTTAATGTGTTTTCCCAGTCTCCAAAATGGCTACTCCTCCCAAAGGAAATCACACACATACACCTCCCCCCACACACACACACACACATACACCCACCCACCCCCACATATGATACTAGAGAGATACGCATTAACACGGCACGCTATATGCAATACTGGGTGGTTTCTGTTCTCCTTGAATATTTGTAGGATGCTGACATCATCTGACTTTCCAAAGAGGGATGTACCTCTTTTAATGTGTTTTCCCATTCTCCAAAAAGGCTACTCCTCTCAAAGGAAATCACACACATACACACATCATCAGACTTTCCAAAGAGGGATGTACCTCTTTTAATGTGTTTTCTCAGTCTCCAAAAAGGCTACTCCTCTCAAAGGAAATCACACAAATCACACACACATACACACCCACCCCCCCCACACACACACACACACACACACATACACAAACCCACCCCCCCACATATGATACTAGGGAGATACGCATTAACACGGCATGCTCTATGCAACACTGGGTGATTTCTGTTCTCCTTGAATATTTGTAGAATGTTGACATCATCAGATTTTCCAAAGAGGGATGTACATCTTTTAATGTGTTTTCCCAGTCTCCAAAAAGGCTACTCCTCTCAAAGGAAATCACACACATAAACATCCACCCCACACATGCACCCACCCACCACTCCCCCCACACACACACCCACCTCCCCACATATGATACTAAAGAGATACGCATAATACGGCGTGCTACATGCAATACTGGGTGGTTTCTGTTCTCCTTGAATATTTGC
Source organism: Protopterus annectens (assembly GCF_019279795.1). NCBI lineage: Eukaryota > Metazoa > Chordata > Ceratodontiformes > Protopteridae > Protopterus > Protopterus annectens. The sequence goes on from NC_056746.1 coordinate 684,864,534, forward strand.
AGGATGCTGACATCATCAGACTTTCCAAAGAGGGATGTACATCTTTTAATGTGTTTTCCCAGTCTCCAAAAAGGCTACACCTCTCAAAGGAAATCACACACATACGCATCCACCCCCCACACACACATGCACTCCCCCCCACATATGATACAAGAGAAATACACATCAACATGGCGTGCTATATGCAGTACTGGGTGGTTTCTGTTCTCCTTGAATATTTGTAGGATGCTGACATCATCGGACTTTCCAAAGAGGGATGTACCTCTTCTAATGTGTTTTCCCAGTCTCCAAAAAGGATACTCTTCTCAAAGGAAATCACACACTTGGCATTAGCAGGACTCAAACCCCTACCTAACTATGTTAAGATACTAGAGAGAAATGCATTAACATGGTGCATTGCATGCATTACTGGGTGGTTTCTGTTCTTCTTGCATATTTGTAGGATGCTGACATCATCAGACTTTCCAAAGAGGGATGTACCTTTTTTAATGTGTTTTTCCAGTCTCCAAAAAGGCTACTCCCCACATATGATACTAGAGAGATACGCATTAACACAGCGTGCTATATGCAATACTGGGTGGTTTCTGTTCTCCTTGAATATTTGTAGGATGCTGACATCATCAGACTTTCCAAAGAGGGATGTACCTCTTTTAATGTGTTTTCCCAGTCTCCAAAAAGGCTACTACTCCCAAAGGAAATCACACACACACACACACACCCCACATATGATACTAGAGAGATATGCATTAACATGGCGTGATCTATGTAATACTGGGTGGTTTCTGTTCTCCTTGAATATTTGTATGATGCTGACATCATCAGACTTTCCAAAGAGGGATGTACCTCTTTTAATGTGTTTTCCCAGTCTCCAAAATGGCTACTCCTCCCAAAGGAAATCACACACACACACACCCCCCCCACACACACACACACATGATATTAGAGAGATACGCATTAACACTGCGCATTATTTGCAATATTGGGTGGTTTCTGTTCTCCTTGAATATTTGTAGGATGCTGACATCATCAGACTTTCCAAAGAGGGATGTACCTCTTTTAATGTGTTTTCCCAGTCTCCAAAAAGGCTACTCCTCCCAAAGGAAATCACACACATACACACCCCCCCCCACACACACACACCCCACATATGATACTAGAGAGATACGCATTAACATGGCGTGATCTATGTAATACTGGATGGTTTCTGTTCTCCTTGAATATTTGTAGGATGCTGACATCATCAGACTTTCCAAAGAGGGTCGTACCTTTTTAATGTGTTTTCCCACTCTCCATAAAACATACTCCTCTCAAAGTAAATCACACACATATACAATAGCACACACACACACACATACACCCACCCACCCCACAATGTTATGATACTAGAGAGAATATGCAATACTGGGTGGTTTCTGTTCTCCTTGAATATTTGTAGGATGCTGACATCATCTGACTTTCCAAAGAGGGATGTACCTTTTTTAATGTGTTTTTCCAGTCTCCAAAAAGGCTACTCCTCTCAAAGGAAATCACACACATACACACATCATCAGACTTTCCAAAGAGGGATGTACCTCTTTTAATGTGTTTTCTCAGTCTCCAAAAAGGCTACTCCTCTCAAAGGAAATCACACAAATCACACACATACACTCCCCAAACACACACACACACACACACACACACACACACACACACATACACAAACCCACCCCCCCACATATGATACTAGAGAGATACGCATTAACACGGCACGCTCTATGCAATACTGGGTGATTTCTGTTCTCCTTGAATATTTGTAGAATGTTGACATCATCAGATTTTCCAAAGAGGGATGTACATCTTTTAATGTGTTTTCCCAGTCTCCAAAAAGGCTACTCCTCTCAAAGGAAATCACACACATAAACATCCACCCCACACATGCACCCACCCACCACTCCCCCCACACACACACCCACCTCCCCACATATGATACTAAAGAGATACGCATTAATACGGCGCGCTATATGCAATACTGGGTGGTTTCTGTTCTCCTTGAATATTTGCAGGATGCTGACATCATCAGACTTTCTAAAGAGGGATGTACATCTTTTAATGTGTTTTCCCAGTCTCCAAAAAGGCTACACCTCTCAAAGGAAATCACACACATACGCATCCACCCCCCACACACACATGCCCCCCCCACATATGATACAAGAGAAATACACATCGACACGGCGTGCTATATGCAGTACTGGGTGGTTTCTGTTCTCCTTGAATATTTGTAGGATGCTGACATCATCGGACTTTCCAAAGAGGGATGTACCTCTTTTAATGTGTTTTCCCAGTCTCCAAAAAGGATACTCTTCTCAAAGGAAATCACACACTTGGCGTTAGCAGGACTCAAACCCCTACCTGACTATGTTATGATACTAGAGAGAAATGCATTACTGGGTGGTTTCTGTTCTTCTTGCATATTTGTAGGATGCTGACATCATCAGACTTTCCAAAGAGGGATGTACCTTTTTTAATGTGTTTTTCCAGTCTCCAAAAAGGCTACTCCTCTCAAAGGAAATCACACACATACACACATCATCAGACTTTCCAAAGAGGGATGTACCTCTTTTAATGTGTTTTCTCAGTCTCCAAAAAGGCTACTCCTCTCAAAGGAAATCACACAAATCACACACACATACACACCCACTCCCCCCCCAAACACACACACACACACACACACACACACACACACACACACACATACACAAACCCACCCCCCCACATATGATACTAGAGAGATACGCATTAACACGGCACGCTCTATGCAATACTGGGTGATTTCTGTTCTCCTTGAATATTTGTAGAATGTTGACATCATCAGATTTTCCAAAGAGGGATGTACATCTTTTAATGTGTTTTCCCAGTCTCCAAAAAGGCTACTCCTCTCAAAGGAAATCACACACATAAACATCCACCCCACACATGCACCCACCCACCACTCCCCACACACACACCCACCTCCCCACATATGATACTAAAGAGATACATTACACGGCTATATGCAATACTGGGTGGTTTCTGTTCTCCTTGAATATTTGCAGGATGCTGACATCATCAGACTTTCTAAAGAGGGATGTACATCTTTTAATGTGTTTTCCCAGTCTCCAAAAGGCTACTCCTCACAAATGAAATCACACACATACATCCACCCCACACACATGCCCCCACATATGATACAAGAGAAATACACATCGACACGGCGTGCTATATGCAGTACTGGGTGGTTTCTGTTCTCCTTGAATATTTGCAGGATGCTGACATCATCGGACTTTCTAAAGAGGGATGTACATCTTTTAATGTGTTTTCCCAGTCTCCAAAAATGATACTCTTCTCAAAGGAAATCACACACTTGGCGTTAGCAGGACTCAAACCCCTACCTGACTATGTTATGATACTAGAGAGAAATGCATTACTGGGTGGTTTCTGTTCTTCTTGCATATTTGTAGGATGCTGACATCATCAGACTTTCCAAAGAGGGATGTACCTTTTTTAATGTGTTTTTCCAGTCTCCAAAAAGGCTACTCTTCTCAAAGAAAAGCACATACTTGGCATTTGCAGGAGTCAAACCCCTACCTCTGTTATGATACCAGAGAGAAATGCATTAACATGATACGCTACATGCATTACTGGGTAATTTTTGTTCTCCTTGCATATTTGTAGGATGCTGACATCATCAGACTTTCCAAAGAGGGATGTACCTCTTTTAATGTGTTTTCCCAGTCTCCAAAAAGGCTACTCCTCTCAAAGGAAATCACACACATACCCTCCCACACACACGGTGTTTGCAGGACTCAAACCCCTACCTGACAATGCTATGATACTAGACAGATATGCATTAACACGGCATGCTATATGCTTTATTGGGTGGCTTCTGTTCTCCTTGTATATTTGTAGGATGATGACATCATTAGGCTGGACATGGTAATGTGTGTACACATTTTTATGCAATCCCAGGAATGATCCATGTAGGTCAGCAGGTATCAATAGCTTGTACAGGACCCCATGTGTCTCACCTAGTGTGATCTATCTGTGGACACATTGCCATCCCTTCATATGTCAACACATATCTATGCAAAGATTGTTGGTTTTGTGGATACGACATGTGTCTGTGATGTTGATGAAGAGCTGTTCAAAGTCTATGTGGGACATGTGTAGCTCTGTTCCGTGATGTATGTCTTGGGTGGGTGCCTTGCAGATGGTGTAGCATGCTTGGGAACCATGATCTGCACATGAACATACCACGGTTGGTAGGGTTGTGTGTTTGTCGGTTTCCAGTAGCTCTGTTTATGACTTCTGCCATGATGTACTCCATGGCCTTGCAGATCAGACTTTATAGGCTTACTGGACTATACTTCCCATGGTGTGTTGTGCACCCACACATGTGGGGAGTGCATATGTTGCAGTAACACATTCGACGGTTCAAGATCCTGTGGAGTGGGTGAGGCTCAACAGACTGTAAAGGTGCAGGGTCTGTTTGTTCTGTAGTGCATGCATGACACATATTGGGAAACAATGTAATCCAATTGCTGCCATGCTTTTGGCTTTGGGGAGAGATGTTTAGCCATTCTACACGTGATATCTCCTGGTATGATGTCAGGGACTATCGTCAGTGGGTATGTATACATGGGCCTGTTTGACAGGATGTTGGCAATGTCAGTAAGGTACAGTTGTCCCTCACTCAGCACATATATGCATGTACATTACTATTTATTACATAACTGAAGGACATGTCATGATTCTCAGTCTGGACTCCTTCTCAGCTACTCTTTACAAAACACCGACAACCCTGAGCATTAATCCCGGTTATACTCTTTTACACACTTAACACCCTACTGATCCTTTGTGATCAGGCTACAGCGTTTGTCATCATAATACACTGGCATGCCCAGGGGTCGGTTTTATGTGTACTCTCCAGTCCAGCTAGTGAATATTGTGGTTATGACACAATGTCACATCTGCCTCATGTACACAGACTACCCTCTCCTCCTCACATCACACCCACATATATGTGGGAGATGTAACAATATTGACATACAGGACGCTGAGCTCTCTCGACCCATGACAGGCATAGTCTATCAGGTGGTGAGGGTGACCACACACACCACATATCAGTCTCAAATATACCGATAGTGACAGCAAACAAACCACATTATCACACATACACACATTCGGAGGCTCTACATACACTCTGCCAAAGCTGCAGAGACTTCCAAAGCAGACACACATATAACTGCTACCCCACTACAATGCCCACATGTCACACAGTTCACAATGTCAGTGTGCCACACAGTCACTGACCTTTGGGCTAAAAAACACACCTGATACACTTGTTATAGGTGACACTTAATGTCAAACACACTATCGTCCCTCTCACCAGGCCAGACAGGGGAATAGTCACTTTGAGCTGTCTCTCAGGTGCCAGGATCCACCACATAACACATGCACTCAGGTCACTCCAAAGCAAGTCCAGGACTGGCTCCATCATTGTCCATGCTGGTGCGTACAACCTCAGACGTTCCTCCCTGGACCACATGACATGACACATAGAGAAACTCTGTGATCATGTAGCCCAGCTCAGTATTACCCTGACCTTGTCTAGCATCTTACACTCACCAAGTATGATGTCACAGTATACCAACAAACTGTTCACGTTTAACAGTTGGCTAACATATTGATGTTATTCAAAGGGGATACAGTGTCTGTCACCCTGGGGTGACATGCTCGACATGCCACTTAGCTTCCCTATGGACAGCTTGCACCTGTCACCCTTGGCCTTTTGAATACTGGCTAGGGCACTTGCTGCCACCATACTGCCCTATTTAAGCAGGGCTCAAATGACAGAACCACCTCCATACACATTACAGAGTACACGACACTGAGGGTAATGCTGCTCAACACCAGATGTCTTACCCTCAAATTGCGCCCACTCAGGAATCTCCTCAGTATGGAGGATAGCAATATCTGTGCACTAACAGACACATGGTTGAGGCTCCCACATGCACACCAGCACTACCAGGTTGTACTTCGTACCATGCTTTCTGACCACATAACTCGGAATGGCCAACACAAATAGTTGGAGTATCCATATACATCACATATACACATACCTCCAGGTTGGTAGCACTGCACAATGCATCGCGGACCATACATATGCACCTAACATTGTGCAAATCTGCCTTTTGGTTTGTTGCCTGCTACAGACCACACTCCCCAACACAGAAACCTCACTCAGCTTTCCTGGGAACATTGGACCATATGAAGGTCTCCCCAAACACCATTATATTGTGTGATGTCAAATACCCACACATTGACTGTGGATAGTACTCAGGCACCAACACCCTCGCACAACAGTTGCTACTATTTCTGAACTCATATGTTATGGCACAACCGGTCACCACACCCACAAGAGGGGACAACATATTGGACATGATCATCACCGACATGGGGACTCTATGTTCCACACCTCTGATATACCCCTCATTGGTAAGGGCAGAACATACTTTATCTCACTGGACATCCATATCCCATCCCCACAATCATCCTGGGTAATGTTGGTAAACATCCCAAAAGCAAACGTCACACTCCTCCAAACCACGGTGGTATCCTTCAGAGACCCTGGGTCAGTGGTAAGTATGGCTCAGACTGCTGAATCCTTTACATACACATTCTATGGACACCTAGTATATAGCATGGATCATTACATTTAAAATAACAACTGCACTCACTCCTCCAGTGGCAGTGGACCTGTCTGGTAGACCCCAGCCATTAATACGCTTTACAACAAATGGAGGAAGCTACTACATGATAGAGCACAATCCAAGACAGGGAAGGCATCTGTGATCTGTACTAGCGGACTTCTACAATCACTCTGGTATTTATGTCAGGCACGCTTCTAACAGACAATTGCACCAGACACGTCGGACACTCACAAGGCCTTCTTCAGTTGATTCAGGTACCTGGCTGGACACTCACTGATATGCTGTGTGTTACTGCATACTGACTAAACATACCCTGAACCCACTGACATTGCCATCATCATGGCAAACAGGTTCAGTGCAGATGTGTCCCCCCCCACCCCCTCTAAGGTGGTACTGTCCATACCAACAGAGTGTAACCTCCCAGCCATCACGAGTAAACAGGTGAGTGCTGCCCTCCCCACAGAGGACAACACAGCATCAATAGGACCAGATGGTGTCCCAGCCTGTGTCGTACACAGCCTTCATGACAGACGTAACACTCACATTACATCACTGTTCGATATAAGAGTTACTGCAGGATATGTACCCATGGAGTGGCGTATAGCGATAGTGGTCCCGCTCCACTGAATATTGCCACAACAGACCACAGACAATATCAGCCTAAAAGGCTAACTAGCCTGTTCTGTAAAGCTATGGATTGTATTGTAATGGGATTCATGCACATAGACATGGGAAACATACAGACACTGGGTCCTACACATTACAGCATTGTTGTGGTCAGATCTTGCCTGTTGGACCTGTTCATATTCTTTCAACAGTTACCAGGTCCATCAGTGTTGGGACGGTTGTCCACACAGCCTGCCTGGACCTTGCACAACCCTTCAACACAATACCCCACTCAGCCAATATGCATAGGCTCATCAGCATCAATTTTGACACATATCTGACACAATGGATTGCTACCTGGAGCAGGGATAGCACCCACATGCTCAGTGTGGCAGGTGCCATGTCTGACTATACACCAGTTACACCTGGCATCCCACAAGACTCAGTCCTGGGCCCTCTCTTGTTCAGTATATATTTGTGTGATGTACAGGCTATCACAGGAGGGATATGGCTGCCTATGTTCACAGATGACTGCAAACTGGGTGCCATAATCAGCTCTCCTGCTGGCACATGCATACTCATACAGGGTCTCACAGAGATAGGTTGACTGGTGCCTGAGCCATGGCCCTCGGCTACATGCCATTATTTGCATAGTCATCCCCTTTAAGGATGACAAGATGCCCACACATTACCACATAGGTTGTAATCCATTACATACAGTCGTAGTTGTTCGGGTTTGGGGACATGACCTGTTCGTACTCTCGCCTTTGACAATCCTATTGCCATAGTGGTTAGACAGTATGTCTACATAGCCCACCATATCCCACATGGTTTCACATGTTGATCACGTGTGGGTCATTGTGCCCCTATACTCTTCATGACCATGCTTGGTTACTATGCCACCTTTGGGATGTACCTTACCTGACACCTGCAGTAACTGTAATGGCCACAAATGTTACTCTTCGAGCAGATGTAGGGACTCACACAGATGCCGTGCACAGTTCCGATACAGTAACTCCAGCTCTACTCAGTCACTTACCACCTACACAGATGTGTTGTATGCCTGTAGTTGAAGGCAATATCTGACCCAGACTTACTGGACATGCTCCACCTCAGGATATCCAACTCTCTTGCTGCTACACACTCCATGGACATATACCTCAGCACTGATGTTAAAAGGACATGCTGGGGGGGACAGATTATTATCAGAAAGCCTCCACTCACTCCGGAGTGTAGTCCCGGTTTTGCATAGGCAGAGCCACCCACTGACCACCTACAGGTGACATCTTGACAAGTGGATGGGTGATCGCATGTTTACCCATGGGATATCTTCTGGGTCCCTGCTAGACAGAGGCACAATACACTGAACATAAATGGGCTCTCTTGTGTGACCTACTATTCACAGGCACAGTGCTCTGATTTGACTTGGTTGCAGTAGCCAAACACACTCTGGCTAAGCTTGTACATGCCCTAGGGCAGATAGTCTAGTATCAACCTCTGAACCTATGATAATTTTCATGATGCACAATGTTTATTGCTGATACTGTTTGAAGGTTTTTATCATCTTTACTTTCACACTTTATATGAACCGCTTCGGTATCTGCAGAACCTATTTGCTTATGGCAGGATTCCACTATATTATATATGTGTCTGTTGTCATATAAGTGTGTGCACAGGGCAGATTGCTGTGTAGTGAGAGGTTCCTGGGTTAACACATGCAACTGCCTGCTATGTGTGGCCCAATGCTTTACTCCAACATGGCCTAAGTGTGTGAGCATGCCCAGTTCAGACTGCCAGTTTTCTGTTGCCTGACATTTGTCTCATGTAAAGTGTGTGAGCATGCCCAGTGTGACCTTTCAGTATGTTACTGTTTGAGGTCCACTATATTTGTTGATGTATGTCTACATGTCCATTATTAGCATTTGTACTGTGTGTGTTGAAAGTCAGGTTATATTCTTACTGCAGGACTCACCTTTGTGTCATAACTCGACAGGGATTATGCTGTACCTGCAGGGTTTCCGTGAAATACTTTGCATAGACTTATGAACATTTCTTCATACAGGCTAACCACTGCACTACTGTCATGGTTTAGTGGTTCCGTACTATGACTATAGTGCACAGTATCCTGGGTTTAAGGCCCATTGCTGTTTACATTTTCATACTGAGCAGACCAGACTGCTTAGGGGCCAGTAGAGCAAATATGGGCATGTTGGCTTTTGTTCAGCTATGCCCTACCTAGACCCAGCTTGTCCAACATTGCTCAATATTAACCATCATTGCTGGACATTGGCCAATATTACTCTACATTGACCACATTTGTAGTAGTTGGGGTGTGCGATTTTGTTTACATTGACTTCATGATGGTAAATGCTGTTTAGCACTGCTTTATATTGCTTAACACATGGCAATCATGTCTCAGGTGTTGATGCAGGGCTGCCTATGTCGGATGCACATACTACACTCCCTATACATGTTTGAAAGCAGGTAGTGTCAACGTAGGCATCCCTTTTACTATATGTGCGGGTCAGAGAGAGGTATAATTTCCAGAGTTCCTACTGAGCCAGTGTATGTGCTATGTGCTGCCTCTTTGCCAAGGCCAAAGCATACTGGGCATGCCTCCTTCTGCCTACTGGGGCAGGCTCAGGTTGTTCCTCCTCCGAGTTACGCTCTGCCTGTGATGGCCTTGGCAATAGTGGGGGGCTGTTTGGCCCAGGCCTATGCTGGTCCTGCTACAGGTGTTTTCGCAGGATCATATTATGTAGCATAGCACATACCATGACAATTTGGGTACATGTAGTTGGTGAGTACTGCAAGGCTCCACCAGATGTGTCCAGGCACCGGAACCGTGACTTGCGCAGCCCAAACACACGCTCGATTACATTTCGTGTTTGTGCGTGTGCCTCCTTATGGTGTTCCTGTTTAGGTGTGTGTGCATTTCTGATGGGTGTCATCAGCCATGGCTCCAGTGCATAGCCAGCATCCCCCACTAGGTGACCATGTGGGATGTCCCCATTGGCAAATGTCTGGTACAGCTGCATCAGATGCCAGATATGGGAATCATGGTAGCTTCCAGGGCAACCAGCACACACATTCAATATTATGCCCTGGGCATCGCACACGACCTGGCAGGTGATGGAGGGGAAGCCCTTGCGGTTGTAGTAGACCCTACCCCACTCACCGGCTGGTGCTTTGATGAGTATGTGCATGCAGTCTATTGCACCCACTACCTCAGGGTATTCCACTATTTGCTGGAAGAGACGCATATTGCTGGCCAATACCTCACGGGAATTGGGGAAATATATATGATCACTGACATGTGCTGACATGGCATCCAGGAACTGATGCAGTACCCTGGATGCTGATGCCTGTGATATCCCCCATCATATCCCCATCATATCACCAGTTGGTCTCTGGAAGGTACCTGTTGCTAATATTCTTAGGCCAACACATACCTGAGTTTCCACTGGGATGGGTTCCCCTCTGTTGGTTCTGTGTGTGAGGCGTGGCCTGCACAGCTCAACAATTTGCTGCAAGAGGTCTCTGTCCACTGTATAGCGCTCCACTATCTCCAGCTCATGTAGCCCCTGATAAGTAACTCTGGGCCTGTACACTCTTCTCCGTCTCCTCACTGTGGGTTGTCCAGCAGCATTTGCATTATCACCACCCTCAGCATGTTGCATATGTCGCCTTATAACAGCAATGGCAGCCCCTAACATTTTGTGTCTCAGTGAAGCCTTTTCAGTTTTTACTTCTATTAGCTTACTGCAGTGTTGCAGTGTCTCTTGAGAGAAACATAATGGACTGTTGTTTGCTGAGTTTTAAGTGCTGGGCTGGGCTGAGCTAGTGTTCTGCCTGTGTAATTGCCTGATTCTGATTGTTTTCACCTGCTAGCTCTGCTAGTACTCCCTGGTAACTTCCACTATTTGGTGTGCTTCCTTTTTTCTTTCTGTTTCCTCAGGGGGGGGAGCACTGCGCACACAAGCACAAACACGTGCACAGCAGCTAACACGCGCGCACACATGCTTACATGGACTAAAACTTGCTTATTCTTGTTAAAACGCGTGCACACCAGTGCAAACGCGCTTACAACATATGCTTACTCAAGCCTACACGCATGCACACACGCTTACACGTGCGCACATTGTCTTACTCAGGTTTACTGGCGCGCACACGCGCGCATGCACACTCAGCAAGAAACTTTGGTGTTATCCACGGCATACACCTTCGATTTCTTGACTTTACCTGGCCTACCTGTTGACACACCTCTTTCACTATTATGTAAATATAAGCTGACACATGTCACTCTGCTCCAATGAGCTTCACTCCTTTCATACATACCCCCCTCGTGATGTCACCTATCTTCTACTCTGTTACTCCCCTTATCCTACTCCTACACTCCACTGACTGTGCTCTTTTGCTATGTAAACTTGCAATTCACTATCCTAACTCTCATTTGCATAGAATTGCCTACTAATGCTTAGTTACATCTCTTAGACTGAGCTTCCCCCCTTAGCAACCTCTACTCGGTGGCCATGTTGTCTTCAGCCTGCCATTCCCTTGCATTGTAAATTCATTTTAGCGATAAAATCCACATTTGTGGATCTTAATTGTTAATTTTCTGCTTTTTAGGGCGCAGCGCATTTGTGTGGCAGTGCGCTACGGTTAAACCCCGGAGATCGGGATAAAAAAAAAAAGTTATTTTATTTTTAATTTACATCACTTCCCGTTGCCAATAGCCATATTTTTGGCCATTGGCATGCTTCCTTCTGTGAATGCATGTTTTTTTCCAGCTGACATAGCTCCGTTTTGATATTTGCAGAACCGTACTCAGTTATCAACTGAGTACATTTCTGCAAATAACACTACTCCTACTTGGACAGGTTCGGGTTTCCTGGATCGCAAATTTACCTCATTTGCATGGCTTTCGCCTGCAATTGAGGTAATTTGCATATCCCAGCCCTGTCCGTGTAGGACTAGTTTGGAGAGCTCAGTTGCACGTCCCTACCGGCTGTTCCTGGATCACTTGGCAGACATGTTGGCTGCATGGAGTCTTACTCTACTCTAAGACTCCATGCAAGCTTTCGTGAATCCAGCCCAAATACAAACCATAAAATACAAACAACTTTACAGATTTATGAGAACATATTACATCACAATGGTTAAATCTATGAGACTATACCATAGTATAGAGAATTATTATTTTTTTTTATTTTACATTTGTTGACCGGGCTAGTCTAGCTGGATATACTTCCATTTTCAGTAGAGGCCCGGGGAGAAAAGCTCCACACAGAAATACAGATAAAAAGAAAAAACATACAATCAAAAAGCAATATCAACAATAACAAAGAGCAATATCAACGTCAAAATAAAAAACTTAATTAAGAAAATATATCAAAATTATAACTTGTATAAGTATCAAAAATCCATGTTGAAGGATGAGCTGACAGTGTGAAATATAGGGTGACAAGTCATTGTACAAAGGGAGTTAGAGGTTAGCAAAGGGGTAAATACCAGAGAAAGAGAGCTATATAACTATAAGTGGGTAAAAATGGAAAAATGGTCGGGGATCCTGTGTTTTTTATGTGGGACTTTTCCTACACATATTGAACATATTGTTTGCTTTTTTACATAACCCCCACCCCACAAAGTCTCAACTACTCTTTGAGGATAAAGCCTCAATAAATGCAGTCCTCTTTAGGCTTCAGATGAAAAAAAATTCAGAATCTTCACATTCAAAGCAAGGAACCAAAAGCCCAGGAGAACACTGCGGCTCTTGCTGGCTGATGGTTAAAAAATGTATGACAGATTTTAATGGGATTTGTCTATTGATATTTTTAATGCCTTTGCCTGCATTTCTGTCATTGACTATACTGCAACGAGAAACCATTTCTTTAAAATAAATGTTAATGTAAAACTGTTCTTCTAGTTTCAACAGGGACAGCTAATATCTTCAGTTACCAAAGTTATCTCATGTTTTAGAGAAATATTTGGAAAGGCCAACATGGAGATTTGAGTAAATGACAATAAAGTGGCATGCCAGCCTTTCCTGTAAATACACCTTCTTAATAGAGACACCAAATATCAGATGATTACCTAGCAGAGAATTTTAATGACAACTCTTCGCTTCTCTGACAGATTGGAATGAAAGTCATGATGTCTTTTTGTAAACACATTCTCTATCTCAGGGCATGCAACAGCTCAGTTCCTAGTAATATGTTCAAGTAATGATAATTGTTTTGTGATAGATAATTTCTACTTCTACACCCAATTAATTTTTAATAAATGTTGTGTACATTACTGAACTGTGGCTGCATGGCACTGTCATTCTGCACATTTTACCTGGGGATACTAGTTGGTACATAACATTACTATACAGGGGTTGCATGGCACAGGCAGTCAGTCTGTCCATAACATTACTGAACTGTGACTGCATTGCACAGATGGTCAGTCTGTGCATAACATTACTGCACAAGGATTGCGTGCCACAGGCAGTCGGTCTGTACATAACATTACTGAACTGTGGCTGCATGGCACAGATGGTCAGTCTGTCTATAACATTACTGTACAGGGGCTGCATGGCACAGGCAGTTTTTCTGCACATAACATTACTGAACTGTGGCTGCATGGCACAGATGGTCAATCTTTATATAACATTACTGTACAGGGGTTGCATTGCAAAGGCAGTCGGTCCATACATAACATTGCTGAATGGTGGCTGCATGGCACAGATGGTCAGTCTGTACTTACTTTTCCTTCTGGTGATGCACTGAAGATCCTTAAGGTGCTGCTGTTCTACTTCTCTTTTAGTTTAAGGCCAAAAGCTGCTACCATTTCATTATTATTTCCCAGTGCCACAAGATGATATTATGATCTTTCAGCACTAGGTACTCATTCCCTGGGACTCATTAGCAGTTGTATAAGCTTCTTGCTAAGTCTTCATGATTTAAGCATGCTAGCACAATGAGCCGCAGTGCTAAATGAATATGCAAGCTGTTCATCACACTTACATGTTTGTAAGCATCATTTTGTTACCAGCAGTCATGTTTGCAGCCATGAAAAGGTGCTTGCAAGCATAAGCAAACAATATAAACAAAATAACTTGCCTATTGGCAAACCTAAGATATGAACATATGCCTTAGCCCAGAAATATTAAGGACAAGTACACTGAAATAATTCTAAAGGAGGGAAAACAAAATGGGGGAATTGAACACAAATAATAATGGTTTGTACTGCATAATTAATTAAAAGGGAAGGGGGATGGGTAAAGTGTACTCATAACTGCAGGTAAATGTGCTAAGTGTCAAAGACACATTTCTAACATAAATCCTGCACTACTGATGTAATGATAATTAATGTCAATGGCAATACTGGAGTCATGCACATAAAAGAAGACAATCTAACAAAGGATGTGAAAGGGATATAAAGCTGTAGTGTAACAACAGGAAGGTAAAATGTGATATACATGTTAATAAAATGCTGAGTTGAGATAACAGCAAGAACAGATGTTACATTATGGGATGGTGCATGGACTAAAATTATTGCATATAACATGTATATACAGGGAATTTATATATGCAAGACAAGACCACTGCTGTATTCTCCACCTCAGCATACATACACAAGAACAAATGGACCTTACAGCTGTAATGTCATGCACATCAGAAATGGACATTTTTTCAAAATAAATGTCTGTGGCATCCATAGGAAAGGGGTTTATCACCTATAAACATGTAATAGAGGAGCAAGTGTTGTATAGTTATACAAATCCTAAATGGTAACACTCAACATCCGTAACTGACAAATGACCACACAGATTGGATGACATTTCATGAAAAGTTTTCCACTGGTAATTTGCATACATCCCAGACATCTTTATATTGGACATGCTCAAATGGAACAAGAAGAAACAGTAACATAACAGCAATTCAACAGCACCAACACACAAAAAGTGTAGTAACACAGTTCCAACCACAGTTTTTGATGCTCTGGTAACATGCCATACAGGAAGACATGTTTATGGAAGCCCTTATCTGCCATTAAGCTATATAGTGTGATGAAAATAATTGTGGTAATAAAGAAATGACTGAATGAAATAATACAATATGCATAATTAATTTGGAAATAGATAATGCCTGTGAGAAATGAATGACATAATAAACATTCGCATCATTTTATTTTTGAATGGTTTGCTATCAAAATCCCAAAGGCAGATTCTCTGCAGACAGGATATTAGATGGTAGATGGTCAATTGCTGTGTTGCTGACTGTGGATAGTTCATATCAGCAAATGTACAGTGGCATTCTCTTATATGAACTCAATCTATGGGCTAGAGATCGCGGTACAGTGCGGATAGGGACATTCATCCTTTTCATCATTGTAGTGCAATCTCGGAGTTGGAATATATAGTTAGCAAGGGGTGTGAGGGATGCAGCCCCCTACAAGGGGTGCAGAGGGCTTGCCCCCCTGCAAATATGTGATGCGATGTGTAGGAGTTCCACCTGCCTTAGCTCCTATGCGGACATCATGTTTTATATTCGGTGAAGTTGTCAAATCTGCTAAATTCGTTCAGCAAATTCAACATTTTATCTAAATGAAATTTGTGATTCAGCCTTTCCATTTGAGGTTTTAAACAGATTTTTGTATCAAATTTTCAGATTTTGATAGTAAACCTTTTGAACACGTCAGAACAGATATCAAACAGATGCATAACAATTATGGATGCCACAGCAATAAGCATATTGATTATGTTATGTAGAGCACCTCAAAGGACTTACAGCACTTTGCTATCATAAGGAGTATGGATGCCCTACCTTGTAAAACAGTAGCCTGAAAAGTGGCCCTCTGACTGTGCCATAATTACTGAGTGTGTGTATAAGGTACTGCTGTCTGACAGACAGATGATACCACATTCAGACTCCTGCGTATTATACTAGACTTTCACCAGACTGCTGTATTGACTGCATGTGTGACAGCAGATAGAAATAGAAGCTGTCACAAATAACTGAAATTAATAGGTACAGAAAGAATGTTGTTACATGTATTTTACGAGCAATCAGATTTAATCAGAATGCTGAAAAGAAGCTACACATTTTACTGTCCACAAAACCATGAGCAGTACAATATCAATGCTTGTTTGACAGGAAAGCTATTTCCATCATGTAGTACACACACATTGTCTTTGAACTGAATTACAGTCAATCTATGTAGGTAATCTATAAAAGCCAACACTCTAAGCATGTGCTACAGGAGTGATCACAGCGCAACATACCCCAAATAACCATTTCACTACCATGCATTTTCATCCTGTGAAGATATATCATTGACCAACATATAAAATGGACATGAATAACTAGATATGATGGTGTTTATATAAAGTCAGTACATTCATATAATGTTGCTCTTTCAGGAACTGAACAGCAAGCTATTTGACTCTTCCGACTAATGACATGTGGATGAACCACAAGCACCACAGCGACACAGATGTGACACTCCACCTATGCTAACTTATTATATTATATGTATGTGTAAAAACAATCTCTTTGAGATAAAAGGGATGGTGGACGCCTCTCCCACTGTAAATGTACACATTATAACTATGGTGGATGCCATTCATGCATTACAGTATAAAGCCAAACATCACTAACGGTCACTGAATGCAAATGTTAAACACCTGAACATTTGACAACATAAAATGCACAATATTGTAGAGGATGAATGCATCATGGTAGAAGTGTCATTACAATTGTGAGATATGTCAGTATGTCAAAGACTTACATCATGTTATTGCTGGAAGGGATATGTGTGCCTGTAACTGCTGTACTAAAGCTACAACATACAGAATGTTGTCTCGTTCTCTCATGCCAGATGATGATGCTTGTTACATTTGTTATGTAAGAAAAATGTAATCACATGTCATCGTTACTCTGAAGAAAAGCACTGCTGTGTGAGAAATTATCATGGCTTTTTCTTAGAGGAATCAACATCTATACATGTACACAGCAAATGTGTTTAACAACAGTGTTAGTGACATGTACAGTCATTTTTTATTTCTCCAAGTCTTTTGAGTTTCTAATGCCATGATGGGAATGGAATCTATTCCTAAGTCAAAGTATGGTTAAAGTTCATGAAATTAGTATTGTTTCAATCTTTGATGTCAGCCACTATTGCTCTTTGCAGCACCTGCAATGTGACCAGTAATGATTCCTTCTGAAGTTCATATGGAGATACATGTATAGGTAACATATCTAAATGCAACTGTAATTTTTTTTTATAGGTTCATATGTGTGTACTAGGCAAATGGCCCTGGAGGCTTTATAAGCCTAGCCCATAGAAGTGCCCTGGCATCGTGCTGCCCGACGTTAGTTCCCAGTGCCTCTATCAAGCGGAGCCACTGGAGTGACCCCCCGGGGTGAACTTTCTATTTCCCATCCACTCATCAAGATTTCTCTTGAAGAGGTCCAGTAAGACCTGTTGCTCCTACTACTATTGGAACTGTCTGGGTATCTTTCTTCCAAATTGCTCTTCTTTCTGCCTGCTAATCCTGATATTTTATGACTTTGTGTCTCTCTGTACACAATACACTGTAGTCACTGGGTGTGGCAATTTCAATGATTAATGCTACTTTTGTCTTCTTTTCTTGAACCACTATATCCGGTTTTGGTAATGGATGATCCCAAGTGATGTAGACTTCTTCATTTTGTATGATGCTTTGTGGCTCATGTTTCCAGTGTTTTTCAGCCACTTCATTACCACAATGTTTGCACAATCCCCATTGCAACAGTCTTAACATATTATTATGTGTTTCAGTATACAGCCCTTCTGCCATTAGTATGTCGCAACCAACAACGAGGTGTGCAACTGTTTCCAATTTGGTTTTACAAAATCTATATTTGTCTGTTTCTCCCACATGTTCAATGGACTTTATAAACCAACATGTATGCAGCCCACTATCTTGAGCTGGCAATATTAACCTTTCATCTCTTGGTTTGAATTCGCCTCTCCTTAACCATTCCTGTGTTTGCTACTGATCAACATGAGGTTCTTCCAGATGTTTTCTATACTTGCAACTATATTTATTATTTTTCCACATTTCTTACCTTCTCATCTGATCCTTCACCTTATATTCTTTCTTTTGTTTTTTGGCACATTCAGTTGCTGCCTGATTTTTATCTACTACTGGTTTGATTTCCATTCCTGCTTCTGCTAGGTTAAGCAGAGAAGTCATCTTAGATTTATTCTCCTCATGTTTCAAAACTTTCACTACATTTGGGTCTTGTGAGGTCAGCAGATATGTGTGGAGTTCCACAATTGCAGATCTGTACATATAATCACTTTCAAGGAGGCCCATCCCTCCTTCAGAATGGGGAATATATAATCTTGATATGTATTGATTTTTATAAATCATTTGGTGAGCATGAAGCATCCTTCTTGTTTTCCTATCTAATCTATCCAACACATTTTGGGGCCAGTCAATCACTCCAAAACTGTAAGTTAGGACAGGAAGTGTGTACAGTCACAGTAAGACTGACACAATGTAGTCTGAGCAGTAATGTCTGAATCTGAACTAACTACCTGAGGTTTCAAGCTACAGATTTGTGCCTGAATAGCAAGTGCCATACAGCATGCTGTTGTGCAGCTGGGACAGTGCATAGCTGAATGGATGATATCACCACTGTTTATTAGCTGGATGTTTATGCAAAAAGTGGTCAAAAGGCACAAAAATACTGTACAGCTACACATTACATATGTATTTGAAGAGCACTATACACATGGTATGGGTGAAAGACACACTCACAGCTGTCAAACACCCAGCATGTGTAGTCACACTATGTTCATGGCACAGCACCAAAATCACACAACACAGGAGAATTCACACTACAGCTGTGAGATACTGCAGCTATGGTAGCATTATGTCATTATTGTTTGGCCAAAAATGTATTTTACTTGGGGATACTAGTATAACACTGTGCCACTGTAAATCAGTCTCATAAGTGCTGAAGTGTACATTAAGGTGGTTATGAGGGGGCCAACAGTATATGACAGTAATCATAATCACACTATTTAAGCAGGGATGGACGTGAGCCACCTACTTATCTAGTTACATAATGTACACAGCACATTATCAGCAGCCCACACCGCAGGGGAATTCCGATACGAGTGAGGCATGCAGCATCTATGAGAGTTGACATCAGCAGTGTATTGCCAAGGCGATGTATGTGGTAAAATGATTTATATACCTATCTGGGGTTGCTAAAGTTGCAACTGCAAATGTGTGTAAATGAATCCTGAATTCATTTACAGTAATGCACACAGTTGTAGAAGTTAATCATTTTTGTATTCAAACCTTCTACTTATCTAGTCACACATTCTAGAATAGTGTAAGAAATACAAGCAACATATGAAAAGTCTGACATTTAAAGTTTGAGAGTGTACTTTAGAAATAATTACCTCATCAGTGCATTGCAGTGAAGATGTGGTTCTGAAAGGTGGGATAAGGGCATGGTGGAGTCATTTAGCAGTATAAAATGTTTCACTAGAGTAGAAGTTAATTGAGCAAGCTGTGTTGGGGGAAATGCACACCTGACTCTGTCCCCCTACTTTTACCCATACACAAACACACAAGTTCCCCATATTGAACATCAAACCTCCTACCTATCTAGTTATACAGTCGAGAGAACCCAGTATTAATCAAAAGTCCAACAGCTGAAGTCTGACTTTTAAAAGGCAAGAGTGCAGTTTTAACAGGATGACTTGGCACTAGTTCTCTTGGTTGGAAGAAATTAAGTTTCTGTAAAAGTAGACAGGAAGTTTCTGTAAAAAGTGGGATAAGAGAGCTCAGCATTTTCCTCACAGGAAGTAAATATAGCAACAAGCACTCTCACACACACACACTCACACACACACACACACACACACACACACACACACACACGCACACACACATGCACACATGCACACACGCACACACACACACACAGACATGTTTCAAACACTGAGTATCAAACTTCCACTGTATTAGTGACAAGTGTGACAGGAGAAGTCTTATAGGAGAGAGGGCACTTTTGAATAGATGACCTCATCAGTGTGTGTCAGACAGGATGTTTCTGTAAAAAGTACTTGCATTCTTCTCACAGGAAGATGATACAGTACAAGCATTACAGACACACAAACACATTTCCCCATGCTGAACATCAAATCTCCTACCTATTTAGTTCCATAATCTAGACAGGATGGCATTAGTCACAAGTGCTAGTGAAGAAATCTGCTTCTTAAGTGGAGATAGTGAACTTTTAGCAGGATGACCTCATAAGCGTGTTGCAGGGAGTTTGTTTCTGTAAAAAGTGGGATAAGGGAGCGGTATGCCTTTTCCTCATGGCAAGTTGATACAGCACCAAGTGTTGCACACTCACAAGATTCCCATGTTGGGTATTGAACACCAAGCTTATCTAGTAACATAATCCAGAGAGCACAGTATTATTTTCATGTGACACAGGAGAAGTCTAAGTTTGAGTATGTGAAATAGGACATTTATACTTGTTGAAAGCCCACTGTTCGGAACAGATGATGCTGTGCATCACATGTTGTGGAACAAGTGCATATGTCTGCACAGGGCAATGTATCATCACTGTGGTTGTCCCATGTAATTACATACTTCTCTCCTAATATTTAAATCTTGTCCTTCATGTAAACTGGATTACTGTGAGGGACATTTACCTGTTTTACAGTATGGGATGGAAAAATTTCCAGTTGTAAACCGGTAGATTATCAGTCAAACTTTCCTGACACTACGCTGAGATGATTGCACATTTGTTTTGTCTCAAGCTTGCACAATGTGCATTGACAAGAAAAACATACAAATCATACATAGGATAGTTCACTGCAGAATAACAGTGATGGATTAAGTGTGAAAAAGTTAACTAAACTTGTAACACAGTTGCAAGAGGGCAAACATAAATTAACCGACTGAATTAATTGAGTCAACATCACTCTGAAATCAAGATAACTTTTTGACAAATTAGTTTGTACATGCAAACATCGAGCAGCCTAAAACAATAACTATTGTAATTTTCTTCTTTTTTTTATTTGTCTTTTGAGTGCAGCACTGTCAAGTTGAATTGCATTGTTGATGGCGAAGTATTAATGTATGTGTAATCATACCTTGAAGTGTTGAACTTAGAATGGATATTAGCAGTACTCCATGTTGCTCTCTGCAAACTGTCTTGCAATGATTTGTGAAAAGCAGGTTTCACAATAAGGAGCAGACACATTCATGCAGCAGCAGAATAATGATGCGTTAAGTAAACATGTAGCCAACATTTACAGCTGTAGGAGTCAGACAAAACATTCTGAAAGATTTGTTCATACATCTGGATTCATACTGCACCTTTAGGGTACTCCAAGAAAAACATTTATGCCTGAGTATTATCAAAGCACACAACCTACAAAGTTATGCTTCTGATCATTAATATTTGACATCAGATTTCAGCAAATGCGAATGTATGTATTTATTCTCATTATCCTACTGATGCCTGTAATCTGTGCATCCAACACTTCAGCTCATTGAAAAGTACATTATTACTACCTCACAACAATTAACACAATTGAAGCACAGTGACAACTTACTGAAACAGAAGAGGTGAATAGAGATGGATAGAGTCAGATGTAGTCAGGATTAGCAACAATATGTTTTGGGGGACATGTAGCAACATCTGTATGATATGTTAGTCTTACTTATTAAATCATTAATCTGTCATGCTCTGTACAGTAAAGTCCTTGCTACAGGGAGAAATAAGGAGTAGGAGAGTGCAATGAATGTGAAGACATAAGCAGGATAAGGCTGGCTTAATAACTTTCCTTGTTGGTGCTGCAAAGTTCCTACAATTGATGTCTTGCTGTACTATTCAAATGGTATGTAAATTAAATGTATATTGAGAGAAATACAGATGTTGGCAGTTAAATATATGAAAGTAATATGAAATGTCATGAAATAATACATTGACCTATGGCTGCAATTCAGCCCATGATACTATGCAAAACTAACATTTGACAAACAAGTTAATTATCTCAGCATGCCACATGGCAATATTGACTTTATTACACCCAGCACCCTCAATACTGTAACATTACCTGTTCCACAGTGCTGCCTTTAGTCTGCCTTTATTCTACAGTCACATATTGCAACAGATTTAAACACATTTCCACAAAATAACCAGACCATTGCAGATTAAATTGAAATCATCTTCTGCAGTCAGAAGATAAACAGCATTCACTATCACTCAGCATTGTTGCAGTATGTCAGACTATGTGCAAATGCCAGTGACATAAAGTGAAGGCTTTTCCATGGGCCATTTCTGGCCATGTACATTGGATGGGAATCTATTTTTGACTAGATTAAATGTATGAAAAAAGGTTGATATGACTGGTAAAAATGGGAACTGGCAAGCAGCAGGCAGGACACAGGGGAAGCATACAGTCATTTCCAGGAGAGTGGTGGAAAAGCACTATAGCTATCCACTTCTTCACAGAAAATATACAACTGTAGAAACAATTTCATAACTTTGGAGTGCCAGCACACCAGCAATGGGTGACAACAACAGAATAATGTTGTATAGCCAGTGTGACCAAATCAAGTGTGCCAAGATGTCACATAGGTGCGGTGGATATCTATATATGGGTGTGACGATTGGGGAGAAATGGGTGAAGTTCTGCAAGCCTAGTCAAATAGAATTTGATATATAATTCTGGCATTTGTAAATAAATGTAAAATACAGGCATGTTTTCTTGAGTGCAAAAGAATACTGTGAAATGTGGAACTGCAAAATATGTGACAACATTGCACTCTACTGGGCCAGTGAAGCATGTTGTGACCCTTTCATGTTAGAATTCGGCTCCAGTGAGTCTGGATGAAGTTTACATGCCCATTGTTTTAAGGCTAAAGTTTATGACCAGAATTTACATGTGGATGGTGCTTTACTGCTCTGGTTTCTGTTAGAGTATACATGTGAAATGTTTTGTATTGTTGTACGTTTCTGAGCAGGTGTTAGATTGCTAAATAATGCAGTTTGTTTGCCTGGGAAAACCTAAGTGTCAACATGATGTAATTTTGGAGGGACCCAGCAGACATGTTTGTTAGTAACGTTTAAATACTATTTCCTCACAAGAGACTGGGAGCATTTTGATCTTGGATATCTAACTCGGCACTCTGCCTTATGCTGACGTGTAAGTTTTAGCACTGTGATTTCTTGTAGCAATAGTTAAAGCTAGTAAAGATTAATTAGGTATTTTTCTTTGAAATCAGACTGTCCTACTGTATTATTTTAAGTTTCTGTGTGATCTCTGAACTCTTAGATATCTCTGTGGTGTAGTAGTTTTGTCTTGTGTTTTAATTATTTATGATTAAATATTTTTAGAACCTTCTACCTGCAGCTGGTTTATGTAGAGATAAATTATGCTTTAGAGTACATTATATATTTATAGAGTTTACTGTCTAAGCCCTTCCAATAAGTGTGTGTGTGTGTGTTGTGTCAGCTACTTGTGCAGGGACACAAAGCACTGGTTGGACAGAGAGGGTACTGTAGGTTTTAGTTTGCCCAGTTAGGTTGAGATCTGGACCCTATAGCTGTGCCAGTGGAGAATCTTATTGGGGACCTGGTGAGCAATGGAGCAACCAGCCCCAGACTGATTGTGATCTCTGTGTGCACTTAAGGGAAATTGTACTTTACTGTGTGTATTAGTTATCATTTCCTCTCTTCTAGGAGACAACCTCCCTGGTGTTAGTGGTGAGGGTTGAGGCTTCTTGATTACTGGGCCAGGGCACTGTAGTCACAATGGGCCATACTTTTTTGTGGGATAAGTGCCCACTTTTTTATGTTTTATTTTTTGTGGGGGAAGGGATGTCGTGGAAGCTACTTAAGAATAAGATGATCAGGGAGGAATGTAGGTCAGGAAGCATGCACAGACATACAGGATATGCAAGACAGACAGTGATGGTGATGGAGACAAAAGGTTGGGGGGGCATCATGATTCGGGATAGGCAGGGAACCTCAGAGGCAGACCCATGTCCAGCTTGAGAGCAGTGAGCCTCTAGTCCTCACCTTCATTACTGTCATCACTGTCTCCTACATTAGCTGCCTGGGTCAGTGCCAGGTGTAGCATTGTTTTAGCAGTCTGACACATGACATTTTTAACCCTGTCATTGCATGCACTGAGATCCCTTTCTATGATGTCCTCAACCAGCCCTGTCAGCTCTGGCCAGGTGACAAGACCACTACCTCCACTGGTACTGCTCTCACAGGGTCCCAGTGTACCAGCAGCTGGGGCAGATCTACCTGATGCAGGTGAAGCAGGGGTTGTAGAGGCAATGCTACTACTGGCTCTACTTTCATCATGTAGTAATAAAGTTATGAAACATGCTATTCAGCTTTGGCATGTGTGATGCTCAACCTATTAACACAGGGTCCAATATTCAACTATGGTATGCTTAATGGCATGGCTTTTAACCCTTGCAGTTTGCAAGGAGAAAGAGGATGATTGTGATATGTTGTGATTTTTGGGTTACACACAATATTAAAACATTGTTGTAGAAGGCTGGAATCAAACCCATGGGATAAATCATACAAAAGTTCAAACTTGACTTACTGACATTGCCATGGGAGAACTACCTTTTAAGTGTGATTAAATTAAAGATATACTAATTTTAAAATGAATGGGACTGCACTTCAAAGAAGCCTGTATGTGTGTGACTTTATTTTGCAATGCAAAATTCAGTATTTCTGTTTGTAAATATATTTCAAATTGGTTGCAGTTGAATGAGCTGAGTGATATAGGTTAGGGTATGTTACTTACATGCACATTTCACAAGACATAACTGTCCTAAGCACATAGTTAGGAGATGTAATGAGTTATGATGATTATAACAGAACTATTGTGTCCGTTTTACATATACAAGTGAATTTTATATGAAATATCATCATTGTCATACAAAAAGGAGGCTTGGTGAAACAACTTGCAAAACAGTTCCAAGTCCAGCAGCCAACTTGTAAACTTGGCACAGCAACAGGCAGGAAATCAGAAACACAACCCAAGAAGGCACTTAAGGAGAGCACATGGTCAAACTTAGAAAATTGATTTAATATTAGTATTAAAAAACTTCAACTGAATGCTTTTATTCCTAACGAAATACAAAACGTCTTCAGAGTAAACCAGTGCCATACAAGATACTATTTAAAGGGGCCTCAACCAATCTTTGGCCATTTGGTAACAATGTCAGACCACATGAGCACATTTAAATACATCTAAATACATTCTATGTTTAAAAGCAGACATAAATAAAAACAACAAAAACATGAAACATAAATAAAAATGTAGTTATGACAATCTACATAAACGTAACACTTGACAAGTTACCAGGAACATGTGTTGTAAAAAATGCATTCAATTAAGAAGTGTATTTGCTTAAAAAAAATGTATATAAAATGCATAAATAAATAAACAGATCTAATATTTAACAAAAAGTGAAAACAGGTTTGGGAAATTCACAACCTGTTCACCCTAATCTTTAAGGGACTACTGACAGACATGGAATCATTAAGACCTGGGACATAGCATGCCTTCAGTCTTAGTTGCCATTGTAGTTCTTTAAACTCTAAAAAAAAATGTTCAAATCACCTTCCCTTGGGGTGATCATTGCACTATCAATCACAGAAAATAAAAACTTCTTAAAATTTTGACAAGTAACAGAATGCCTGAATAGGCATTAGTGGATGTTACGTTTTAATGTCCTATAAATGTTCCATTATATGGGTCTATATTAAAAGTTTGAAGTCTGAAAACGTTGAATCTCATATGATCTACATCATATGAGCAAAGTTTTCAAACATAGAATATTTCAACGGAGATCACCGTAGGGAATTTTTCTCTTTACTTCAATGTAGTGCGATCTCGGAGTTGGTATATTTAAGTAGTGGCGGGTGTGGGGGGTGCAGGGGGGCTTGCCCCTATGCATAGAGCATTCAGGTAGGTTTTTTGACTTTACTTTGTTTGCATTTTAAGTTCGATGTTTGAAACTTCACTCATATGGAGACAACCATATGAGATACGAAGTTTTCAGACTTTGAACTTATACTATAGACCCCATTATATGGCGCAGTAATCTATGATTGGTTTTACCAATGTGAAAAGCTGAACAAGCTGAACAGGTAGCAACATATACAACGTGGGTGGTATCATAATTATAGACCAGGACATGCCAAACCTTGTAACCTTCTACAATTAAATAAGAACACTCATGAAAGTATCTACAATGTTTTCATCTCCCAGATATGTTCATCTGGTGTGACCAGCATACAGAAAACAATATCCCTGAATGCTCTTCAGTAAGACTTTTTATAGATTTACCTTTGCTAAAAACGAGCAATGTTTGACCACCAGTTTTTATTTTCATATCCAAGGGGGAAGACTAAATTCCATAATTCCTTAAAAACATCAACATGTTTATAAATGCAATGGTTGTAGGGCAAAACTGAAGATAAGGATTTGTCCTGAAATCCAAATTGGGAATGCTTTCCAGAATGCTGTTCATTACCAGCCTTTAATAAAGGTATAAACCTCATATTTATTTTCCTCAAAATCTCTTCTTTAACAAATTGAAAAAAATAAACGGGTTCACTAGACAATCTCAAAATACTGAAATGTCGAATTTCAGTATTTCAAGACTGAATAGTCAAATGTGCAGTTATGTGAAACTGCACTATCTCAAATGTGGAAATGTCAAATCCACTGTCGTGGTGTCACATTTGTGATGTGCAGTGTGGTTTGTGGATTTAGCTGGGGATTCAGGTAAGTGGTGTTTACTTAAGGGTATTGGGTAGAGATTTTAGTGTGTGTGAGTGCGTGTAGTGGTGTTTTTTGTGTGTTTTTGTGTTTAGTGCAACCTTGGAGTTAGTATATATAAGTAGGGGGGTGTGGGGGTGCAGCCCCCACAATGGGGCTACAGGGGGGCTTGCCACCCCGGTTATTGGTAGGGTAGGTATGTTTGTATGTTAGGTTGTGCTTGTGTGTGTTGTTTTGCTTGTTGTAGTGTAGTTAGGTAGGTGTATGTTTGTGTGGTGGTGTGTGTGTGTGTGTGTGTGTGTGTGTGTGTGTGTGTGTGTGTGTGTATGGTCACGATTTTGTTTTTTGCGGTTGAGGTTTTTCGGGTATGTGGAATTTTGACTATATAGTCTCGAAATGCTGAAATTTGACATTTCAGTATTTTGAGATTGTCTAGTGAATCTGTCTGAGCATGCAGCATAAATTGTGCATTTCCTGCTCAAGCAAGTCATCCTCTGTAATAAGCCTTGACAACCAACCTGGATGCTTGACCCTTAACAATTCCTCTGTTTTTATTTATTTATTTATTTATTTTTTATAAAGGGGATGACAGTTTTCAAAATGCAGGTAAGAATTCAAAAAGGTAGTTTTTCAATAAATAGTAGAGGTAAAACTATTTGGAAATCTGTCCTTTCCTAAAGTAACATCAAGATAATTATTAGATATAATGTCAAACCTGATAAGTAAACTTCAAAAAATTGGTTGTGGTTCCTTAATGTGATACAAAATGTAGAAGCTGACTTTCCATGTCTTTCCACAGAACCAAAATATCATCCAAAAATCAGTAATAGACATGAATCAAGGACTGGAACACTGAATTAAAGATAAAGCACTTTTTCCATTCCACCAGTAACCCATTGGTGTAAATGTGTGCACAAGCTGCTCCCAACACCACATCAGACACTTCATGGTAATATTCCCCTTCAAAAAACAGAAACTTATTAGAATGAGCTATATCAAGTAAACTGCCAATCACTAAAATCTTGTGATAGCAACACTGTCCTGATTAACCAAGAATTTGTTAAACTAAGAATGCCCTCTAAATATGGAATGACAGTAAATAAATTAATCACATATATTGTCACAAATAAGAGTGCCTCGTCAAAAGGAGTGATTTTTAGATTGTACAATAAATACCATGAATCATGAAGAATGTATGATGATCTCATTAATAACAGTTTACACTTGGTGTCAATAAACCTAGCAATTGGTTTTGTTTTAGATCTAGTGGCAGCCACTATGGACTTAAAAGGGGGGTCAGCCTGGTGCTTGTAACTCTTTGGGATACCAAATAAGAAAGAAATGAATGGTTTCTCTACCCATAAAAATTCCAGCGTGATTCTGTTCATGAACCCTTGTAAAAAGAGATCATTCAGAGTATAATTAATTTTACTATAAGCAATGCTGATTTTGTTTATGGAAACTCTCTTATAGGTGTTATCATTGGGTAAAATATCCAACATTTTAAAAGAGTAGCCCAAACTGTCCATAACCACTATCTCCCCTCCCTTGTCTGGTTTCATAAATAGCAAACTCCTATCCTGAACCAAATGCTTTAAAAACTTCCAGTCATCAACATGTAAATTGTCGACAAAATATCCTTCATTCTGTAATGCTGTCTGAACATGTTTTAACAAAGTCTGTCAAAGGAAGCTACCAAAGGATTAAGGGGAGGTATAAAATCACTCCACCATTTTGGACTCAAATTATTAATATTAACTGTTCTTCCAGAAAAAAGACAGTGTTAAATTTGAGTTCCTTGTCTAAAGTTTCAGTTGTTAAAGTATTTTAATTATGTCCAAAGGAAAATTAAGAATGAACTAAAAATCTTTAATAAAATGTGTCAAATAGCAAGCTGGTAAAGTTGAACAGGACAAGTTAAACTAAAACCAGCACATTGGGAGGTATTAAATTCCCCTTCACATCCACAGTCACATAAATTAATAAAAAGTACTTGTTAATATTTCTATGCCCTTCCCCTCCACCGTCACCAACAGTTTGTGTATTTGTTCCAATTACAATTGGGGGAAATTTCCTGGGAATGACAAGATTTCTGATGAGCTAGTCTGTCGTACTGACCCATGGGTATTTCTTCTAAAAAAGTAGAAAAGATTCATCAGTGTGTGCAAATGGAATGTTATCAATTAAAATCTCAACTAATTCACTGTCGTTCTGTTTAAAAGAAGGACGTTTAGAATATGCACATTTTCATTCAAATTCACATTTGTCTATATCCAGTTTATTGATTTTCCATTCCTTATTGCATTTAATAAAGTTACCCACCTTAAAAATATTATTGTACTCATCCTTGACAGAAAAGTCAGGAAACAATGGCATTATTTAAATCTCCTAACGCAATGCCAAGTCTGTTCAACTTCCTTTCATTATCTTTTATAAATCATGCAATAATTTTTGACCCAATGCTGTCAAACAGTTCAATTAACTCATTGTATGGAATTGAATTTGCCTCTAATTTCAGAAGAAACTTCCAAAGTCTCAATCCTTTTGGTGTCCTCTTAAGACATAGGCATTCATGAAAATAACTATTTTCAAGTTGTAAGTTCTCAATTAATGCCCTGTTTAGGCATTCTGTTATTTATCAAAATTTTAAGAAGTTTTTTATTTTTTATGATTAATAGAGTGGTGATCAGCCTGAAGGGAGGTGATTTGAACAATTTTTCAGAGTTTTAGGAAATGCAATGGCAACTAAGACTAGAGGCACGTTCCTTCCCAGGTCTTAATGATTCATGTCTATGAGTAGTCTCTTAAAGATTAGGGTGAACAAGTTGTGAAATAGGTGGAACAGCCAAACCTGTTTTCAATTTTATAATATATTAGATCTATTTAGTGATGCATTTTATATATATTTTTTAAGGAAATTCATTTTTTAATCAAATACATCTTTACACATGTTCTTGAAAAGTATTAGGCTTATTTAGACTGTTATAGGTACATTTTTTATTTATTTTTCATGTTTTTGTTGTTTTTATTTATTTTGTTTCTGCATATGGAATGTATTTAAATGTATTTAAACATCTTTTAAATGTAATTTTCTATGTTTGACTATGCATTGGTTTCATTTTGAGGTGATTTTGTTTAAGTGCTTTCTCAGATTATATTTTCGATTTCACACCTGGTGCTTTGTCACGTTTATGAGTTGGCTGTTGGACTGTGTTGCGAGTCATTTCATTAAGCCTCCTTTTTTGTGTATTTGGTTTCCAGTTTTTCTGTTTTTGCATCATCATTGTCATATTTAAGAAAACTGTATGCACATTAGATTGATGTTATATGTGAAGCATTAATGATATATGCTAAATAAAAAACTTTAGTTATGCAAGCATTACAAACGTTTAACATTACCATTTGTCTTTATTTTTACAGTCCTAATCAAAATGTTGTGAGAAATGGGATTCCGACATCCTTTGAAAAAGTATCATTGAGATGGATTTGAACCTTTAATGGCCTATGTCCTTTATCTACTCTCAATGCACAACCTTATGCCACAGAGATAGTTAAGTGCCAGCTGGAATTTCTCCACTGAGTACAGTCCAGAGTGCTGAAGAAAGCACACCATTGTCAGATGTGTTTTTGCTACATAAGGTATCCTAAACTAATTGTTTCACTTTTTTGCACTTTTCCTTTAGGTTTTTCCTTAGGTAATGAATTCTGTTTCCATTACTGTTTCCATACTGCCAAGCAAAAAGCAAATGCAGATTAAAAAAATACATGCTGTGCATAATTGAAATAACATCTCTAATCAGGATTCCAACAATGCATCATGTGCCTTATTTCTCTCAATTCACTTCATTTATACCTTGTACCACAAAGTTACATGACAGGTGTATTTTTTCACTGACTACTATCCAAAGTGATCACAGTCCAAAAAGATGAATCAAATTCCCACAGAGAGTAAAATAAAATTATACTTCCAAAAATGTGTATTTCAAATGTAACAACTAGCACAATGGGGTTTCACAAAAGCTTTATCAGGATTACAAATAAAATCACACATAGTCATATCTGAACAAAAATGAACATGATGTGATGTCAAATTCTGATACTCACTGGCTGCATTATTAAACATAATTAAAACTCATTGATAAATCGTTAGTCATAAATTAGTACATCAAGTGACATTCAAATATTTTAATATTTACTGACATCTTAGAACAGTAAAATTCAATAAAAATAATATAGTGAAATAAGTTAATTTAATCAGACTATGTATTTATTTTTAATCAGATTAACTGTTTATTTTTTAAACTAGATTTAAATCTACTGAATTATTTAACCCTGGGTTTGAGTCCATATGTTCTGTTCTAGTGCCTCTATCACCATCTTTTCTGTGTACTAGAATTAATTCAAATGCCATACATTTAAATACATTAGCCAAACTTGTCTCCACTATCTGTTTATATAAGGTATTAGTATTTATCTGACATTTTGTGTCTGAAAGATGTTCACAGATAAACCAGCCTAAATCAAATGTTCACTTTTTAAACCAAATAAAGTGGTAAAAGTGCCCAAGATGAAAAACTAGTAAACTGTAATAAAGGCACCAGAAACCGGCAAGTCCACACAACAATTTTTTTTTCCAAGCCACAAAACGAACACAATGCACATGTAATAACACTGCAAAGTCAGTTCCCCTTACGTTTTTGTCTAATACAACTTCATTAGATAGGCACACACTGTACATATAATCACATAAATACCCTTCCTGAATTTAAGTTTCCCAATAAAAAACACTCATTAATTAAGTCTAAAATAGCTATGAAAAAATCATAAAAGCTGTCTTGAACTGTTATA
The DNA here is from genome assembly GCF_019279795.1 of Protopterus annectens. Lineage (NCBI taxonomy): Eukaryota > Metazoa > Chordata > Ceratodontiformes > Protopteridae > Protopterus > Protopterus annectens. The sequence goes on from NC_056746.1 coordinate 684,896,546, forward strand.
TGTAGAAAATAATATTAAAATATCAGAGTGTATGTAAATACTTTATATCCACAATAAATAAATATTTCCCACTTAAAATGCATAAAATCTTGTTTATTAACACAAATAAAAGTTATATAAAAGTGAGTGAATGAAACACCAAATGGTATGGAATGGCACCATCTAGTGAAGAATGCATGAATAGTATATAAAATTACTTCAATAGGTTAAATCAAGCTGCCTAAAATATAAATATAATATAAAATAAAATACCATGTATAAAATTATGACACATCTATGATTTAATAAATTAACATTGTAAAACTATTGTTCATAATTTAGCAGATCTAAGCTTTAATACTAGTTTTAAAGATACCATGTCATTTAACCCTGGGTGGTTACTAGCGCCCAGCACTAGTTGTCAATATAACTCCCTATACTTGAGCCATATCTCCCAGGGTCCTCTCCTGGGTTCTATAGAAACTACTTCTATTACAAAAAAAATTGATATTCAATGTTTTCACATACTTGGGAGTGTTGAGTGTTTAAACAGGGCATTGTTGTCATTTTTCTTTTTTATGTCATATCCATGCTCAAACATTCTTTGTTTTAACTTTCTTTCTGTCTTGTCTACATAGAAGGAGTCACATTTACAACACAAAGCAATATCTATCATACCTGTGGTATTACAATTTGCAAACCCCTTTGTCATCATGTACTTGTTCCTACATTTCAAATGTAAAACATCACCAATCCGGATGTTAGGTTCATAGGTTCATAGGTTCATAGGTAGGTACTAGGCTATCTGCCTGAGGGCATTTATAAGCCTAGCCAGAGTGTGTCAGCTTTGGCCACCCCATTGATTAATTAACTGAGCCTCTGTCAAGAAGAGCCAATGAAGTGATCCCAGGGGTGTATTTTCTGTTACCCATCCACTTGTCAAGGTTTCTCTTGAAGAGTGTTAGTGAGGGGCTCTGCCTAATGTAGTTAGGAATTTTGTTCCAAAGTATGGGGGAGTCTCTCTGACAGGAATCTATCCCTCCAGCATGTTCTATTTATTGTTGTGGCAAGGTTTTAGCTCACTAGAGCGAGTGGCTCGCAGTGACTTAGATTTCTTTAGGTGGAGCATTTCCATCAATTCTGAGTTGGACATGGCTTTGTAAGTCAGGCAGAGATCACCTCTGAATAAGCGATATGTGACTGAGTACAGCTGGAGTTTTTCCATTCGGGCTGGATAGGACATATGTTTGAGGCCAGTAATCCTTTTGGTGAGGTACTTTTGTGGTCTTTCCAGCTGTTGGAAGTGTCTTTTGAGGTATATCCCAAATGGGGCATTGTACTCTATGACGGGTCTGATGAGTAATGAGTAGAGGGGCACTATAACCTCTTTATTTCTAGATGTGAACCCTTTAGCAATTAGATGGGCTACATAGAAGGATTTCCTAACTACTTTGGCAGTATGATTGTCAAAGGAGAGATTACTATCTACCTGGGTCCCAAGATCTCTTATTACCTCTTCTGTATTAAGCGGGCTGCCACCTATGTGGTAATTCATGGGTGTTTTGTTTTTCCCAAACAAGATGACTATGCATTTTTTAGCATTTAGCTTGAGACCATGACTTTGACACCAGGTGTTCGTCTCAGTAAGGCCCTTTAGGAGAATGTCTGTGTCAGCCGGAGAGTCAATTATGGCTCCCAGTTTGCAGTCATCGGCAAACTTGGTTAGCCATAGTCCTCCTGTGTTTGCTTGTACTTCTGAGAAGTATATGCCAAACAGTAGGGGTCCCAGGACTGAGCCTTGTGGGACACCACTTGTGACTGGTTTAGAGTCGAACCCCGCTATTCTTACCGTGCGAGTTCTGTCTGTAAGCCAGTTGGCAACCCATCTCATGATTTAGGGGTTTATGTACAGGCTGGTGTGTTTTTCTATAATTCCTGAGTGGGGAATGGTGTCAAAAGCCTTGGCAAGGTCAATGTAGACTATGTGAACTACCTTCCCCTCATCTATGGCCTTGGTGACTGTCTTAAAGAAGTCAACCACGTTTAGTAGGCATGATCTGCCCTTAACAAAGCCAAACTGGGTCGGCTAAAGTGTTTGTAGGTTCCCAATGCCTTTGTTAATGAGTTCCATGATGATGCGCTCCATAGCCTTGCAGACCAAGCTAGTCAGGCTTATGGGGCGATAGTTACCAGGGTCAGTTGTGGTCCCTCCTTTGTGGAGCAGAATAACCGTTGCTGTGCACCATTCTATGGGCACATAGCCTGTGAAGAGGCGAGGTTGAACAGTGTGCTTAGGTGGGGGGTTAGTTCGTTCTGTAGTTCGTGCAAGACGCATCCTGGGACACCATCTGGCCCCATTGACGCTATGCTTTTGGCTTTTGAAAGGGCTGTTTTCACCTGTGCGTCATGATTTCTGGGACACTACACTTTTCCGGTATGGTTGTGGGCCCTTTTGGGGGTGAGAGTGGGGTGAAGTTTGCACTGATTCTATCTCCCAGGATGTTGGCAATATCAGTGGGTTCAGTATATTTTGTGTTATTTTGCACTAGCTCAGAGCATATGTGTGAGCTGCCCCTTAGATTCTTGACATAGCTAAAGAAGGCTTTGTGGTTATCTTTTGAATCCTTGGCTGTTTTTCTTTCGAAGTTAGCCTTGGAGGATTTTATGAAGGACCTTTGTTTCTTACTGATACTGATCAGGGATGTCTTTCCTTCTTGGGATTTGCTTTTTTCTGAACTAATTTCCTCCTTCTATTGTATAGCCTGTTTATGGCAGGGGTCCACCAGACTGGTTTCCTTCTCTTAGGGGAGTGAGTCTTGGTTTTGCTAGGGATGGCACGAACCATGCATCTTTATAGGTGCTCATAGAGTGCATTTGTAAAGGTTCCTGCATCTTGGACACTGTTATCCTTTAGCATGGGAGCTGTGAAACTTACCACCTCTGTCTTAAGTAAAGTGAAGTTTGCTATAGAAAAGTGTTTCACTGTGGTTTCCTTGGTTGGAGGTGGTGGTGTGGTGTGGACATCCAGAGTGATTAGTTTATGGTCTAATCTAACCAGTGATGAGCTGACCTCTGGTGTGGAACCTGTCGCCCACGTTGGTGATGACCAGGTCCAATATGTTTTCACCTCTAGTAGGGGAGTCTACCAGCTGATCCAGGGTATTTGAGTTGATAAATTCCAGGAAGCCATGGACCTGAGAGTTTGTACTTGAGTAGTTTTCCCAGTTAACGGTAGGGTAATTGAAATCGCCCAATATCAGGGTGTTCGGTAGGACCTTCATGTGCTGTTTACAGAGGTGGGTTTGACTTTTGAGCCTTGCCTAAAAAAGGCACTATGGGGGCAGCAAGAGCCTTGGCCAGTATTTGAAAGCCTAGGGGTGACAGGTGCAAGCCGTCTCTTGCGAAGCAATGAGGCTTGTCGAGCATGTCTTCCCAGGCTGACAGACACTGGATCCCTTTTGTATGACACCAGAAGCTTAGCCAGTTGTTGAAATTGATAATTTTTTTTATACTGCAGTATCATTCTTGGTGAGGGCAGGGTGATGCTCAGGGTCAGGGTCATACCCACCTGGGCTACATGAGCAGAGAGCTCTTCCATATCTCTTTTCATGTAGTCCAGGGAGGTACGTCTCAGTTCATTCGCACCAACATGAACAATGACAGAGTCATATTTGCACTTGTTCTGGAGTGATCTGAGTGCTTGTGTTATGTGGCAGATTGTGGCTCCCGACTGGCAGCTAACAGTAACCTTCTCCTTGTCCAGCCTAGTGAGTGGGACATCACTGTGCCTGACTATAGAGTCACCTATTACTAGTGTGTTAAGTATGTTATTTTGCCTTAAGGACTTTGATTGTGTGGCACACTGATTTTGTGTTTTATGTGTTGTCTGGTTTGTGACGGGAGGTGCAGGTTTTTTGGATGTCTGCTTTGGAAGTCTATAATGCTTTTACAGGTTTTTATTTAGAGCCTCCGAGTATGATTTTGTGTATTTATGTGTATTTTTTGCCAGTGCTTGTTTAGTATGTCTCTGTGAGGCTGGAGGTGTGGTGCAAGTATCAACCTTCTCCTCATGACTACCTGTTCCAGTTTTGGGTGGAGAGAGCTTAGTCTCCAATTTAGCTATATAATTGCATCTCTCACATATGTTAATGTTTTGTGGTAGGGGGAGAGGGTTATCTATGTACATGAGGCAGTTGTAACATTGCATCAGGATACTCAGGTTCACCAGCTGGACTGGAGAGTATACCTGAAATTGCCCTTTGGCCATGCCTGAATAGTAGGGTGAGCTGCTTAGTCGCTTGGTTGGTGAGGGGTGAATAATGAGCCTTGCCATGCTGGGCAATCAAGTGTTGGGGTATATTAGTGCTTGATATTAGGTCTGAGCAATTGCTGGACTGTAGGATGCTTTTTAAGTGGTTAGGTTGAGAGTTAGACTACTTTCAAGGAAAAACTGAAGAGGAGACGTGGTGGAGCCGAGATAAATTTAGCCCTAGCTAACCGGCGCTGCCTGGAAATGCAAAGCCATGCAAACATGGTTATTACAGCAGGGAAATGCAAGAGATAGAAATTAGCCCAAAATGTTCTCTAAACTACTAACTTCTGGGCTGGAACCACTCCTCCAGGGACAGATGGCTGCTCAAAGCTCCCTCTCTCACAGGTGAACAGAGAAACATTCCTCTATCCAAGTAAGGTATGGGTAACTCAGAAAATTGTAACAAAGCCCTGAATTCAGCACTAGCCTGAAAACTGGACTGTACTAGCTTAGAAAGGTGGGAAACAAGGACAATTTTTTTAAAAAAGATAAGGCAAAAACAGTAAAAAAATACACTTAGAACAGCTTTAAATGACTACAAGCAGTAAGAAAATACACTTAAAACAGCTTTGGATGACTACAAACAATCAGAAAAGTCTTTTAAACAAATTACCCAATTAACCAGTTAAAAAAATCTCAAAACTGAGCCCTGTTCCTGTAGTCTTCAATCAGACAAGTTCTAACTGCACACTCCTGCCACTGGGGTGCAGGGGGAACCTTCTCCAAAAAAGAAAGCCTGGATAAGTGCTCAAGTTTTACAAACAAAGCTAAATTCAGCAGGCCTGGATCTAGTCTATGCTACAGCAAACAGCAAACCAATTTCAGTAAGAAACAGTTCAAATACGCAGGCACTATAAGCCTTTAACCAGAAATTCCCAGCTCAGAAGGGCAGAGTCCAGCCTCTCCTCCCACAAGAGTGCAGACCATGAACCTTCTTAATGTAAAATAACTGGCCTGAAGCCCAAGTGCTTAAACCAGAACTAATAACTTTTAGAATAACAGACACTGAGCCTTCAGTCAGCAGTTCCCAACTTAGAAGGATGTAAGCTACCTGTCCTGTCACAACAGTGCAGACCACAAACCTTCTTAATGTAAAACAACTGGTCTGAAGCCCAAGTGCTTAAACCAAAAGGCTTAGAATGGTAGCTACACTTTAATCAGGTTACTACCAAGCAGTAATAAATACAATTGAATACTTTTAAGAAGGCCTGGATTAGTGCTCAAGTTATGCAAACAAAGCTAGATTCAGCAGGCCTGGATCTTGTCTATGTTACAGCAAACAAGGTGCATCAGTTTCAGTAAGAAACAGTTAAAATATGCAGGCACTATAAGCCTTTAACCAGAAATTCCCAGCTCAGAAGGGCAGAGTCCAGCCTCTCCTCCCACAAGAGTGCAGACCATGAACCTTCTTAATGCAAAATAACTGGCCTGAAGCCCAAGTGTTTAAACCAAAAGGCTTAGAATGATAGTTACACCAAGCAGTAACAGATACAATCGAGTACTTTTAAGAGGAAGCAAAAGCAAAATAAAGTAGGAAAAAAACACAAATACAATAAAAGCAGACAAAAAAAGTGCATTTTTTTTTTTGAGTGAGCAAATGAGATGGGCCCAGGAGGAGTATCCAAATGCAAATTTACAAGAGGGGCAGGAAGTTTCAAAGCCACCAAGATTAACACCAAAACAAAAGAAGGGAGGGTGGGTAGGGAACTAACTGAAAAAACTGAGCCACAACTTCCAGCTAGATAGTATTCAATGCAACATAAATAAATCAATTTAAATGCTGTATTATTTGAAAAAAGTGCAGATAAAGATTTACTTAAATTCACTTATACATCCAGTTGATTGCATGTAGGTCTTAGCTGGCCAAAGTTCAGAGTTTAAGCAGAAAATAATCCAAAATGTACTACTTATATAAGGCACAAACCAAAAAAATGAAGCAAACTACCCCCACTTATCACTGGCTATTCAGGAATTCTAACAAGCATTAACTGAAAAAACAGAGCCACAAATTCCAGCTAGATAGTATTCAATGCAACACAAATAAATCAATTTAAATGCTGTATTATTTGAAAAAAGTGCAGATAAATATTAATACATTGAAGGCAATTACCACACTTGTGTGTTCCTTTTTTGTTGCTAGAAAAAAATCCATAATTCTGGTGATGTGAACCTCCTTCTAAAATATTTTTAATGTTTTGCCCTTTTTTGTAAACACATTTAAGAGGTTTGTCAAATATAAAATTTAAATCTGATAGCATGGCAAACCTATTCCACTCATTATTAATGACTCTCTTCACCAAGTTGCTTTCTCCATCATATTTGATGACCAGGGTAGATTGATAACTGCCCCGTCTTTTCTAGCATCCTTGTTGAGAGTAGCCATATCCAAAGAAGAAAGTGTTTTACCCAAAATAGGAGCAAATCTAGAAGCCCTAGCCTCTGTAACCTCTGTCAAAACATCAGACAATAAATCACAAGGATAACCTCTAGCCTTGAACATTTCCATAATAAATTCACACTGTCTCTGAAAATCTTGATCGTCAGAGGTCATTCTACTAGCCCGTACCAACTGTCCTTTGATTACGCCTCTCTTCTGAGAAGAGGGTGGGTGCTAAATAAGAATTAGAAAACATCTGTTTCCTATGTATTCTGGATTTAAAACTATTGCTAATTCTCTGTATGTTGACAACTAGATAGTTTGGTTCAATACTGTTTATTTGATGTGTAAATTGAAAAAAAGTAGTTGTTTTGATAATATATTCAAGAAATTCTAAGAACTTGTTATCCGTATTGTTCCAAAAAAGGCATATATCATCTAGAAAATGCCCATAAAAATTCCAGTAATTCTTAAAATCTCATTTAAAAATGTATTTATTCTCCCAGTATAAAATAATAATGTTTGCGTATGTCGGGGCACGATGTGCCCCCATTGCTACTCCCTTCAATTGTTTGTAGTATTCACCCTGAAATAATATAAAATTGTTCTTCAAGACAAGTATGAAACACAATGAAAGGAATAGCCCTACTTTCAGCTAAAAATTCTTCAAACCATAATAAACCCACATCATGTGGGATACATGTAAATAGATCCACTACATCCAATATAATGAATCTCTGTGTGTTTTCTTATTTAGTATTATCAATGTGTCTTAAAAAATCCCAGGAGTCCTTTAAAATGTTAGTGTTGTTCAACACTATAGTTTTTAGTTTCAAATCTATGTATTTGGCTAAAGGTGCAGTTATTGATCCTTCAGCCAAGACAATAGGCCTGAGGGGTGGATCCGAGGTGCTTTTGTGCACCCTGGGTATACCAAAAATAGAGGGAACTCTAGGTCTATCAACCTTAAGAAAATTATATGTCTCCTTATCAATGAGCCCGTCCAACAATAAATCATTCAAACACATAGATACTTTCTTAGAAGCAATATTAACTTTATTCAAAGACACTCTAGCATAAGTGTCTTCATCACTAAGTATCTCAAACATTTTTCCTTCATATACAATATGATCCATTAAAACAAACCCCCACCCTTATCAGGTTACATAATTCTAAGATTTTTGCTTTCCTTAGATGCATGTAAAATATTGATCTCCTCCCTTGTAAGGTTTGACGTCACTTTATTGTACTTCAGCTTTTCCTTAACTCTTTTTCCACCAATAATTCAATATTTCTGAGTGTGTGGGGTGAGTTAAAGCTGCTTCTCTTAATTAAAGAATTGTGTATATTTATTCTCTCTTGTCCATTAAAAAATAATTCCAAATTTGTCTGTCTAATTATAGTTTAAAATCAACTAGTAAATTCCCAATGTTTGCTTTAACCCTAGGTATAAAAGTAAAACTTTTTAAATACAAGTTCAAATGTCCTTTAGTAATGGCCATGTTAGTGTAATTAAAAATATTAAACCCATTATAAGTAAAAATACAGCCTTCTTGTAAGACTCCATCCTTTGTTTTTATCTTCAAAAAGTTTTTTCATTCATGCATTTTTATATAACTTTTTTGTGTTAATTAACAAGGTTTTAAGCATTTTAAGTGGGAAATATTTATTTATTGTGGATATAAAGTATTTACATACACTCTTTTTGATATTTTAATATTATTTTCTACATATAACAGTTCAAGACTGCTTTTATGATTTATATATATATATATATATATATATATATATAGATATAGATATAGATATATATAGCTATTTTAGACTTGATGAGTGGTTTTATTGGGTAATTTAAATCCAGGAAGGGTATTTATGTGATCATATGTACCGTGTATGCCTATCTGATGAAGTCGTATTAGACGAAAATGTAAGGGAAATTGATTTTGCAATGTTATTACATGTGCTTTATGTTCGTTTTGTGGTTTGGAATAAACTTTTTTGTTGTGTGGACCTGCAGGTTTCCAGTGCCTTTATTACAATTTAAATTTTCACTTTTTCCCTTAGGTATTGAACTATGTTTGTGTAACTGCTTTAGGGAGAGAAAATGGAAAAGACATTAGAAAAAAAGTATATCTGATAGAAAAAAAAAGCTGACAATAGATTAAAGGCAGTCAGTGGGTATATGTAGCAATGATCAGAGCAAAAAGGAAATTCAAAGGACACATTCAGCCTTCTCACATCTCATTGCAACACCAGGAATGTACTTTGTGGAACACATTATCAGAATTGTAGCTATTGACAGATAATGAGAAAGTGTACAGACAATAGCTCACATGTAGTTAGCAATATTGACAATATTTGATTTTTAAATAACAATACAACTGTATCACAAAAAGTGATTTAAAAAGTATTCAGACCACCCCCTGTAATATTATAAGTTAAGTGGATTTGAACCACATGTCAGATGCCCCTTTTCTCAAAGCTCACTGCATTTATCCCCTGTGCCACAGAAAAATGTTACACGAGGGACATATTTTTTTCACTGAGTAGTATCAAGAATGCTGATGGCTATGCAATGCCATAGGCTGGTTTCCACTACATAAGGCAGTCTAAACTCATTTTTTTGCATCTTTTCCTTTAGGTGTGAAAATTCATTTCATGTCGCCAGGTGGTGTGCAAGAGCAAAAGGCAATATTTATCAAAATCATTCATAAAAATTGATTTGGCTACTCCATTGGAAAGCCTTGGAATTCCCTCCCAAACTACCTAAGACTCATGACCTCGCATAATCAATTCAAAAATAATCTCAAAGAATTTCTCAAGTCACACTGGCTATGCCCCTGTTCTGAACCAGACACCGAAATATCTCATACCATCCTAGTCTCTCACCACCCTGTCTCATCACACTAAATGCTCCTCATCCTAACTTGTTCTAGACTATCTTCTCTTAGTTCCCTTTGTATAACCATATAATATAACTGTATAACCTAACCTGTTGCCTTTCATGTTTATAATATGTTAATGTTAATCTATTTTCATATTGTATAAATGTAAATATGTTATGTCACTATGTTGAGTTTTCTCCTTGTTTACTGAAAAGGATATGTATCCAGCTAGACTAGCCCGGTCAACAAATGTAAAATAAATAAAAATAAAATAAAATAAACATGAAATGAATCACAGTGTTCATCTAGCAACTTTTTCTAGACACTACATTATGTATAGTGAGAGTGACTATTATTGTCTATAATGTTTTTAACTCTATAGAATCAGCTAGATGTGTAGTATATATATATATATATATATATATATATATATATATATATATATATATATATTGTAACATTGTGTAACATAGTTTGTTCATTCAACTTATTTTGTATACTATTTCTAATGTGATTTGTATTGTATTGTATTTTACTCTATACTTTATTGTACTATATGTGCTTTTCTCCCCGGGCTTCTGCTGAAAATGGATTCTGTAGACCCAGTCAGACCACCCCGGTAAACAAATGTCAAATAAATCAAATAAATAATGAGCACAGCAACTACTGCATTACACTGAAACATGCAGCCTTCTCACATTTTGTTGTCACATCACTATCATGTATGTATGTATTATAACATCAGAATTTTAGGTAATGCCATGGAAGTGGAAAAGGGGACAGGTAACAGCAGAAATGATTTCATTTTTCACATAGCACACATAATTAATACTGGCATGATTTAAAATGAAATAATTGCATGTCACGTTTAGTCAATACTGACCTTGCTTGAGTTTCTCACCTCAACACATCCATATGCCAAAATGGTGCCAAAATTTATTCTGACCTCCATTAGTAAAATGATCTGTGAACAGGTTTTGAGCCTTGCATCACCTGTACTGTTTCTCTAAGCTCAGTATGTTTACACATTATGCTAGAGAGTTAGGAGTATAATAACTTGAATTTCTTCAAACAGTATTGTACAGTGTTGAAGAAAGCACACTAATGCCAGTCTCAGTTTGTACTCTTAATGACATTCCAAATTAAATTTGTCAGTACTTACCTTGGGCAGTAAGCTGCTTTTTAGTGCTATCAATCACTGTCAGTGAAATGAGTGCAATGCCAAACATTGTGCAAACAATCAATGAAAAAAACTTGAATTGTAGATTTCTGATGTTTAACTTTGTTATCTTGAACCAGGAACCTGTCAAAGTTTGAACCTTTGAAGTGGGGTTTTATAAACAAACATTTATGATTATTTTCTGCATTTGCCACAAACAAAGATTTATATTAGCAAGGAGAAAAAAATGTATTTAGATGTACTCTATATATGATATTGTATCATATCACATTGACAGTGCAACAGAACCAAGTTATGGAAGTTATCCTTTCTCATTTGCCAGTAAATGTCTGGATGATTGGGATATTGCCAATAATTAGGATACTCATATGCTCACATAATCATAAACAAAGAGTGCTAAAACTGCAAGTGTATTCCTGTATTTCTTTATGTTGTATTATTCCCTTTTCTATGCTTTCCTAAAAGCAATGCTATCACATTTTTACTGCATATGTTGTCTGTATTAATGCTTAATGTACTCCCTTGAATATGCACAGCATTTCTTAGTAAGAGGTAGTAAGTGTGGTCATTAAAACAGCATTTGAATGTTAGGATGCTGCTCTCCTAACTTAGTCAATGTACTTTCAGACTTTGTAGTAAGTCTCTTTTCCCTGACATACCTTCAATCAGTGTACAGCAAACAAGGGAGACTGTGAAACACTGATTGTTTCTGCAGTCAGACTAATCATCAACACCTTGAAGCCATTAGCAGGTAACACTTGTCAGTGTTCATCCTTGTATTACTAGGGTGTATGCATGAAAATGTGTAGTTCATTACACTATGTTTACCTTCCCTACACTTAATACAGATTGTGGTATGTGGGAATGCTAATGATTTAACACCCCATTTAGATTCTCACAGTGTTCACAGGGCTGACTCTGCTTTATACAAAGGTAGCCCTGTAGCTAATGCACTTGCATCATAGTTAGGAGACTGTTTGAGTCCAGAGAGCTTCATACTGCTAAATACATACAACCTTTGGAGAATTTCCTATATTTGATGCTGCTTCTTGACAAGGTATGTTTCTATTTCTTACATAATGTTTTTAGTTTAACATTAATGATAAATTGCATTATCCATTACAAACTGCTTATTTACCTTTCTGCTCTTTCTTTGTCCTTTACCATTGTTATAAACCATTTATATCAGTTATGTCTGAATTACAACATGTGTGCTACACCATGCTACCTGAGATAGATTTTGTAGGTTTTATTTTATTGGAATTTGATCAGTTATTGAGGAAGAGAGTAGTATAACTTCCTAGCAAGGTCATGTACTTTTACAGTTGTTAGCACAAAGAAATCTGTTATGTTTATGATATCTACCTGGTTGTCTTTCATAGCAGTGGTGACAGCGCTGTAATAGTATTGTATATTTCTACTTATACATTGCAAATTATTATTCTAAATGCTGCAATGCATTACACAGATACAACCACCTGTTCTCTGCATTATAGAACTGTTTTATATTATTGTTGTTATTTCATGAAGAATGCTTTTTTTGCGGGGGCGCACAGTCCTAACTTGTGTGTAATGATAGAATGCTTTACATTTAAATTGTTGTGTACATGATGGATATACGCACTCAAACATAATTGAGTTCACAGCCACCCTGTCTGTTTATTATATATTTAATTTACTGTCTGTTTTTATTTCATTTCATACAGGGATATGCCATCCAAGAAGAAATTTGTACCCCGCAAACTACCATTTACTGATGCAGAAAAATGAGGTCATTATCCAGGTTAACATGGAGCTTTTTTTTTAGGGAGAGGTACAGATGACCAATCTCCCAGGAGAGGATATGGCAGCAGGTGGTTGATGACATCAGAGCTATTGGAGGGCATGGGAGAAGGTAGTCCCTAATCTGACACAGGGTAGGTCATATGATGACCTCTGCCTGCTGTACGGTTGCTGCAATTACCCAGGAACAGGTTGCTATTGCATCTGATCCTGCTACCAAAGTATCACTAACTGATATTGAGGAGCTCCTGTTCACTGTCAGCAATACAGATTGTTTGGTAGATGCTTCACACAGAATCCTTAATATTGGTGCTGATGTAGATGCCAGACGCAGAGTGTCTCAAGCAGAACTTCCAGTTATGAAAACAGTAAGTGTAATTGGTATTTCTTTACATACATATATCTTATATGTCTGGTACATGTAGGATGAGCAGTAAGTGTTACTTAGACAAAACAGTAATAGGGAGATAGAGGAGGGTTTTTTAGGGATGAAGTTTGATAGGTCAGTTTATTTTTATATGGAACATTCTTAATCTTCACATGTAAAGGGGGTTGTTCTCCATTGTTTAATTTACATTGTGATACTTATTAGCCTTCTTTCCCTTCCTTTCCTTTCCTAACATACAGAGACATCTGGATTGCAGGCTGCAAGATCACCTGCACATGGTAAAACATATTTAGTTACTGTTATTACTGTATATAAGGTCTATCTGACAGTAAAAGTTGTGTTGCTTTAGCATCTATTATAGTTTAACATACATTTCATATAAGAAAATATTTTGATCAATTTTATTCTCTGTTTCTCTGTTTTTGTATTTATTGTTTGTTATCATAGGTTATACTGACAGTGGCACTGTGGAGCTCCAACAACATGATGTCAGAATATCTGTAGCTTCTGATTATGGCAGTAGTGATGGATAGGCACAGTCTGGGGTGCAGAGGGTAAGTCTAATATTGAGATTGTGGCTTCCACATCCCCTGCCCATATTTTGGACACTGTCAGTATGCCTATGCTTATCCATGACATGGAGACCCCTGATGCAGGACTGGTTGAGAATGACATACTTGATCAGGGTAGTGTGCTTGCTCCAGTTGCAGATCTGGTTGTTTCTCCAAGTAGCCATTGTGAGGGAAAGGTGCCACACAGAATAGATGCTATGGGTACTCAGAGGAGGTTTGCTGTTCACCCTCCTCCTGATGCCAGTGTGACATTAGGTGCCTCAGATGTATGTGTAGGGTCATAGTTGAGGTACAGCCATGTACCTCCTAGGTCTTAGAAGTGATAGTGTGAGTACTAATCATCATACATTCCAATGTGCATGGCTCTCAAAAGTGTGTGGATGACTCCTTGATCAAGATGAATGACAGACTGGATTGGGCAGTGTCTGTGATCGAACACCACAGATACTGCAATGGAACATCTGCTTGTGGAGGGTGGATATCTATCTGGTCAAAGAGATGATATATCTTTTGGTGTTAGAAGATGTGGCCATGCATGATCCCACTCCAGTAGTGGCACTACTTCCACTGTTCTATCAGTGATTGCAGTGTCCACACCAAGACCTGGTAGGCCATGGGGTATTGGTCTTGGATGTAGTCATGAGGAGAGCTCGTCCAGCAAAAATCACTCATGTTCAGATAGCATCCCATTGTCTAGTAAGGGCCATGAAAATAGCAGTGAAACTCCTGGCAGGCATGGTTCTCATGGTTGGGGGTGACTGTGTTGAGCTGACTACTATACCATGCAGGACTCATACTTGTCCAAGATGGCAGGACATAGTGCTAGCACAATGCTTGATTGTGTTACTGCAGACATACACACACATTGAAAAACATTCACTTGCCCATACCACCTCACACAAATGCAAGCTATCTAAACGATATTGTTGATGCTATACATCTGTTGTTACTAGCCCTGGACAGTGTACACTCTAATAGAAATATGTGTTTCTTACACACATTCTCAATTTTTTTGATGTCAGCCTTGCCCTCCTAGTCCCCTACCCTCACCCTGTGAGATGATGATGACTGTCCCCGGGATTTAATAAACTCCATGCAGGAATAGCACTATTCCTGCATGGAGTGGTTCGTATCCATATAGCACATCAGCATGCCTTGCATATTCATGAAGGTATGCTGCTGTTCAGCCTACACAGACAGGAACCATGAATGAGTGCAGGGGGGCATGTTCAAGTAGTGCACAGACATTGAACACCCCCCCCCCCACACTCAGAAAGTGCCTTACAGCACTTTCCAATAGGATCTGGCATAATGTTAGAGAATTACTCTCATATTATGCCAGTATTTCAGTGTCCGCAGACACTGAAATGAAATAAATGATAATTTCAGTTTACACAGACAATGAAATACACACGGCATCAGGAAAGCAATGCAGGAGGTGTATGACAGGTTCTGTGACACACCCCCTGCATTGTAAAAGTGCAGTACAACACTTCTGCAACCTGCTAAAGCAGGAAATGTGTCCACATGTGCAAATAATGGGGGATAAATCTCTGAAAAGTGACACATCATACATATTGCCCTCACAAACATAGAAAGTTGATAGAAAACAGATCATGCATTAGCCTTAATTACCAAAGAATAGCAGTCTGAAAGCAAATGTATGCCAATATTTTCTGACAGCAGTCCATGTGGACAAATGCACAAATAATGGGGGAAAACACAATAAAATAGAGACACTTCTGAAAAATTGCCATCACACACTTAGAAAGCTGATAGAAAACAGGATATGTATTAGCAGAAATCTCTGAAGGATAGAGCCTGAAAGCAAAATGTATGCCATTATTTCTCGATTGCAGTCCTCAATGACTTGTCAGAACACCACAATACTCACTTAAATAACATAATAATATAATAATAATGTTATAATTCTTTTTTCTAGGCTAAGGAATGTTTAAGCATAGCTAAGCAGGTGTGCACGTTATGTCCCTCTGGTTACCATAGCTTAAACATACCATAGAAGATAAATGCAAATATACAGATGAAATTTCCAAACTGAGATAGTGTAGTGGTTAGAGTCCCAGCTTTACATGCAGTCATTCACAGTCCGAGTACCCCATGACAGGCAACTTATTTTTATATGGAAAAGTAGTGTTAAAATTATTTTCTAAATTTAATTATATAGCAACAGTTTTTTTGTCAACCAGGGTAGTGTAGCTGGTGTACAATGTAAGTGTGAGTGCATAGAACATGTGAAACTACCCATGTACACACACGTGCCCCATACAGTATAGTCACACCCCTTGCGAATGTAAGGAAAGTACATAGAGGAATGTCATATAAAGTACATCATATACACTTAATAAATTAAATCATTCCTCTGATATGTTTAAAAAATAAAAAGTGAACAATGATTAGCAATGCTCAGCTATGCTTAGCAAGTGTAACCATTGCTAAGACTTGAATGCTAAGCAGCAGTTAGCTCAGCTAAGTGGATTTTTGCACAAACACTGCTCAACAACTTCCACTTTAAGCAGTGTTAAACCAGCTTAGTGGATTTGCACAATGCTTAGCGGTGCTTAACCTTTTCAAAAGGGTCCAATGACAGCAAAGGGTGGGAATATTGTACTTATTAAATGGCGCAGGTGGGAATGCAGCCATAATCTGTTATAGTCCATCTGTGCAGATACAATGGCTGGCGTAGGAGATGGAGTGCACTTTTGGGCACAATGTTGGAGCATTTTGGAGTCCAGGGTCATGGCTGGACTCCTAGTTAAAAAACATGAGGAGAGACTGCTGCAGGGCCAGTACCAGGGCTCCCAGTACAAAGCTGAGGCCTGGGACCATCTCACACATGACCTAACCAGTGCTACTGGCATCCAGGACTGGTAAGCAGGTATGGTACCACTATGCCGACCTAAAGCGCAGGAAGAGGGAGCTCTTGGACTAGTGAATCCAAGATGGATGGGCCCAGAATGCTCCATTAGTGTGTAAGTATCACTATCAAGTAGTTTATAGTAAATACTAGCCTGAAAATGTGATAGATATGCATAATGTGTGTTTTTCCCCTACAGCTGCAGCATGGAGGGCTAGTAATGTGGAAGCCCAAGATGACAGACTGCTGAGGCTGCACCGACAGGCTGGTGAGTACAAATCTATTTTGCAGTACTTTGCTAAAATAGCTAAGAAGGAGTACATTGTTCACTGTTAGTAGGTATACTGTTACCGTGTGAACTGAACAAATAAAAAGCGTATGACTGACGGACACTGAAGTACAAGAAAGACCTTTAAAAACCGTTGTATTTATTCTGGTATGTTGTTGTAGATATATATATATATATATATATATATATATATATATATATATATATAGAATGTATATAGGTTCTTCACAGCAAATATGGCTGTGACAGCATACATTAACTGAGATGCATCTGTGAACAAGCTGTTAGGAGAAACTGTAGATGATGTAGCTGCAAAATGAGATATAAATGAAATGTGAAATATATATTGCACTAAGCTCTGAACATTAAATAGTAATATGCCAAGTATCAATGCGTGTACCATGCAGCATTGCCTTGTGTTAACCTTTGCTTTCCAGGTTTTAGTAATCCAAATGAGTAATGCACAGTACAGTAACTATCTGTCATGCATACATCACAGAATTACAAGTTCAGACTGTCTAACCCAGAGACTATTAGGAAGAAACCATTAAAACAAGAAACAGCACTTCCCCAGTAGCTCAGTGTAACAAGAAATAGCTTAGTTGTTACTTTTACACACCCATACATGGTTTGAATCCAGGGAGTGGTACTAAGATGTCTGCATATCTACACACAAGAAATCAGGAATAAAAGTAAAAACAGTTTTTCCAGGTAAGTAAATGCTGTCAGTGGCTGTATGAAGGGTATACTAATAAACTGTGTACAACTGTTCAATTGTCCCACCACATGCCTGCAAATGACAGCAAGGTAGGTACATACAATATGCACTCTTCACGAATCATACCTCACAACTGTGCAGATATTCATTGAATGTTCAGATATTTGTCTCAGATTTGTTGTCCGTTTTACATAAAGTAGTGGTGTCATGGCAAATCAGTGGCAAACCATTATAGACTGAAGTTAGAAAATAATAATAGACATACAAGTGTCAGATGTCATATCCATCAGAAAAAAACATCCAAATGCAAAACATGTTATTTTATCAACTTTCTAAGTTTGTAAGAGAAATATCTAAAAGTATCCATATTTATTGGCTTTTGGCCCACTCTTATATATGGCTTTGTCCAAATGTCATGCTCTAAGAAGTTGAGAGATATGTTTCCGATACATCTCTCAAGTGTCACACTGTCATGGCTACTGGTCACTGCTGCAAATAATCCTGGACACAGATAGGAAACCAGTTGATGTATGCCTGTAGCACACTCACATAACAACAGTACAGGGTATCCCTCCTGTGCCAGCTATGTAACCCTGATATGTACAAGCCCCCTCTAGTCATGTATCCAGAGTTGCCACAGTTTGCCTCATACCATTCCAGGCTGACAGTTTAATAGTATGTTTGTACTACATAAGCTATGTCCATAGGTAAATGTAAAGTGAGGGCAGACCCATAGAGAATTGAGCAGTACTGTTATGGAAAATAGAAGCATAAACAGCTGTTAATGGATTTTCTGTCTCTCCTCCTTCCATCTGCATCAATAATTATTACTCATATACTATGGGTATGTTGTACTCCAACCCATGGTTGGGACTTGTGTTATATTATTGTTAATATGTTTGATTGCTTGCATTTTAACATATCCTGTTCAAATTCCATCAGTGATACTGGCATGCTAGGAATTACCGTCCCATCAGTCTGAGGAGCCTGATCTGCAAGGGCATGGAAAGTATTATCATGGAACTTATAAACAAAGACATTGGCAACCATTAAACACTGGACCCCACCCAGTTTGGATTTGTGAAGGGACGATCTTGTCTCCTGAACCTGATTGACTTCTTCAAATCAGTCTCCAGAGCTGTGGATGAGGGTAAGGTGGTCTACACAGCCTATCTGGACCTCACCAAGGCCTTTGACACCATCCTCCACTCTGGAATCATAGCTAGACTTACTAAGCTAGGCATTAATCCCTAAGTCACTCGATGGGTTGCCAACTGGCTTACTGACAGAACCCACACTGTAAAAGTAGCCGACTCCAAATCCAGCTCCAAACAAGTGACAAGTGGAGTACCTCAGTGTTCAGTCCTGGGTCCGTTCTTGTTTGGCATCTACTTCTCTGAAGTCCAGGCCAACACTAAGGGACACTGGCTAACAATGTCTGCAGATGACTGCAAACTGGGAGCCATTATTGAATCACCAAATGATGTGGATACTCTACAAAAAAGCCTTACAGAAACAGATGATTGGTGCCAGAGCCATGGGCTCAAGCTCAATGCCAAGAAATGTATAGTTATCCCCTTTGGAAAAAAACATGTACCCATGAATTACCACATAGGTGGCAGTACACTAAACATCGAAAGAGTGATAAGAGACTTATGGACACAGGTGGACAGTGGTCTCACCTTTGATAAACACATAGCCACAACAGTCAGGAAATGCTTCTATGTGGCACACCTCATCACTAAGGGCTTTTCATCCAGGAAAAAGGAGGTCATTGTCTCACTGTACTCATCCCTCATTAGAGCCGTTATAGAATACAATGCCCTGTTTGGTATGTACCTCTCAAGACATATGCAACAACTGGAAAGGTTGCAGAAATACCTCACTAAAAGAATCACAGACCTAAAGCAGATGCCCTATGCTGACCACCTTAAGACCACCTTAAAAAACTCCAGCTATACTCTGTTGCATGCCGTCTATTCAGAGGCAATCTATGCTTAATGTACAAGGCCAGGTCAAACCCAGAGCTGTTGGACATGCTACACTTAAAGAAATCCCAATCCCTCAGAGCCACACACTCCAAGGATCTAAACCTTGTCATCACAATAAACAAAACATGTTGGAGGGACAGGTTCTTGACACAGAAACTCCCCAGACTCTGGAATAGACTGCCCATACATGTCAAGCAGAGCACCTCTTTGGCCCTCTTCAAAAGGAACCTTGACAATTGGATGGGAGAAAGGAAATTCACCCTGGGGATCATGTCAGTCGTCCGGCTAGACAGGGGTCCAGGGAAGTAAATAGTGTGGGAAGAAATAGCCAGTGAATTGTTATGGCTAGGCTTGTAAAGGCCCTAGGGCTGATAGCCTAGTACTAACCGATAAACCTATGTTGTTATGATGCGTACTGTTGTTCCATTTATGCATGTGTTCTGTTTTCTATGTAACTGTTTCAAATCTGTTTTATGGGGTTAACTGGAACACCCATGCATGCTGTTATAACTAATCTTGAAATGTGTTGTTCATGACTAACCAACATATTTTGTAAAACCTCAACAACATAGCACATTTGGGAAGGCAGATCTCAGTGGATCCACCTGTCCCCCCTCATCTGGCCATGGCACTGGGACCTGGCACATCTGGGACCCAGCCCAGATCTCCCTCATCTGCTGGTCCTGCACTACCTTTGGGTGTAACCACCACAGGGGACAGGGCCTGGCCCTCCCAGGAGTGGGCACGGACAGGAGGCTATCACCCACAGTCAGGTCTAGGGTTTGGTGCATAGCACCCTTCAATCTGAGTTTGGAGAGCAGCTGCTCCAGATTGAGGGCTACTTCGCACACCTCGAGGGGCAGGCCAACCCTCCTGTCCAGCCCCCATCACAGTCATCTTTGGGGTTGTGAAGGTGCAGTGGTGACTGCCCATGGGTGGGGATCTTGGTCCCACTGTAACCATATTGGGTCCCACGGGCTTTGGATTTCCAACCACCCTCCCCGTCAATTGTGTTTATCTCCCTCATGTGTCATATACCGCCCCTGTCTGATCTCTTGTCTGTCTCCCTACCCAAACTACCTCCCCAGACATACCTACAATCCTTCCCCAACATCCCACTCTCTCCTTAAAAAAATGAAAAGGGAATCTGTCCCCCAAAAAAAACTATCACCCCATACATAGCTGTCCATTTCACTCACATGTCCACTGGATACATGTAATCTGGTCCAATTGGCTTGACAACACATTTCTGTTGTCCTCACCCCTCTCTCTAGGGTTTGAGTGTCCAAATTCACCTCCAAATTCTGTACAAATGCACAGCTGTTGCTGTATAAGACATGGGCAGCTGTGGACCTTACACCCGTCGTGCACATCTCTAGCGATCTTTCATGTTGTTTTTCCCTCTGCATGTCCCTGTTTCCCCACTTTCCTATCACCCCTTTTTCTTTATTTTTAAAGAAATGAGCATGGATGTAACAGGGAGTAAGTGGGAATAAGTGAGTTTGAGTGATGCTAAGGGAAGCCAACACAGATTAAGCATATGTACGATTCATCTTGTGTTGGCACTGCTTAGCATCATGCAAACCTGCGCAAACCCACTTACAACTGCTTAAAACTGCTTTAATCACTCTGTTTCCATCAGCCACTGTTCTGCCTAGCAACAAAATAACCAGCCCTGCCAAGTCTTGAACCCAGGGTGATATACACCACAGTCAGAACAATATACCACTACACCATTTGAGCTGTAGGAATTGTTGATGCTTTTCAAACATATCATGCAGTAGAGTCATTCAACAATAGGGAAAATAATATTTGTAGAATTAGTTAGGTTTTTTATATATACATATACACATGTATATATGTATGGGGATGAATATATATGGAATAATATAAATAGAGATATACATTATATATATATATATATATATATATATATATATATATATATATATATATATATAAATACAGAAACATATATATATATATATATATATATATATATATATATATATATATATATATATATATATATATATATATATATATATATATATATATTATGTATATCTCTATTTATATTATTCCATATATATAAATGAGAGTCAGAGCTTGACATGGCAGCATTGAAGATATATATATATATATATATATATATATATATATATATATATATATATATATATATATATATATATATATATATATATATATATATATATATATATATATATATATATATATATATATATATATATATATATATGTATATATTATACCTCAGAACCATACCTCTCAACCTCTTAGTGCAAATAATCTGTCCAAAGGATATCCAAATGGGGGTACAATGGACCAAAACTAGGGATATATTTTAAATATTGCTCTTATAAATGTAGAATATTGCCAGAGTGACAGGGTTTGTTTCAACATACATGTTCTGAAGGATGTGAGTACTGAAATTGAAATGTATGTCATTTACTGACAGAAATCCTCAACTGATCACAGTGATTTACCAGGGAAATAAAATTAATGAATCTGTGGAACAGACCAGAAATATGAGCAATAATAAATCTGGACATTCTGAAACAATCTGGACAGGTGAGAGGTAGGCTCAGAACCTCTTAGTGCAAAGAATCTGGACCAAGCCTAACAAAGTGGGGGGAGAAAGCCATGAAAATAGGGCCATATCTAAAATACTGTAGTAGATAAGCTGACACAGTTGCTGCAGTAACACCCTCCTGTCTGTCCTAACATATATTGATGGAAATAGGACAAGTCAAACACGCAATTACTTCTCACTAGTTAGTGACTTAAATCCTCACATCATCCCACTGATGTGTCAGATATACACAACACTTATGGGAGGCAACAGTACATCCTCCAAATATCTGGACATAACATCACATTAGGAAAACTATAATCAGCTGCTAAGCATGTCACCAAGTACCATCCAAACTACAGTCAGACTGACACAACACTAACCCAAATCTGCTATGGGGAATTACACATGTATTTGCAAATATATCAGGCACTACATGGATGTAACAGCACTGAAAAACAGACACCAGTGTGAAAGTGCATATCCACAACCATTTTCACCATAGTCACAGTGACATACTAGTAAGCCAAATAAACAATACAGTATAAGGATTGTGTGAAGAAAAACATCTCAGCATATTTGCCACTCACACACTACCCCTACATATAATGGCCCAATTCACAGTGTGGTATGACACCTGACCATGGTATGGGACATGTTTCAGTCTGCCCCTATAAACATATACAGCCGAATGACCACCAGAAACTGGAGCAGCATGCACAGGCAGATAGAAAAGGAGCCATAACACATATGTCTACTCCCCTCCTACACAGGCCAAATAACATTGACACACTACAATGCTACACAATCCCAACAGTCTGTCAAAAAACACCAGAAATACACAGACCTCTCAACTGTTCAGAGTCCCACAGAATGTCCAGGCTTTATCCTCACATATAAGGCCTCTTACACATAACATGTTTGGCATTCTGATACATCACTGGGACAGTATCAGGAATCTTCTTCTTCTTCTTTCGGCTGCTCCTGTTAGAGGTTGCCACACCAGATCAACTGTTTCAATTTCTTTCTGTCCTCTGCATCTTGCTCTGTCACACCAACCACCTGCATGTCCTCTCTCACCACATCCATACACCTTATCTTAGGCCTCCCTCTTTTTCTGTTACCTGGCAGCTTCATCCTTAGCATATTTTTCCCAATATACTCTGCAACCCTCCTCAGCACAAGTCCAAACCAACGTAATCTTGCCTCTCTGGCTTTGTCTCCAAACCTTCCAACCTGGGCAGACCCTCTAATATACTTATTCCTAAACCTTTCTATCTTTGTTACACCCAGTGCAAATCTTAACATCTTCAATGCTGCCATGTCAAGCTCTGACTCCTACCTTTTAGTCAGTGCCACTGTCTCCAACCCATATAACATAGCTGGTCTCACTAACCTCTTGTAGACCTTCCCTTTCACTCTTACTGGTACTCATCTGTCACAAATCACTCCTGGCACTCTTCTCCACCCACTCCATCCTGCCTGTACTCTCTTCTTCACCTCTCTTCCACACTCACCATTACTCTGAACTGTTGATCCCAAGTACTTAAACTCATCCACCTTCGCCACCTCTACATCCTGCATCCTCACCATTCCTCTATCCTCCCTCTCATTCACACACATATATTCTCTCTTAGTCCTGCTGACCTTCATTCCTCTTCTCTTTAGAGCATATCTCTACCTCTCCAGGGTCTCCTCAACCTGTTCCCTACTCTCACTACAGATCACAATGTCATCTACAAACATCATAGTCCATGGAGACTCCTGTCTGATCTTGTCTGTCAACCTGTCCATCACCATTGCAAATAAGAAAGGGCTCAGAGCTGATCCTTGATGTAATCCTATCTCCACCTTAAACGCATCCGTCACTCCCACCACAGACCTCACCGCTGTCACACTACCCTTGTACATATCCTGTACCACTTTTACATACTTCTCTGACACTCTCAACTTCCTCATACAATACCACAACTCCTCTCTAGGCACCCTGTCATATGCTTTCTCTAAATCCACAAAGACACAATGCAACTCCTTCTAACCTTCCCTGTACTTCTCCATCAACACTCTCAGAGCAAACATCACATCTGTAGTGCTCTTTCCTGGAATGAAACCAGACTGCTGGTAACTAATAATCACCTCCCTTCTTAACCTCACTTCTACTACTCTTTCCCATAACTTCAAGCTGTGACTGATCAGTTTAATCCCTCTGTAGTTACTAGAGCTTTGCACATCACCTTAATTCTTAAAAATCGGTGCCAAAACACTTTTTCTCCATTCCTCAGGCATCCTCTCACTTTCCAAGATTTTGTTAAACAATCTAGTTAAAAACTCCACTGCCATTTCACCTAAACACATCCATGCTTCCACAGATATGTCATCTGGACCGACAGCCTTTCCATTCTTCATCCTCTTCATAGCTATCCTTACTTCCTCCTTGCTAATACACTGCACTTCTTGATCCACTATCCGCACATCATCTAATCTTCTCTCCCTCTCATTCTCTTCATTCATCAACCCCTCAAAGTACTCTTTCCAACTGCTCAACACACTCTCCTGGCTTGTGAGTACGTTTCCCTCATTATCCTTTATCACCCTTACCTGCTGCACATCTTTACTAGCTCGGTCCCTCTGTTTAGCCAATCGGTACAGGTCCTTTTCTCCCTCCTTAGTGTCCAACCTTTTATACAACTCTTCATACACCTTATCCTTAGCCTTCGCCACCTCCCTCTTTGCCATGCACCTCATCTCCTTATACTCTTGTCTACTTTCTTCATCTCTTTGACAATCCCACTTCTTCTTCACCAGCCTCTTTCTCTGTATACTCTCCTGTACTTCTTCATTCCACCACCAGGTCTACTTGTCCTCCTTCCTCTTTCCAGATGTCACACCAAGCACCTTTCTAGTCATCTATCTTACTAGCTCTAGTTACCCAGCTATTCGGTAACTCTTCACTGCCACCCAGTGCCTGTCTTAACTCTTCCCTGAACATCACCTCACAATTACCCTTTTTCAATTTCCAACATTTGATCCTTGGTACTGCCCTCACACTCATCCTCCACTTCTTGATCGCCAATATCATCCTACAAACCAGCATCCTATGCTGCCTAACTACACTTTCCCCTGTCACCACTTTACAGTCTCCAATCTCCTTCAGACTGGCCCTTCTACACAAGATATAATCCACCTGTGTGCATCTTCCTCCACTCTTGTATGTCACCCTATGCTCCTCTCTCTTGCTAAAATATGTATTCATCACAGCCATGTTCATCCTTTTCGCAAAATCCACTACCATCTGACTTTCTGCATTCCTTTGCTTAACACCATACCTACCCATCACTTCCTCATCCCCTCTGTTCCCTTCACCAACGTGACCATTGAAATATGCTCCAATCACCAGTCTCTCACCCTTGGGTACAGTCATCACCACTTCATCCAATTCACTCCAAAATTTTTCTTTCTCATCCATCGCACACCCAACTTTTGGAGCATATGCACTAACAACATTCATCATTACATCATCAATTTCCAGCTTCATAAACATCACTTTATCCGACACTCTTTTCACCTCCAAACCACTCTTAGCATACTGTTCCTTCAGGATAATGCTACACCATTTCTCCTCCCATCCACACCATGATAAAACAATTTGAAACTTCCTCCGATACTCCTAACCTTGCTCCCCTTCCATCTGGTCTCTTGCACAAACAATATACCAACCTTCCTTCGGTCCATCATATCAGCTAGCTCTCTCCCTATACTAGTCATACTGCCAACATTCAAAGTTCTGACCCTCACTATCACAGTCCTAGCCTTTATCTGCCTTTGGGCATGACTTCCCCCTCTTCTCCAGGAATGAAGGCACTAAATAATGATATACCCTACCTATCAACCTCTTATTGCATGACATCTGGACAAAGCCTGACATACTTGAGGGACAGAGGACCAAAAACAAGGGCATATGTGAAATATTGCTGTTATAAACTGAGACAGTTGCTGGTGTAACAGGGTTTGTTGTAACATATCTTTTCTGAGGGATATGAAATCAGAAACACAAATGGATGATACCATTTACTGACTGCAATCCTTACATTATGCTACTGATTTTCCAAAGACAAAAAATGTCTGAGGAACATACCAAACATGAGAGTCCAAAATCTGGCCATTCTGTGGATAGCCCTACAGTTGAGAGTTATGTCAACCACATAACACTGTCAGACTTAAAATCACACAGAAAAGCCATGTCAACGCAAACCCTGTTAAACTAGCATTAATTCAACTGAATAACAGAAAAACTTACAATCTGTCCCTATGTCTGGAACATTCTCCCCCAGTTTGTTGGGCTGTCTCCACAGTTTTCATTGTAAGATGTATTTCCAACTACCTTCTGTGATGCTGTGGTTCACACACCTCCATGAAGTCCTCCTCACAGGCAATGTAATTAGCAAGTAGGGGACACCAATTGGTGCACAGGCCTTCAGCTTCTTAAGAGCATTACCTACAAAAAGCAAGTTGCTGCCTATGCAAAACAGATGTATACCCTATATCTGGGAGAGAGAGAGAGAGAGAGAGAGAGAGACCAACAAAGAAACCAAACAACACATATTGGAATCAAACCAACCATACGTGGAAAAAAAAAGGTATGTCAAACAAGTAAGCATGTAATGGAATCCAGTAGGGAGTATATAATAATGGGAAATTTATTTATTTATTTATTTATTTATTTTACATTTGTTGAAATGAAAATATATGGAGGTTTGTTAGGTAAGTGTGTGTGATAGTGATATATTTCAGTTTAAAAAGATGCACTAATAAGTTAGTGAAAGAGTAGGTTCAGAGATGAAAATTTTAGATGAGTAAGTCAACAGTAATAGGTTGGTCAGTCTGGTTTAGAACAGGGCACATCCAGTGTGTTTTTTTTAGTAGAGTATTTAATTTTTTAAACATGTTTTCCAATGGAAACAGAAAATAGAGAGTCTCCCTCTATTGTTTGTTTGATGTTGTGTATAAGATTTTGGATTTGATGATCTATAGGGGATTTAAGGTTTACATAGGGTGGATAAGATTTGTTAGGTTCTTTCAGGTTGATACAGAATTTTGTGGATGATGGTAAGTTGATTATATTTCAGATGCTGCTGAAGTTCAAGCCATCCAAGAGCTTAAGATTAATACAGTGATTTGATCCTAAAGAGAGAGAGCTTTTTTTTATTGGTAGTTTTCAGATGAAGTGGTTGATATGGGCCCTTTTTATATAGATATATATGGATACTGGTAAGTGTTAGTTTTTTGATTTTGGGTTGGGTTAGTACCACAAGATGATGTTTTGGGGTTTAGTAAGAGGCAGCGCTTTGTAAACCATAGTTCTACAGAGTTAAATGTGTCTTGAGATAGAGATGAGATACATGATGCAGTGCATATTAGTGTAGAGTCATCTGAATATAGAGAACAGAAGAGGGCCCCAGTGGGAGCCTTGAGGAACTCAATGTTAACTGGTAGCTGAATGGAACCATTTAATATAGAGATTTAAGAATGTTAATGAGAATAGTGTGATTTACCATGTTGGATAGGTCTATGAAAAGAGCAGAGGAGAGCATGTTAAGGTTTGTATTTATTATGTATGCTGTCAATAGGAGGAGGGCAGTAGTAGTATGGGCTAGGGGAGAAGCCATGTTGGGTGTTGGAAAGTAAGTTGTTATGGAGAAGGTGGTCTAGCAATGCTATGTATACATCTTTCCATGATCTTAGATAGAGGGATAGTAGGGCTATGGGGGGATATAGTTAGAGAATTCAGTGGTCCTCCTCCTTGTGAGGAATAATGTGAGAGACTTTCCAGAGTTTAGGATATATCCTTCAGTGATGGTTCTATTAATGAGGATGGAGATGGGGTATGCAATAGATTTGGCTGCTATCTGTAGATATTCAGATGGTAGTTGGTCAGCAGAAGGAGTACATGGTTTCAGTTTTGGAGAAGGGTGAGAATAAATGATGTGGGGACAGGTTGGAAGAGAAAAGCTGGAGGTGTGTTATAGTTAGAAATGGATGTTATGTCATGGGGAGAGTTGACAAGCAAGGTCTTGAATTGCTTTGACAAAGAAAGTATTGAAGGTGTTTGCAGTTTGTTCGGGATTGTTTGTCCAGTGCCTTGAGGGTTAGGTGTGAGTGATTGACTTGGGTGTAATAGTTGATTAATACTTGACCAGAATTTTTGGGGTTTATTAGTATGTTGAAATTGTAAATAGTAGTTTTTTGTCAGTCTCTATGGCTCTCATTTCTCAGTTGTTTAAAGTTTTGGATGTCAGTATGGTTTTATTTAATGATTTATTCCGCATTTATTTCTGAGATGGATTTTTGTTTGGTTTGCCATGGAGCAGCTTTAGTTCTAATTCTAATAGATGAGTATGTCAAGAAAATTATTATTGAAGTAATCAACAGCTTCATCAAGGAAAGGTGTTTTAGTGGGACCAATTACATGTTTTCAGTTCAGTAAGGAATAATTCTGAGTTAAAGTTTTTCTTGGTTCTAATGTCCCTATATATGGGTTGAAAGGGTGGGTTGGTCTTTAGTCGGATGATGTAGGTTAGGCATAATTTTGTAGTTGACTATTAATAAGTATCCAATCTAAGGTGCTTTTTGGTATGTTTATTCATTCTAGTAGGGAGGTAATAGTTTGGGTGAACCCGGAGATTAATATGGTTTGTGGGGCATTTATTATTGCAAGAGTTCCAGTCTATATTAAAGTCACCTAGGATTATGGTTTCTTGGGGAGGTTTAGAGATAACCAGGAAAGTATGTTTTCTATGGTAGTGATGTTGTTTCCTGGGGAACATAGATAGTAATAATATAGATAGATTTAGCTGGGTTTAGTTTAAAGTCGGTTATTTCAAGGCCAGATTTGAATAGAGGTGGTAAAATTTCATTATCTTTTGTTGCTGGTTTTAGCCAGGTTTCTGTTAGACATATGATATCAAATGAGTAGAGTTCAAATAGAGCATGAGTTGTGTTATTTTATTGTTAATGCTGGGTGAGAGTTAGAAGGGTTTGGGTTGTTGAGTAGTATGGTATTTGTGGTGTTTGGGCCTGGATTTGGGTGAATGTCTTTTAAAGATTGGAGTATTGTTAGATATAATTTCTTTGTGAGTTTGCAAAATAGTGGTGGATATCTTTGAGGTTAGGGAGTTGTATCTAATGTGGATTGTTCTATGGTATTTAGGTGATAGATGTTTAGGTATGGAAGTGATGTTAAAGTGGTCAGTGTGAGAAGTGTGTTGAATAGAGGTAGTACATTTAGTAGGATTTAATAAGTTTGTGTATATAGGGTGCTCATAGGAGGTTAATGAGTAGATGAGAGTTAGAGGAGGTAGAAGTATGAGTAAGAATAACATTTGTAAGTAGATTAAGGTGTACTGTTTATTTAAAGTCATGGTATTGAAAAGACAGAAAAAGTAAAAGACATTTTGTTGTTTTGGCGGAAAAGTGTGAGAATAGTGTGATGGAAGTGGGACTATGAGTGGTGGAACAAGTAAAGAAGATCTCCTGGAGTCAATCAGAAAAGCTACCGATTGTGCAGGGGTTCTGGGTAGTTCCAGGTGAGTGTAAAGTAGTTGTAGTGGTATAGTATAACACAGAAATAGTAGAGAGGGAAAAGGAATAGAGTACAATGAGGGGAGTAATGAAAAGGAGGATGAAGAGTGGATAAGATAGACACTAAAGAGGATAGTATATTAATGGAGAGGAAGGAGAAAAGGAAATGCAAGTTAGGAAGCCACCTGGTGGACAACAGCTTGAGTATCAGAGAGAATGGCTAGGTAGAAAGAGAGAAAAGAGGTGAGTCAATTGGTGGAACCACGAGAGAAAAAAGGATAAGATGGTGAGAGTTGGAACTGGCTGCTGGGAACCTGGCTCAGGAGGGCAGCTTTATCATACACTCTTGGTGTTAAGTAATACAGAACGTTATATCCACAGTTATATCAAGGGATGTATGGCACAGGACAAGTAGTCTGGGTGCAGTTGAGATGGAAGTCTTAAGAGACAGGCAAGTTGGTTCCCAAAATCCTAGGTCAGTGAGGAGATTAAGAGCTGTAAGGTCAGAGAATTAAAGGGTTAAATTAGGTGAGATGGTAAGCAAAGCAATTTAGGTGTTAGTGTCACAGTTATGGAAAAAGCAGACTGTTATAATGTTAAAATAAACACCTCTAACACATACTGGTCCTTATAGGGACCATTCTAAACAATAATTCAACAGTAGCCAGTTCTAACAATCCACTGGCAAGGTTAGTGTGGATTGTTACATGTATCAACCAATTATTACAGAAAGAAATGTTTAACAAAAGTAGACAGCCCACATATATAAATGCATTACAGTTAGGCCAGGTATTCCTGCTGGGTTACTCAGACAAATATCATAGACAGCAATTGGTGTATCTTGACGGGATGATGACAAAATGTAATACAGAAATAAACAAGACAGATCAGCAGGTGTGCACATACATTAAATCCAGTGTAAGTTCCTCAAAGAGTCGCATTACATGGAAATAGGAAGTTCAACAAATATGTCTCAACAAGACTTGCTGTACTGCTATATTGCTGATCAGATCCTTTGGCCATAACATCGGGGTCTTTCTGCAGTGACATAGATCACAGCTCAGAACCCTGAGTCACCCCAGGGAAGGAAGGCTGACATATGACTACTACTGGAGTGTGTGTTGAACAATACTGACTGTCACACTGCTAGGCCAGCTACTGGGATGTTGTAGATATTCATATGTTAATTGTAAATACAACTATGATATATATATTTGTCTCAGAAATGTGAGAGACCTATACAGGGTATTTACATAGTGAAATGCTGTTGCAGATGTGTGTATTGAACTGCATGGGATATATTGAGCTCATGTCATTCAACTGTCCAGTGTTACGCACACTGACCATATGTGTGCCTCATATTTGTAGTCATATACTCATGAGAGTTGTGTTATGTTTGGCAAATTATTGGCAACCTGTGAAGACTGACATCACAACATCTTTCTTTTGACTGTTCTAGTTAGGGGTCACCACAGTGGATAATCTGTCTCCATTTCTTCCTGTTCTCTACATCTTGCTCTGTCACACCAACCACCTGCATGTCCTCCATCACCACATCCATACACCTTATCTTAGGCCTTCCTCTTTTCCTCTTACCTGGCAGCTTCATCTTTACCATCCTTTTCCCCATATACTCAGCACCCCTCCTCAGCACATTTCCAAACCAACATAATCCCGCTACTCCCTGGCTTTGTCTCCAAACTGTCCAAATTGGGCTGACCCTCTAACAGACATATTCCTAATCCTATCCACTCTCTTCACACCCAGTGCAAATCTTAACATTTTTAGCTCTGCCATGTCCAGCTTTGATTCCTGCCTTTTTGTCAACGCCACTGTCTCCAACCCATATAACATAGCTGGTCTCACTACCATCTTGTAGACCTTCCCTCTCACGTTTAGTGGTACTCGTCTGTCACAAATCACTCCTGACATTCTTCTCCACCCTCTCCATCCTGCCTGTACTCTCTTCGTCACCTCTCCCCCACACTCATCATTACTCTGAACTGTTGCTGCCAAGTATTTAAACTCATCCACCTTTGCAAACTCTACTCATTGCATCCTCTCCATTCCTCTATCCTCCCTCCCATTCACACACATATAGTCTGTCTTAGTCCTGCTGAGCATCATTCCACCCCTCTCTAGAGCATATATTCACCTCTCCAGGGTCTCCTCAACCTGTTCCCTACTCTCACTACAGATCACAATGTCATCTGCAAACATCACAGTCAATGGGGACTCCTGTCTGATCTTGTCTGTCAACCTGTCCATCACCACTGCAAATAGGAAAGGGCTCAGAGCTGATCCCTGATGTAATCCCACCTCCACCTTAAATGCACCTGTCACTCCCACTGCAGAACTCAAAGCTGTAACACTATCCTTGTACATATCCTGAAGCACTCATACAGATTCCTCCACCTTCCTTATACAATACCACAGCGGTTCTCTAGGCACCCTGTCATATGCTTTCTCTAAGTCTACAAAGACACAATGCAACTCCTTCCAACCTTCTCCGTACTTCTCCATCAACACTCTCAGAGCAAACATTGCATCTGTACTGCTCTTTCCTGGCATGAAACCATACTGCTGATCAGTAATCCTTTCCTCCCTTCTTAACCTAGCTTCCACTACTCTTTCCAATAACTTCATGCTGTGACTGATCAGTGTTATCCCTCTGTAGTTACTACAGCTTTGCATATCACCCTTATTCTTATAATCTGTACCCAAACACTTTTTCTTCCCATCTCACGCATCCTCTCACTTTCCAAGATTATATTAAACAATCTGGTTAAAAATACCACTGCCATTTCTCCTAAACACCTCCATGCTTCCATAGGTATGTCATCTGGACCAACAGCCTTTCCATTCTTAATCCTCTTCATAGCTATCCTAACTCCCTCCTTGCTAATCCATTGCACTTCCTGATTCACCATACCCACATCATCCAACCTTCACTCTCTCTCATTCTCTTCATTCAACAGCCCCTCAAAGTACTCTTTCCATCTGCGTAACACACTCTCCTTGCTTGTGAGTATGGTTCCCTCATTATCCTTTATCACCATTATCTGCTGCACATACTTTCTAGTTCAGTCCCTCTGTCTAGCCAATCGGTACATGTCCTATTCTCCATCCTTAGTGTCCACCCTTTCATACAACCCTTCATACGCCTCATTCTTAGCCTTTGCCACCTCTCTCTTTGCCATGCAACTCATCTCCTTATACTCCTGTCTACTTTCTTCATCTCTCTGACAATCTCACTTCTTCTTCACCAACCTCTTTCTCAGTGTACTCCCCTGTACTTCATCATTCCACCACCAGGTCTACTTGCCCTCCTTCCTCTGTCCAGATGTCACACCAAGCACCTTTCTAGTCATCTCCCTTACTAGCTCTGCTGTAGTTACCAAATCTTCAGTAACTCTGCACTGCCACCCACTGCCTGTCTTAACTCTTCCCTGAACTCAACCTCACAATCACCCTTTTTCAGTTTCCACCATTTGATCCTGTGTGCTGCCCTCACACTCCTCCTCCTCTTCTTGATCACCAACATCATCCCACAGACCAACATCCTATGCTGCCTAACTACACTTTCCCCTGTCACCACTTTACAGTCTCCAATCTCCTTCAAACAGGCCCTCCAGCATAGGAGATAATCCACCTGTGTGCATCTTCCTCCACTCTTGTATGTCACCCTATGTTCCTCTTTCTCATTAAATATGTATTTGCCACAGCCATGCCCATCCTTTTTTGCAAACTCCACCACCATCTCACCTTCTGCATTGCTTTGCTTAACACCATACCTACCCATTATCTCCACATCCCTATGTTCCCTTCACCAACATGCCCATTGAAATCTTTTCCAATACCACTATCTCACCCTTGGGTACTGTCATCACCACTTCACCCAACTCATGCCAAAATTTTTCTGTCTCATCCATTGCACATGCAACTAGCAGAGCATATGCACTAACAACAGTTATCATTACACTATCAATTTCCAGCTTCATAAACATCACTCTATCCGACACTCTTTTCACCTCCAAAAACACTCTTGGCATACTGTTCCTTCAGGATAACCCTACACCATTTCTCCTCCCGTCCACAGCAAGATAAAACTATTTGGACCAGAGTCAGATACACCTAGCCTTACCCCCCCTTCCATCTGATCTCTTGCAAACATAATATATCAACCTTACTTCTGTCCATCATATCAGCTATTTCTGTCTCCATACTAGTCATACTGCCAACAGTAGACATTGCTACCCTCACTACCACACTCCTAGCCTTTCTCCTGTCTTCTTGCCATATAAGCGCTGGACATCCTCTAAGGTATGTCTGTGAATGCAAAGGCTACTGTGCTATCAAAAGGCTTAAGTGTGTTACAGCAATATTAAGAAAGCATCACTAATTTTGACCCATTGCCCCCCATGTATGTGTGGCATCCTCCAGATGTCCTGTTGTAACAGTTTGACAGGAATGACTGAGCAGCAAGACTGTAAATACAGTGTGCCATACTGACATAGAACAGAAATGTATATCAAGTATTACCTGTGCAGATGTATGTATGAGTAGGTGTACCTGGCTGCCTCATAACAACAGACATGGGATGCAAAATGTCATGTAAATAAGCTGTACTTGTTGTACATGTGTGCAATCTCAGTTTCTGTGCATTCAGTGGAGTTAGATTTCTACAGCTTCTGGTTGTTGCATTGCCATGACACAGATATGGGTACTAGAATAAGCATGATTATCAGGTTGAAATTGGAGAGGTGTCTAATCGTGTTATGACCTTGCGTCCATGTCTACTACAAAGCTATATGACCACCAACATAGCTGTATGGACTCAGCAATACCTTATCTGTAAAACCTGTCTCCAACAAAGTACAGTAATCCCCTTTGCTGGACAGCAGCAATATACAGAACACATAACTGGTCACTACATTGGTTGTGCAAGGCAAAGTAGGAGCAGGCACCAACTTGGCAGCAAGTCAACCTTCATCTGAATGAGCATATAAGGTCACAGGTGGATTACTGTAAGGCTAACTATGAGTACAAATTGGACACATCCACCAAGGGCAATCATAAGGCCATCTTCAAATATGTCTGCAATCTCAGATGGTACAACTCAACCCACCCTGTAATGGTGGTCAATCACACCACATACACACACACCATAGCTATAGCCAACCTGCTACAGACAGGTTTAGGGCAGACATCACTCCCTTGGCTCACCACCACTATAGACGTATATGCACAGTGCTCACATCCCTCCCCTCATCATCAGGGAGCAGGTGCATACTGTCTAATCAAAGTCAACAAAAGCAAGTCTCCATAGGACCTGATAACATTCCTGTCTGCATCCTACATGAACTCAGGCACATGCTTCCAGCTCCATTACACACTGTATGCAAGCAAAGCCTGAGCACCATTGAGATCCTATATGCAAGGAAGATGGCCACTGCCATCCCTCTACACAAATGTGAATAATGAATGGTGGTTTATGCAATGTATTGCATCTCAATGGGGGGAACATGACACATCAGGACCAGGAGTGCAATGCAGGTTTCATACTGTGCTGATAGATGACAGGGGTATGATGTGGTTGTAAGTGGTGGCTAATGATAGGCAATATTGATGTGCTGGCTGTGTAAATAACTCTGGGCAATGTCTGAGGTCCTGTGATGTGCTTTCCTGTTTATGTCCTCCGGGTGGCAAGCAGCATCAGCCACCATAAACTGCAGAGGAGAATGCAGCTATCACTGATGCAGTAATACAGCACCATGCGTTGCTGTTAGTCTGGAGCCAACAAAATCAGACTGCCCTGTAGGATAACCTAGTCCACTGAGTGAACACCTTCAGCCACCATGGCTGCACATATGATCAGGTCAGACATTGGGCAACTGACCTTATATGTTATGCTCAGAAAAGGGCTGCTGCCATGACCAGGGACCATACTGCTACAGGTGGGGGTCCAGCCACACAGGCCCCACTTACAACAAGAGAGGAGCTCCTTACCAACCTTAGGGCAGCTCCCACACAACAGCCAACTCATGAAACACCAGCCATGGAGGTGGGTGCACCCAGGCAACAGGTGAGAACCGTCCAGGTAAGGCCACAGTGCACATCAATTTAATCATGTTGCAGTCATACTGTCTTCCATAGAGTATCTAGATGCATATGTCAGTTCAAACTGCATTTGTGGGTGGGATTTGTGTGCTATCATAGCTTGCACTGTACCTGTGCAGAAACATAGCATTCATCTTGTACCAATGCCAAATTTGAGTCTGCTGACAATACCTCTCCCTCACAACTACATATGCCCATCTGGTCTGCACGTGGGACATCAGTCTGAAGACAGTGAGTATGGGATTTTGCTGTTGTGGCTCACCGTTACCCCAGACATGTTATGGTCATGCATGTAACCATGCAGACAACTGTTACTCTCAGCCATTTTGAAATATCTGCATGTTCACTTGTGGTGGGGTTAACTGCATTTCATCACAGTGGTCATCACAGGGCCCTGTTTGCAGGAGATGTCACATATCTGTAACATATCTCACAACCTGTCATTGCAAGAAATCTGGACAAAGACTGACAAAATGGGGGATGAAGGCCCAAAACTAGGGACATATATTATAAATTAGTGTTATACAGTGCTATAAATGGTGTATGCACACCTGTTAGAATGCCAGGTATTTGTGATATACAAAAATGAGAGCATACTAAAACATTTCTGAACCCTTCCAACCTTTCATGTCACCTATAACCTGTACAATTCAATTGTAAAACAAACAAATCTGTTAGGGGAACAATTATGACACATAAAAAACTTACAAGAAGCTAGATGCATACATGTGCACAAGCTGACACTAATACTGTGTTGAAGCAGCTTTTGATATTATTACAGCATTACATCTTCATGGGTACACACCTGACATCAATTACAGGGACTCTTTGATTAACAGCAAATAATGGTCAGCTGTCCTACTAGGATTATCCTAAATTTACTCAGTTGCCTGCTACAACAACAGCCACAGTTCACATACAGCTTACAAAGCAACAAAGGAATCTCATTTGTGAAAGGTATCAGCCCAGACAAGGGTACACACACATTTCCACAGCATTGCATATACCATGGAACACAGTGAAGACAGTCATCAAATGGTGATGGAAATATGGGGCAACAATGACATTGCAAAGAATTGGACAGCCCTCCAAATGTGTGGAAAAGAAAAGCCCCAAACTGGTCAAAAGCAACACTACAGGAGATACAGGAATCACTGGCAAGTACAGTTTTTGTACTACATGTGACAGCAATCTCCTGTATTCTCTGCATGTCTGGCCTTTGTGGTAGGTTTGGAAGATGGAAGCTTTCTCACACACAGAACAACATCCAGGTCTGGTGAATTTCTCAAGAAAAATACATCAGGTCCCCCAACAGTATGTGGGGAAATGTATTATGGTGTAATGAGACCAAGGTTGCACTTTTTGGCCATAATACCAAAAGGTTTATTTGACACAAGACCAACACTGTGCATCACCAAAAGAACATCATCCCCATGGTGAAGCATGGTGATGACAGTGTCCTGCTTTGGAGTTGCTGTTCATAAGCTGGAAGTGGGCCTTTAGCCAAGGTGGAGGGGATTAGGAACAGTTCATAATACCAGCCCCTTGTGGCCCAAAATCTTCATGTGTCTGCTAGAAAGCTGTGGATGCAGAAGACTTACACCTTTCCATGCAACAATGACCCATACCATGAAACAAACTCCATAAAAGAATGTCTTCACCAGAAGACAATCAATGTTGTGGAATGGCCCAGCCACAGTCCACACATGCATTCAATAGAAAATCTGTGGGGTGCCACAAAGAGACCTGTGGAGAAACGATGGCCTCGCAATCTGACAGAGTTAGAGGGCTTCTGCAAGGGAGAGTGTACAAATATTGCTAAGTCAAGATGTGCCATGCTGATACACACCTTCCCAAGAGGACTGACTGCTGTTATGAAATCAAAAGGTGCTTTAACAAAGTATTTGTTTAAGGGTGTGCACAGTCATGCAACCAGCCTATTGTACATATTTCAACCTCTACATGTTACCCAAACCAATGTGTTTGTTCTTCAATTGGATTTCACAAGTTATAGGTCACATTAAATGTGGGGAATGTTATCACATGATTTCTGTAGTCTCATGTTATATATCAGACAAACCTGGCATGTTAAGAGGGGGGTGTCTACACTTATAATTTCCACTGTAAGCTTAGAAGGTTGTTAGTGTAACCGGTTCTGTTGTAATATACATGTACTGCAGGTTTTGAAGAGTGAGACTCAAAATATGTCATGAAATAGTGACACCAGTCCTCATATCATCCCAGTAATGTGTCAGACAAACACAGGATTTATGATGAACAAACCAGATGTAGACATTCAGTGACACTCTGCACAGTTGAGAGGTATCTTCTGTAGGAGTTGCCACTGTGCTGTATAGGTGAACAGCAATTATGTGTACATGGGTGCAGAGTGTGCTACTTGAAGGCTGATCACCTACTAATACTACTCACATATCACAGAGGTGTAGATAAGTAGTAACATTAAGTGGAAAGGGCTGCCCTGCATGATGTTGAGGGCCTGTCCAGAGTGTGTATGTAGTTGTCTTACTGTGTTGTGAATGTCACCAGTTGGCTATTTTGAGGTCAGTGTAATGCCTGTCTGCCACCTCACCTGTATGTGTATGTCTGCATGTGTGTACCTGAGTGTGCCTGCATGTGTGTGTGTGTGCATGGGTGCATGTGTAGCAGCAAACAGTACAGTGCAGGTATTAATTAACATATGTTGTCTTTCCCCCAAAGGTGGTCATGGTAGTCCCGGTCCCTCCCGCTCAGAATCTGATGTCAGTGTGTCTGCAAACTCTGGCAAAGATGATGGTCATATTCAGGCGCAGGTGGTTTTGTCAGGGTTTGAATCTGTGCCATCGGTTGGCATCCCACAGTCATCTACAATGTTCCAGCACACAGACACAATGCCCACACATGCCCGATCCCCAGCAGCCACAAATGATGGACAGTTGGCAGGTGGTGGCATGGAACAGGCTAGTGTGGTGACTATGGCATGTGTGAGTATAGACACTGGCCATACCTAGAGTGCAGGCGACTTCCCACACAGGCGGATGGACAGAAGTGCTCGCAGGAGGACTACTGCTCATCAAGCTGCTGTGCAAGTGCCACAGCAGGTGTCATCAGATGCATATTTTGGCCTGTCATGGATGCACAGGCACATAGTGAATGCAACACCAGACAAATACTCAAGGTGTTGGATGCAACTCTTCCTGATTTACATGGTGACATACAAGAACTTATTGAAGCCACACTCCAAAATACTGTGGTCATGACTAGATGTTGGGGTGAGACCTTGGCAATCCTCAACCGTTGCGTGTCTTTGCTAGAGCGTGTGGTGGGATATGGGCATCAACCATGTGGATGAAGATCAGCACCATCAGCTGAGAGTCTATGGGGCCATGAACCTTCACACTCCCATAGTGGCAGTGACACCAGCACTACCAAAGGCGGGTTGCTGTCCACATCACAAAAGAGCAGACCATGGACACGTGGTCCTGGCCGGTCCCATCAGGAACACAGATCCAGCAGACAGCAGTCACCATCAGGAAGCAGTACTGCATCTGGCTTTGGGCCTGGTTGCACCAGTGAGACCCCTGGCAGGACCAGTTCATATGTCCATGGCCAGAGATGGTGAACTGGATACCCTGCCATGTATGGTCCACAGCTGTCCAACATACCCCTGTGTAGGGCAGCCACATGGTGTGACTGTGTGCATACATAGACACAGGCATCTGTATCACAGGCAGGTCACCTCCAAACACACACAGCACCTCTGCACAACCCATCTATAGGATACCCCTCCAAACACACACACACATGGATGTCAACCATATGGCCCAGTCTAGACCTCTGGCAAACCTACACTACACCCTGTGCATATGATGATACCTGTGCCACATCCCTGTTACCCATACCATCAATGCAGGGACAGGCTAATATGGGTCTGATGCACAGGGTGAGTATAGTACAGTGTAGCTATGTAATACTGTGTAAGGTGCTGTCTGTTTGCATTTATTATGGGTACACATAAAGGTATATGTAGCTTATTAGCCATGATGCATTATTGCTGTTAGTACCACTGACTGAATGTAGTCTGACATGTTGTATTCTGTTTGTGCTCCAGGTGTCTGTGTGTCTGCAGGCTGTGGTCCTGCAGACATTTCCAGCATGGAGTATGGCAGAATGGAAATACACCAACCATTTCATAGCCAAGGTACAGCTTCATATGTACTTTTAGCAGGTGTGTATGCATGCAACAGTGTGTGATGGACACTGTTGTCAGACAGTGTGAACTGGGGTACATACCCTTTGTCACAGAGAGGTAGCCTTCAGACATGTCACCTCAGTGTTGTGTAGTACCACAGGCTCATACATATGGAACAGGTTACTGGAGTACTGTCAGTAGGTCCCTCACAAACTTAGTCATTAGATTGACTGCAACAGATTCACGTGTCAGCACCTGTTGCCCCTGCAATGTCTTTCCCATACACTCAGCCCTGATGCAATTGGTGAGGGCATGCATGGTACTGTGTATGACAGGTTTGTTGTATGTATTCCTGAGTTCACAGGGTGGAACAGGGAGACAAAATTGTATATCCTTTGCATACACAGAGTAAAGACTGACACAGGGGATGTGCATGCAGTAAAACAAACACATTTGGCAATGGACAGATTCATAAACCTACACATCTATTTTAATGTACTAAAGTGCTACATACACATGACATGCCCCACGTAGATTATATGCATGGGACATATCCCATTACTACTTACAGCATGTAATGTTGTGAATGCCTTCATGGATAGTGAGATAACCCACCAGAAATAGGAACTTGAGTCATCTATTTCTCCTACAAGCC
This sequence comes from Protopterus annectens, assembly GCF_019279795.1. NCBI lineage: Eukaryota > Metazoa > Chordata > Ceratodontiformes > Protopteridae > Protopterus > Protopterus annectens. Next base: position 684,937,032 of record NC_056746.1, read on the forward strand.
TGGACAAGTGATAGGGTAACAGATATTGTATCAGCATGATGTTTCAGTCTGGTATGATATCTGATGCTGGCATGTGTGTCAGTACACTAATTGTGACCTGTGTGACAACAATATCACATACATGACCATTATTAGGGGACACTGACCACATATGAGTTGCAAACATCCAGATATTTTGTAGACATCTGCACAGATGACTGGAATGGCTTGTACAATGGTTTAACATGCTACATGTGAGGCAGATTCCATTAACATGCTATATAAAGTAATGTCAGCAGGAAGTGGTAAACAGGTGTGGATGGTACACACATCAAAATGGCATAACCCACACAGAATATGATTTCACCCAAACACATACACACAAACACAGTTGCCAGTATTGCCAGTATTGAGATTAGAACCCCTACCTATCTAATTATTTCTACTATAGTTTTACACCGTTATCAGAGGCAGCACAGAGCTTATATGAATTCACCTTGTCCCAAGGTACTTCTAAGATGAATGACATCAGCAGACCTTGTAAAGTAGGGTGATGGGAAGTGCACAGGGTTGTACACAACTCAAAATGGTAAAACCTACACACGATATGATTCTCAACCCAAAGACACACACACACACACACACACACACACACACACACACACACACACACACACACACACACACACACACACACACACACACAATTCCCAGTACCAAGATTAGAACCCATACCTATCTAGTTATTTCTACTATAGTGTTATGCAGTAATCAAATGTGCCACGGTGCTTACATGAATTCACTTTGTGCCAAGGTACTTATAAGTGAATGACATCAGCAAGCCTTGTAAAGTAGGGTGACGGGAAGTGTACAGGGTGGTACACAACTCAAAATAGTATAACTCACCCACAATATGATTCTCAACCCAAACACACACACACACACACACACACACACACACACACACACACACACACACACACACACACACACACACACACACACACACACACACACACACACACACACACACACACACACACACACACACACACACACACACACAAACAGTTGCCAGTATTGAGATTAGAACCCCTACCCATCTAGTTATTTCTACTATAATGTTACACAGTTATCAGACGTTTCACAGAGCTTGTATGAATTCATCTTCTCCCAAGGTTCTTCTAAGGTGAATGACATCAGCAGGTCTTGTAAAGTAGGGTGATGGGAAGTGTACAGGGTGGTACACAACTCAAAATGGCATAACCCACACACAGTATGATTCTCAATCCAAACACACACACACACACACACACACACACACACACACACACACACACACACACACACACACAATTCCCAGTATTGAGATTAGAACCCCTACCTATCTAGTTATTTCTACTATAGTGTTGCACAGTTATTAGATCCACCATAGAGCTTATATGAATTCACCTTGTTACTTACACACATACACACACACACACACACACACACACACACACACACACACACACACACACACACACACACACACTTACTTAATTACCAGTATTGAGATTAGAAGCGCTGCTTATCTAGTGATTTTTATTATAGTGTTACGCACTTATAGCATGCACTACAGAGTTTACTGAGCTGACAACTGGCCAAAGGTGCTGATATGGGGAAATAACATCAGTAGGACTGATAAAGTGGGGCACTTAGGAAGTGTTGTGGGTGGGAATGGCATAAAATGGTTTCACCTACAAACAAACAAACAAACACACACTCCTTCACTCGTGCACACACAACTGTCACAAATACACACAGTTAACAGTATTGATATTCAAACTTTTACCTAGCTAGTTATTTGTACCATAGTATTACGCAGTTATGGCACATGCTACAGAGCTTATAGAGGTGCTAGGTGCCCAGTGGTACTTCTAAGGTGAATGACAGCAGCAGATCTTGTGAAGTAGGGCAATGTGAAGTGTACTGACTTCTAGCATGCACTACAGAGTTTACTGAGCTGATAACTGGCCAAAGGTGCTGATATGGGGAAATAACATCAGTAGGACTGATAAAGTGGGGCACTTAGGAAGTGTTGTAGGTGGGAATGGCATAAAATGGTTTCACCTACAAACAAACAAACAAACACACACTCCTTCACTCGTGCACACACAACTGTCACAAATACACACAGTTAACAGTATTGATATTCAAACTTTTACCTAGCTAGTTATTTGTACCATAGTATTACGCAGTTATGGCACATGCTACAGAGCTTATAGAGGTGCTAGGTGTCCAGTGGTACTTCTAAGGTGAATGACAGCAGCAGATCTTGTGAAGTAGGGCAATGTGAAGTGTACTGAGTGTGAACAGTCTCCTAATACTTAGACCAACGGACACACACACACACACACACACACACACACACACACACACACACACACACACACACACACACACACACACACACACACACACACACACACACACACACACACACACACACACACACACACACTGGCAGGTGATGTGATATTATAAACCCAACCTCTGTACTATTAAACAATGGGGCTCACCTTTTATGCTGGCATGTGCAACTGTTTACAACTGGTATGCCACTGTCCACAGTAAGACATCACTGTATGCCATTCAGGGTATCCGTGCATGTGACTCACTCTGTCTGTGCACCCCTGTGTCTCTCTCTGTCTATCACTGTCTCTCACTTCCCCACATCTATGTGTGCATATGCTTGACATATATTATCTGTTGCCCATATATATATATATATATATATATATATATATATATATATATATATGTCTGTGTATCTAACACAACAGATGCAGATATATCACATATGGGCCACCTACAGCTAGCTGAGGGTAATCCTGTCTAATGTGTGTGTGTGTTGGGGGGGCAATTAAGGTGTACATAGCTGTCTGTATGCACAGACGTATTTACACAATACAGTCATATAGTCCGATGTGGGTTCCAGCATGTGATTCTCTAAGTGTAAGAGCATGTCCAGTGTGATCTTCTATAGTGAGAGTGGAACTCCATTCCAGAAATGGGTGTACTCCAATCTAGGGTTTTGTGTGCTACAGTCATACCTCTCAAGAGTACACAGGACTTTCTTCAGAGTACTGGGTTTGTTTAGCAGGCATTTTATGACATATCTGTAGTCTCCAACAAACAGGAACCAAAGTAAGACAAACTAGCGAAAAACAAAAAGACAGCTTGGAAACACCAAAGCAAATTCTCTCTCAGTTTAAATCTCTTTCAATTGAATGAAGCTCTTTTTGTCTTGCACATGTGGCAAGACTTCATCAGAAATATCTGTAGTCTGATACTGTAATGTGTTGGGTCATTAACTAGTGCCAGACATCTTCAGATCATCACAGTGCTTTACCAGAGGAATACTAGTTGTATGATGCATAGACCAATATTATGAGGCAGATATGTACATTCTTGGCCAAAAAGGCCATTTGTGAGTTGTGGCTACATCCATTTGAGTGATGATGTGCTGTGTAAAGAGTCCAGCAACTTGGTGATATACTGGCTGGGGATCTCCTGCTTGTATGGCATCTTTCTAACCTGAGATGTCATATCCTTGTGTGGCCATGCCTCTCACCTGTACATATTTTGGCAGGTTGTCTAGGCGTTTGGCTAGAGGTTTCATCCCATCTACGTAAACCTGTGCTTTTATGGCAAGTTAGTTACATATAATTGAAGAGAGATGTTACAAAATAATGACAGACATTACTGTATCAGACTACATAGCCTTCAGACAATTTCCACTACTGCAAATCCCTGAACCTACCAACTTTCTCAGTATGTAAGGGTGATATTTACAACACGCGCCTATCATTGTGCCTTTGTTCCACTTTTATTTCTGCCCTTGTCCAGACAGCTTGCTGTCAGATGTTGGGAGTTATGGGTGTGGGCACAGAGTGCATTCTACTATGCAGACATGTCCATTATATGTAAAAGATGTCCATTATATGTAAAAGCAAACATAAAAAAGGATTATTGAAAATAACCAAAGGCAACAGTACCAAAAAAGCACTTATATTCACAAAAGCCTTAGCACCTCGGCTACACATCCTTCAAGATGTCCATTATATGTGTAGTACATTCCACATAGCATTGTGACTTCCAGGTATGTCAGTGGCAGAGCAGTGGGTGTCACATGCATGACAGTTGGCACTGCAGTTATCTGTACATGGCCCTGTCAAAGACAGCACTGTACCTAGGGCACTACAAGATGACTGCCAGAAGAGCATGCTGGCCAGATCCTGACAGTATTAACCACACATACACATAGCTCATTGACCCCAGCATATTGTGGACAGGCAACATGTTTTCATGTGCATTGATACAGCCCTGCCAGTGTGTGCTATGCTGCTATTTCCCTGCAAACATACATGTTACTGCATTTCTGTGGCTATATGGGAGGGGGACACATCTGTCAACTGTACACATCTGCACAGACGGTGCTGATATTTGCTTTACATTTTGGTTCCATTTACCATACTATTCTGCCCTGTCTTGGGAACTAGAGGCATACCAGTAATGAGCACAGGTCAGATTGTAATAGGATACATTTGAGTTTCAGACCTCTTACCCTTCATAGCCTTACTGCAACTGCGAGTCCTGCTGTGCTATCACTGTCATCTATTTTACTGTGTGTGCGAGTCAGAGAGAGGTGTCAGTCCCCAGGGTCCCTACATTGTCAGTGTGTGTGCTAAGCATTGCCTCTTTGCCAAGGCCTGAACATATTGGGCATGCTTCCATCTGCCTACAGGAGCAGGCTCAGGGGCCTCCTCCTCTGAGTCTCTCTGTGCCTGTGGGAACCTTGGCATTGGTGGTGGGATGTGTGGCCCTTCCCCGTGCTGTTCCTGCTGCAGCTGTTTCCACAGGATCATATTGTGTAGCATGGCACATACTATGAACATGTGTGCACATGTGGCTGGAGAGTACTGCAAGGCTCCACCAGATATGTCAAGGCAGTGTAACTGTGACTTGAGCATCCCAAACACATGCTCTATAATGATCCTGGTTTGTGCGTGTGCCTCATTATGTGTGGGTGTGTGTGCATTTCAGATGGGTGTCATCATCCATGGCTTCAGTGCATAACCAGCATCCCCCACCAGATGGCTGTACGGGATGCCCCCAATGGCAAATGCCTGGTTCAGCTGTGACAAATGCCAGATGTGGAAGTTGTGATAGCTTCCAGGGCTGCCAGCACACACATTCATGATAATGGCCTGGGGATTGCACACAACCTGGCAGTTGATGGAGGGGAATCCTTGCAGTTTATGTAGACCCTACCCTGTTATCTGGGTGGTGCTTTGATGTGGATGTGCATGCAGTCTATTGCACACAGTACCTCCGGGTATTCTGCTACACAGTGGAAAAGACGCATATTGCTGGTCCTCTCCTTGTGAGTGTTAGAGAAGTAAATGCACTCACCAGCATGTGGTAGCATGGCATCCAGGAACTGCTGGAGTACCCTGGATGCAGATGCCTGCGAGACCCCCATGATGTCCCCAGTAGGTATTTGGAAAGTACCTATAGGTAGAATTCTTAAGGCTACACATACCTTGGTATCCACTGGGATGGGTTCCCCTCTTTCAGCTCTAAGTCTGACTTGAGGCTGGCACAGCTCAGTGATTTGCTGAAATATGTCTCTGGCCACCCTGTAGCACTCTCCTATTTCCAGATCATGTAGCCCCTGGTAAGTTACCCTGGGTCTGAACACTCTTCTCCTCCTGCTTGGTCTGTGGCGGTTGTCAGCATTATCCTCCTCACCACCCTCAGCCTCTAGCACATACTGATGGATCAAAGCAATGGCAGTCCCTAACATGTTTTTGGTTATAATTCCTCTGCATGTGTACACCAAGCTTGTGGGAAAAACAGACTGTGAGGAGTTTGCATAGTTTATACTTTTGTGCTGCAGATGCTGCCTGTATGATTGGCTGACTATAATGCATTCTACCTGCTAGCTATGTAATTTGTTCTTGATTGCTTTTACTCTGTTATTTTCCTTTTTTCCCTTTTCATTTCTGGCCCTTTTAAGCCCCAAGGTGTGCAGTGCAAACCCGATGCCCAAATGTAAACAGTCCTGCTATTTTTGTATTTTTTTTTGTTGTTGTTTTGTTTTAGACCTGGTGTGTGCTGCTCGTACCCATTTAGCTAATGTAAACACGAAGACATGGCCCTTCCTGGATGCAAACATGCTCTTCATTTCATGGAATATGTCAATAGAGCCTCAGACACGCCACCTTGCTTAGCTGTGCTCAGCTAAGCTTATCTGTGGGCCATAGGGCTCCAATGTGCTTACACCATACATGACACATCCCCTTTTCATGTCTGTTGCTCCTCCTGCTTACACAGTCATGTTATATAACCTACACGGTTAGGTGCAGTTTGGCACTTAGAATATTTTTGTTACTCAGTAAATCTCCCCTCATTTGCATACCCCACAGCCTTAGTCCATAGTTACTGCACTACCCCAGAGCCTTTCCCCTTAACAACCACTATTCCCTGGTATTGTTTTGATTCTGCATGCCATAGACTATAATGGCAAAATGCAGATTTCCCTTAAAATTGAGTTTTCACATTTTTTTTAAATTTTGGCACAATCCCATTTGTGTGCTGCTGCCCTATGCTTAAACGGCCAAGATCAGCCAAAAAAAAAAAAAAAACTTTTATTTTTATAAAGATGAAACACTTTTCCATGCCAGTGGCCATATATCTGGCCATTGGCATGCCTAAAGATTATAATGCATGCTTTTATTTGAGCTGTCATGCTTCCGTTTTAATTTTTGCATTAATGTATTTGGCTAGTAGCCGAATACATTTCTGCAACTAACACTATTCTTCCACAAATGCCTGCCTGCTTGCTGAATCACTAATTCACCTCATTTGCATGGTTTTCACCAGCAAATGAAGTAATTAGCATTATGAAGTGCTGTCTGTGCAGGAATAGTGTAGGCAGGCTCGTGCATGTCAAAACATTAGTTTACTGGATCACTCGGTGGCCATATTCCGTGCAGGAGCAGCTACACTGTTCATGCATGGAAAAATTAGCTTATTGAATCCCAGGCTGTGTCCTGCCCTTTGCATGTGTCTTTGCTACTCAGGGTTGCATATATGTCTGTTGCATATAGTGGTTAACTAATGCTTGCTTCCTCACAAGCTCTCATTTATCAATATGTATTTCATAAGGAAATTCATTGATTCCTTGTTCCTACACATTTGTGAATGATTGCTTATATAATTGTTGAATCCAATTGCTTTTCAGTTAGTATAGTAATTAAAATAGTGGAAGCAGTAGGTATGTCAGCCTTGCTTCTTAGTATAGCTGTGTAAATGAAGGTATAATTGACATGTTACATGTTTTGTAAACAGTGGTTTAATGAAATGTTTGATGCACAGTATTGGTTAGAAAATGTTACTGTATATATGCATATATACATATATGTATATTGCAAAAATCAAACACAGGCAATATTACTTACATAAATGTACACCTCAGACAAATGCTCTGCTTAGGGGCGTATACATATTTTAATATGATAGTACTCTGTTACGTAACCTTATTTCCATTACAGGTTCCACACTTACCTAATCATTACAGTCCCTACCTGATGCTATCAGAACATAGCCACTAAGTTATTAATAAAGGTTCTGAAGTTTGACAGGCAGCAGTTTTCTTTTATGTATGTGCATGGGATCACAGGCTTTGACCTATGTAGTGATTGTGTGTACTATCCTCTGCCTCTTAGCCAGAGCCAGGGCATACTGTGCATGCCTCCATCTGTCAGCACCAACTGCAGCTGGAGGTTCTCTCTCAAACACACCTGTATCTGCTGCTGCTGCTAGCTTTGCCTGTGGTTCTTGAAACTGAGATCCTGCCCCTTGCTGTACTTGTTGAAACTGTTTACTAAGAATGGTATTGTGTAACATGGAACAGACTGTAATCATTTCAGCAGAGGTGCTAAGTCATACTTCATGGCACTCCCTGATGTGTCTAGATACTTGAAGTCTTGACTTGAGCAATCCAAACACATGTTCTATGACATTCCTAGTTTGAGAGTGGGCCTCATATCCTTGCTCATTTGGGCTGTGTGAGTTTCTGATAGGTGTCATAAGCTGGAGCTCAAGTGCATAGCCTGCATCCACCACTAGATGCTCTTGAGGAATGTCATTCCCAGCAAACCTGGTATGCAGCACACAGTTGTGCCACATGTGTGAGTAGTTGAAACTGCCTGTGTTACCTGGGTAGACATTTCAGATGATCAGGCACCCTGACAGTTTAGAGAGTAGAAACCATTTCTGTTGATGTACTTTCTTCCCTGTTCAGAGTGGGGCCTTTATTTCTATATATGTGCAGTCTATGGCCTCCAACACTTCAAGGAAGTATGCTGTTGACAAAATGTCTGCATGGTTCTTGCTTTCTCCTGTGGGGTGCATGGGAAACATATGTGTTCCCTTGCATGTAGTAACATTGCATTTATAAACTGAATATTATAGAGGCTGATGCCTGTGACACCCCTAATTTATGCCCTGTGGATCTCTAGAAAGTACCAGCTTATATACATAATTCTACATGCACCTTTGTATCCATTGGGATGGGCTCTCCATGGTTTTGCTGGGGCCTGAGTTGAGGGTGGCAGAGGTTGCATAATTTGTCCAATGTTTCCCTGTCTACCCTATATCTCTCAGGAATTTCTGTGTCATGCAGTCCAAGTTAAATGGGGACACTTATTCTTGTCCGAGGTCTAGCAGCAGAAACCTGATTTAAAGCCCGTTGCACATACAGCATAATAATAACAGTAATGACCCTTGACATGCTTATTTTTCAAAGCAAGATCATGCCTGTATTCCAGAGAGTTTTGGTGTTCAGGGCAAATGACTACACTGAGTGTACATGACTGCTTTATAGCTTTCTGAATAGTGGCACCATATTGTATTGGTTGATTAGAATGTACTTCATCTCTTTATGCTGTCATTAGCTTATTCTGCTGTTTCCCTTTGTTTTGCAGCTCTACAGATCATATAAAGCCATTTAATGAATAACAAATAGAACACTGCACTGCAAGCAAGAGCAGCACTTTGTGTAGCTGTCAATGAATACAGCCCCTTATATTACTTTGTTAAGAAGGCATAGCCAACATGGCTAGAGTGATATTTTCCAGTGGGCAGAGAATATTTTTAAATTACCCATTTAAAGTTTGAAGTATATATTTGGAATAATTAATAACTTATATTCTTGAATCCACAAGCATTTAAGGTTTGAAGTGTACATTTGGAATATTTAATAAATGATATTCTTTAGTCCACAGGATTATTAAACACATGCATACATTATCCCATTCTACGTTGCCAGTCCAGTCTCATGCTTGATAGTATATTGCACCTTTTTGCTTACTTGTCATGAAGTGTAAAACATTATAATGAAAATAAGTTGAGCAGAGCATAACCCATATTCTAGGAACATTTCCTGTCATTCAGTTTTTAGGGCACTGTGAGCATTTATGGCATTTTAAACAGTACAAATTAATTTTACAATGTTATCTCTATATACCAGTGTGAAGGCTGCCAGGCTAGCTAGATATAATTTTGTAGAGAATTCTGTCATTTGTAAATATTAATATAAGACACAGGCTTGTTCTCTTAAATGTAAGAAAAATTTGTTAAATGTTGAACATCAAAAATGTAACTACAGTGCACTCTACTGCCAAGAAAGTTGATAAGTCAAGCATTGTATGACTGCTTGATCTCAAACTCGGAGCTGTGATGTCTGGATCAGCAGATTCTTTCTATTGTTTTGAGACTAGAGTTAATTACTGGATTTTACATATATAATGTCTTTAATTGCTGTGGTTTCCTGACCAGGTGCAAGATCAAAGATATGTTAAGCTCCAAGGTTCTGTTAGCCTGGGAACCAGAGAACAATGATGTAATCAAAAATGAGTCAGCAGTGATGTATTATCACTTTAAAAGACTGTCTCAGGGAGAGCGAGAGAGCATTTTGGATTTTGTCTAAAGCTGACAACAACTCATCAGTACTCTGCTTTTGCTCTATATGTAAGTTTATTTACAATTGCGATTGCTATTAGGAAGAGATAGAAAACAGTAAGTTTAGTCTAGCTGTTTTCTATATTTATGTCAAAACTATTCTAAAGTATTATTTTAAGCATTTCCCTGTGATGTCTAAACTCTTGACTAGCACTGTGTAGTAAGAGGTATTGTCTGGTGGTTTTATTATTTATTATTAAATATTTTTAAACCTTTCAACTGTGGCTGTTTTGTGTAGAGATTATTTAAGCTCTAGAGTGCATTGCATGTATATAGTGATACTGTACAAAGCCACTCCAATAGTCCTGCTGCTCAGTCTCACTTTTATTTATTTTATTTATTTATTGCAGTTGGTTTACCAGGATAGTCCCAAAACAGAAATAAATGTACTTTAACTTTTCAATGTAATCTCAAGTTTCATTTTAGTCAAACAACATAAGCAAAACATAATAAATGTACATTAACATTTGACAGTAACAGCCTTGGTACATGCTATCAAAGGAAAAAAACTCACTTACTATTTGGATAATAATACTGTACAGTAAAATTGGCACCCTTTGGTAAGGGCCTTATTAACAGCTAATATTAGTGGTTGGTGGCAACTGCTGCAACCTCATAGACTGGCAGGAAGGGGCATAGCTGGAGAATCTGTACCAGCCTTCCTGAGAAGTGTTTGTGTGGTTGTATATAACTCATATGTTAAAGAGTGTGTGTGTGTGTGTGTGTGTGTGTGTGTGTGTGTGTGTGTGTGTGTGTGTGTGTGTGTGTCAGCTACTTGGGCATGGACATGAAGCACTGGTTGGACAGAGAGGGTGCTGGAGGTTTTAGCTTGACCACTAGGCTGAGATCTGTACCCTATAGCTGTGCCAGTGGAGAGTCTTATTGGAGATCTGGAGAGAAAGGGAGAAACCAGCCCCAGACTGACTGTGATCTCTGTGTGCTCTTAAGGGAAATTGTACTTTACTGTACGCATTTGTTATCCTTCCCAATGTGGACACCACTCACTGATACTAGTGGTGAGGATTGAGGCTCCTTGATTACTTGGACAGTGCACGGACATCACATATTAATTGGTTGGCAGTGGTGGGATATCCACACACATATTAATTGGCTGGCAATTGGCTTGTAGTAGTGTGGATAGTGAATTCCTGTACCTTGTGTCCAGTGATCACTGAAGGTGTTTTAATACTCTAAATCGGGCATGCAGTGAATATTCAGAGTTCAGATCACAATTGTTTTATTTCTTTGGTTAGCTTAGTTAGTCAGGGAGAGCAGGCAAGCATGTCAGCAGAGGATTATGGCAAGCTGTCAAGGAGCCAGTTGTCTGAGATGTGCCAGGCTAAGGGACTGATGCATGGAAACCTGACTAAGGCAGATATGATTGCAGCTTTGGTCACAGCTGCATCAGAAAACAGCAACCAGGAGGGCGATCAGACTGGCCGTGGAGATGTACAACACTCAGAGAATGGACAGCTCAAACTTTCTGCAGATGATTTAAAATCCATCTGGAGCTAAAGAGACTTGAGTTGGAGGCCAGGCATTTGGAAACAGAAGCAGCAGAGAGACTGAGATGTCTACAGGCTGAGGAAAATGAGACACTGCTATGCCTGGAAGCTGAGGAAAAGGAGAGGCAGAGGCGGCAGCACAAAAAGGAGATGCACCAGAGTCATGGAGGTAATGGGGAAGGGAGTAACTGGACCCTAGAAGCACAAAATGTCAGTAAATGTCTTCCACAGTTTACAGAGAGGGATAATTTTGATAGTTTCATTTATATGTCTGAGAGGGTAGGTAAACAGTATGATGTTGACCAAAGGCTCTGGGTACGGTTTGTGTCCCCCTTACTCCATGCTAAAGCTGTAACTGCATTGTCTAAACTTTCTGATCATTAATTATTTGATTATACTGCTGTTAAGAATTGTCTGTTTAAATTTTTTAAGCTTAAGAATTGTCTGTTAGAATTCTTTAAGCTAACACCTGAAACTTATAGGAAAAAGTTTTGTGAGCACAGACGCAAGTAGAATAAAGTGTGTGTGAATATGTTGCTAAACTGAGCACTTATTTTCATAGGTGGGTGAGTGGATGTCAGATCACCACTTTCGAAGGGCTGACATACCTTTTGGTGGGGGAAAAAGCCCTTAGCATGTTGTCTGAGGACACAAGGATCTGATTATCTGATAAACAATGTGCTACTTCAAATGAGTTGGGGAAGAAGGGAGACCTATACCTAACAAGAAGGGTATCTCTGCACAGGAAAGGGAACCCTAGTACTGCTCATGGGTCTAAAAGAACCCATGGTGGGCAGCCCAGACATCCCCAATGGAATCTGCCAGTAGTAGGGGAAACTACTAGTCCAGGTACACATCCAGGACCAAGGGGTAAATATTTTGAATGCAACCAGTTGGGCCATGTGGCATACAGATGTCCATGGAGGCAAGGTGGGGAACAAAAGGTGAAAGAGCCAGTAAGTGGGAAAGACAAAATGCCAATAGTAGATTGTCTTGAGACAACAAGGGTACCAAACCACCACAAGAGGTTATATCCTATTGTAGGGAATGGCAAAAATGCCATTACTAAGAGAGACACAGCCTCTGACATAACCATTGTACAGCCTGCAGTGGTTACAGAGGAGCACTACTTGCCTGGGCAGTCTACTCCAATTAGAGCTTTAGGAGGGACCCCATTCCAAATATCTTTAGCTAGGGTTCACCTTGACTGGGAGGGTAGAAAAGGAAACTAGCAAGTAGGTGTCTTTGAGGATATCTCTGCAGATGCCCTGATAGGGAATGATTTTGATACTGCAGTACCATGTGCTCATGCAGTTACATGCAGACAGGATTGGAGACAAGCATGTTGGTCTGGTAGCCTGGGGGAGACCCAGTTAAACTGCATACTTGCAGCTGAGACTGGTGAGGTGGTTACTTCAGGGAGGGGGGGGCTGCTCTGTAGCTATGAGATTGGAGGTGAGCCACAGCTGCTTGTGGGTACTGATGTTCCCTTGGACAGAGTGATTGCAAAGGTGGAGGCGAGTAGTAGTTCCCGGGCTGACAGTGAGGCACCACTGTCAGAGAATGCCAGACTTCCTGTGCAAGGGGATCTGGAGAGGGTTACAAAGAGAGAGTTGAGACAGGCTCAGCTCTCAGACCCTACATTACAAGGTCTGAGGCAAGTAGCTAGTGAGGCACCTGATTCTCAAGGATCTGTATACTGGGACAAAGGGTTACTGTATAGAGAGTGGACCCCTGATTGAGGGCTAAAAGGTGAGAGGATACAGCAGTTGGTAGTGCCTAGAGCCTACCATCTGGTGCTTCTAGCCATAGTCCATGATATTCCCTTTGCAGGTCATATGGGCATAAAACGTACAAAGAGACATATTATGAAGAATTTCTATTGGCCTGGAATTTCCAGAGGTGTAACAGGGTACTGCAGGACCTGTGAGCAGTGCCAAAAGGTAGGCAAGGCAGATGACAAGGTGAGAGCTCCTTTGACGCCTTTGCCTTTGATTGAGGAGCCATTTCGGAGGGTAGCTATGGTTATTGTAAGGCCTCCGAGTACCCCGGGTTCCACAGGGAAAAGTATATCCTGGTGATAGTAGATTATGCTGCAAGATACCCTGAGGCAGTGGCTCTGTCCTCCACTGAGGCAGAAAAGGTGGCAAATGCTTTGTTAGAGATTTTCAGCAGGGTAGGTTTCCCAGAAGAAATACTGGCTGACAGGTGCCAATTTAATTTCAGATCTGCTGGTTTGTCTGTGGAAGTACTGTGGGGTGAAGCACCCTGAAGATTACCCCCTACCATCTCCAGACTAATGATCTTGTTGAAAGGTTAAACTCTACAATCAAGTCCATGCTACAGGCATTTGCAGATCAGTTTAAGAGGGAGTGGGACAATATTTGCTCCATCTGTTGTTTGTTTACAGAGAGGTTCCCCAGGAATCCACAGGTTTTTCAACCTTTGAGTTGTTGTGTAGGCATAGGGTGAGGGGGCCTCTAGATTTATTTCATGATGAGTGGGAAGGTGAGTGTGAATCTCACAAGGAGTCTATTGTGGCTTATGTCCTAAACCTCAGGACAAGGCTCAGGGAATTCATGGGCTTGTCCCAGGAGAACCTGGCAGAAGCCCAACAGAAGAAGAAGATCTGGTATGTTTTGAATGCTTGAGCTAGAGAGTATACTGTAGGGCAGCAGGTAATGGTTCTCATTCTTGTCAGACACAACAAGCTGCAAGCAGCTTGGGAGGGACCCTAGAAGGTGGTAAAAAGGTAAGTGATGTTAACTACATGTTAGAACTACTAGGTAGGAGGCAGAGATGCAAATTTTACCATGTTAACATGATAAAACCTTACCATGATAGGGAGGACCTTGTGATGAGTATTTGCAGTGGATTACAGGAGGAGTCTGAGGGAGATCTGGTGACTGATCTCCTCAGTGAGGTTTGGACAGACACCTCAGTGGAAGGGGTAGCAGTGTCCCAGCAGCTATCTCCTACTCAGGTTCGAGAAAGCCGAGCAGTGTTAGAGGAGTTTGGGGACATGTTCACTGGGAAACCAGGGTTACCCACCTGGTGCAGCACCAGGTGGATATATGACCCCAAAGGCCTATTAGGCAGGTCCCTTATAGGGTTCCTGAGAGAGTCAAACAGACTCTGAGGGAGGAGATACAGGAGATGTTGGAACTAGGGGTAATTCAAGAGTCCAACAGTCCCTGGGCCTCCCCAGTGGTGCTGGTACCAAAGAAGGATGGTAGCACCAGTTTCTGTGTAGACTACAGGAAAGCACATAGTCAAACAGAGTCAGATGGTTACCCCATGCCTAGGACAGATGAGGACCTAAAGCAGCTGGGTGGTGATAAGTATCTTACCACCATTGATCTTACCAAGGGTTACTGCCAAGTGCCCTTGACTCCCAGTGGTAGAAAGAGGTCAACCTTTGTGACTTCTTTTGGCTTGTATGAGTTCACAAATATGCCCTTTGGGATGAAAAATGCCCCAGTGACATTCCAGAGGCTGGTAGATTATATCTTAGCAGGAGCAGGAGGGTTTGCCCTTGTTTACCTAGATGATATTTCCATCTACAGCCATTCCTGGCAAGAGCACCTTCAACATGTCAGAGAGGTGCTGGGCAGACTACAGAGGCAGGGTTGACCATTAAGCCCAGCAAATGCCAAGTGGGTATGGCAGAGGTCTCCTACCTGGGACATAGAGTGGGGAGTGGTAAGATCAGGCAGAACCTGCCAAAGTGGAAGCCATTCAGACATGGCCTGCACCTGCTACCAAAAAGCAGGTGAGGGCATTCTTAGAGACAGCACAGTACAACAGAAAGTTCATCCCCTGTTATAGTACTATAGCTGCTCTCATAGACGTGACAAGGAATAACAGGCCAGATAAGGTAGTGTGGACCACAGCATGTGAGCAGGCATTCCAGAAGCTTAAAGAAGCTTTGGGAAGGCCCCCTGTGTTAGCCCGTCCAGATTACAACAAGCAATTTGTTGTGCAGGTGGATGCTTTGAACCATGGGGTGGGGGCTGTACTTAGCCAGATTTCTTTAGATGTAGAAGAGCATCCAGTGGTTTATCTCAGTCATAGGCTTCAACCCAGAGAGGAATGCTATGCACCTGTAGAAAAGGAATGTCTAGCCATACTGTAGGCACTGTAGAAACTTTAGCCTTACCTGTATGGAAGAACATTCACTGTAGTTACAGATCACAATCCCCTAACATGGTTACACCAAGCTAGCGAGCAAAATGCCAAGTTGCTAAGAAGGAGCCTAGGGTTGCAAGCATATAATATGTCAGTGCAGCACCACAGTGGGGTTAGCAATGCCTATGCAGATGGGCTGTCAAGACAGGAGATGGGTAACGCATAATCAGATAGACCTAGCCGTCTCAACCAATGTTTCTTGAGGGTCATTTAAAAAACGAGCTTGAGTTCTCTGGGGGGGGCAGATATGTGAAGGCTGCCAGCCTAGCAAGATAGAATTTTTTAGATAATTCTGTCATTTTTAAATAGTAATATAAGCCACAGGCTTGTTATCTTAAATGTAAGAAAATTGTGTTAAATGATGAACGTCAAAAATGTAACAACAGTGGACTCTGCTGGAAGAAAGCTGATAAGTCAAGCATTGTATGACTGTTTCATCTCAAACTCAGAGGGAGACGTGATGTCTGGACCAGCAAATTTTTTCTATTGTTTTGAGACCAGTTAATTGCTAGATTTTACATATATAATGTCTTTAATTGCTGTGGTTTCCTGACCAGATGCAAGATCAAAGATTTTCTAAGCTCTGAGTTTCTGTTAGTCTGGGAAATAGAGAAGAATGATGTAATCTAAAATGAGTCAGAAGTGATGCATTATCAATTTAAAAGACTGTCTCAGAGAGCGACAGAGAGAGAGCATTTTGGATTTTATCTAAAGCTTACAACAACTCACCAATACTCTGCTTTTGCTCTATATGTAAGTTTATTTAGAACTGTGATTGCTCTTTGGAAAATATAGAAAATAGTATGTTTAGTCTAGCTGTTTTCTATATTTATGTCAGAACTATTGTACAGTATTACTTTAAACATTTTCCTGTGATGTCTAAATGCTTGACTAGCACTGTGTAGTAAGAAGTATTGTATGGTGGTTTTATTATTTATTATTAAATATTTTAAATGTTTCAATGTGGCTGTTCTGTGTAGAGATAATTTAAGCTCTAGACTACATTACATGTATATAGTGATATTGTACAAAGCCACTCCAATAGTCTTGCTGCTCAGTGACAGTTGCTATTTGGATAATAATATTGCACAGTAAAATTGGACACCCTTTGGTAAGGGCTTTATTAGTAGCTGATAGAGTGGTTGGTGGCAGCTGGTACTGCCTTATAGACTTGCAGGAAGGGACATAGCTAGAGAACCTGTGCCAGCCTTTCCCGGGAGTGTCTGTATGTTTGTATATAACTCATATCTTAAAGAGTGTGTGTGTGTGTGTGTGTGTGTGTGTGTGTGTGTGTGTGTGTGTGTGTGTGTGTGTGTGTGTGTGTGTGTGTTTGTTAGCTACTTGGGCAGGGACATGAAGCACTGGTTGGACAGAGCGGGTGCTGGAGGTTTTAGCTTGACCACTAGGGTGAGACCTGTACCCTACAGCTGTGCCAGTGGGTAGTCTTATTAGGGATCTGATGAGAAAGGGAGAAACCAGCCCCAGACTGACTGTGATCTATGTGTGCTCTTAAGGGAAACTGTACTTTATTGTGTGTGTATTTGTTATCCTTCCCGATGTGGATGCCCCTCACTGATGTTAGTGGAGAGGACTGAGGCTCCTTGATTAATGGGCCAGTTCATGACTGTCGCAACCAGTATGCTATGTCTAAATTGCTATCACAATATATGCTTGTGATTTGCTAAGAAAAAGAAAGCAAAGCCAATACAAGTAGCCGACAGGGGAAATCTACTTTTTTTTTAATTTATTTTAAAACTTTTGTTGATTGGGATGTATCTTGAAGCAGATTGTGAGGTATATATATGTTCTGTATTTATGTGTGTATGTGTGCAACTGGTATGTAAAAGTCCTGATTAAAATTAATAAGTAGAAAAGTAAGTGGTGATGAAATCAGCAAAGAAGGCCTACATTTCCTGAAGAACTGGATACTGTATGTAAATATAAAGGACACAAGAATGTTAAGTAGCAAATGTAAAATGCTAACTTCTTAGGAGAAAAAAGGTTGGTATTTTTATTGTCTTATTTGCCCGTCAAAAAAAGTCTAGCTAATGGTTTTATCTTATTAATGCATGAATTAAACAAAATTAATTCTTTATCAATGCATGAATTAAACAAAAAAATCTTTATAGATCTGTGAGTTGGCAGTGCCTTATATTTATGTTTTCATATATAATTGTAAACTTTGCAAATTGCCATGCACCATGCATATGGCAAACTCTATTTGCCTGATATACTTTTTACCATGTCTTCTTTGTTCCAATTTCATAACCCACAAACTTGGCAAACATAGATATCAATGTCAATTATTTCTAGAAAATGTTAACATACAGATAAATGTTACAGTATATCAAGTCCGAAGCTTGGTGGGTGAAATATGTTAAGTTTATTTTGTGTTTGGGTTGGTCAAATAGGCATAAATTGATGTTGAGTTTATGCTAATGTGAATCCTCCTTCACAGAGGTTGGAAACATTTTATTATTGCATTTAGCTGTTGATGATCGGGCAATGAAAGATTTGTATTATTATGGTCTAGCATGATTATATCCTTTTTTATTATATTCTTGATTGCAGAGACTTTTTATTGTTAGGTTATTTATTGCAGGGTCTTTCTCTTCGCCTCTGTGATATTATATCTCAGCATGTAGTCATATGTTTATTATGATTGAGATGGAACAATTCAATGAGCAATGATTGCTAGTGGGTGGTGGATAGATGGGACTGTGGAAATCTCTTTAAAAAGTAAGAAAAGTTATAATGACATTCATGGTCCTTGCAATATCATAACTCAAAGGAACCATGGATATTCTTGATGACTGAGATGAAAACTAATGATTATTACTCAACAGATACGTAAAGTGGATGTTAAAAAATTGTCAGGGAGGTTGGAAAGATTTACTATGATTAGATGATAATGCACTTTTTACAGGGATGGATAAGTTTGGATGTAAACTCTAAATATATTTATGTATCACTTCTAATAAATTTTTGAAAAAAAACTGGAATATTTAACTAAATGTAATCTGCAAAAGTGATGTGCCTTGACACCAGTCAGGTTTAAGGTTTTTATTTTCAAGATGACTCTGTGATGGTATAGGTTTACATATAAGAAGGAAAGTTGCTATCATTGAGGCTCTGAAATAAGAAATATAATTGATGGCCCTAAATGAGTTTAGCAGTATGGCTTCTTATTGGACACACTGATGAGTCAGCTGGGTTATGCTTTAGAGCAGTGTAACTATGTATTTGCTGCCTATTAAAAATGTAGAATGGTTGATCTGTAATATGATATTTCTAAACAACTGCAGGTGTGCTGCTTTTGTTGAAGAATGCATCTGGGATAAGTAGTTCCTTGTGATGAATATTTTATATAATTTCCAATGGAGTTTGTCTGAAGTAATAATGAAATATAAAAGTTGAGGTGGGCTAGTTGTATGACTCAAAACAGTTTTATATTATTAAAGCTATCATTCATTTGGTTGGCTAACTATAAGACGTTAATGATGATTAGTGCAACAGGCCAGGCCAGGTGTGTGCTGATCAAGGGTTCTAGAGTGAGGACTAAGAAGCAACAAAAAGATGTGTGCACCAGTACTCCATTATGGATTTGCTTCATCCAATTTCTTCACTTCAGTCTTTTGGCTTTTAACAGTGGCTTGATGGTCATGAGTTATTCAATTCAGGCACTACATTAACTACTAACTTGATCTGTGAAAATAATTAATTACCTAATTAAAAAGGTTTTGTTAACCAGTGGCATTAATTACTGCCACACATTAAAGACAGCTAGTCATTCTTTAGTGGCATTTAAAAATGCAATTTCATTTCAATATGGGTTGTTATCAATACTGAAAAGCTGTCTGGGCCATTAGCCCATGTCTGTTGTTCATCACTGCATTGCATTGTATTGTATTTTGTTCTACTGTATTGCCTTATATTGTATTGTATGGCATTGCTCTTCTGTCCAGCAGCAGCTCAAAATACTCTCCTACACTGACTTTATCTAGAAGCCAAAATAAGAGAATTTCTTAAATCTACTCAATTTTTGAAAAATCTATTTAAAGCATTCTAGTATTATTTCATTTTAAGCAAATATACATGCTTTGCAACCCATTGCCGAAATTTTCTTAATGTCTTGAGGTCTTGCCAAATAAAAAGAATTACTAGAATCACATGCACCAATGTACAACTGCACAATTTCTATTATAACTTATAATGACTGTTTTTTTGAAATTCACTTTTTTGTTGGAAGAACTATGTTGTTCTTCTATGGTTTACTATCATAAATTCGAAAGTAAAAATAAATAATGTCTTTATTTTCGAATTTATGCATCGAAAATGAACATTTTCGAATAATAGTAAACTCGAAAACAAGGGTGTATTGTTCAAAATGTCGCTATATTATTTACGCGATACACACAGTCACACCCTTCCCATAATCACCTACCTACCTAACCACACACAGTTAGTTGGCTGCCCCCCTGCACCCAACCCCTGTGGGGCCCACCCCCCCCCCACAAACTATTCCAACTCCGAGATCGCACTACAGTGAGGAAAGGGATGCATTTCCCTAAATCCTCCCATGACCGAAAGTTAGAATTATGAAATGCAGTCATTTCATCATGCAAATCTTCGCCATGTCACTTCCAAGATATGATGGAACATCTGATGTTCGAATACTTCATAGCCGTGCAAATGCACGTCGACATAATGATAGCAAACCGTTCTTCTATAACATGTCATAAACTTTATCAAGCATTAGAGGATGGCAATCTGTGTCAATATATAAATAAGTAAGTAAATAAAGAAAGAAAAAAGGAAAAGAAAATTGCGGACTCTCCTGTTGTCAGTTAGAGTTTAACACTCAAAATGTTCCTGTTTTCTTTAGTCATGATTGTGACAGCTCCAGCATCTGTATTGCATTCTATTCCATTTCTCATCAACTCATTCTGTTTATCTGGAAATTCTCCACTAAAATGTGAGAA
This sequence comes from Protopterus annectens, assembly GCF_019279795.1. Classification (NCBI taxonomy): domain Eukaryota; kingdom Metazoa; phylum Chordata; order Ceratodontiformes; family Protopteridae; genus Protopterus; species Protopterus annectens. The sequence continues at coordinate 684,957,757 of NC_056746.1, forward strand.
TAGAAATGGTACTAGCCAATTTTTCATAGATGCCATAAGATGCCTAGGTATATATACCTTTAAGTATACACATTTAAAAGTTCTTGCAACCCTTTTCAAGCACTTAATAGTGCTCACTTCCCAAATCAAGCAGGGCTGTACATGATAACCATTGTGAAAATTTGTGTCCTCCCATCCAATCACCAAGACTAACCTTAATGGTAGATGAAGTAATATTTTGCTTGACATAAAATGGGCACTTATTTCATAGGCCGGGCTTTCACAGGATTAAGAACGTACCTGTCCAATATGTCATGTACATCTTTGGTGTAGGTTTTGGTCCTTAGTATGGGTATTTATAGAGCAACTGTTTTTGTGAATAAATAGGAGATCAAATAAAATTCAGTCTTTCATGCCTCAAAACCAAGACACAGGTCACTTTGTAGCAGCTACAAAGTATAAGGGGAGTTGTGTAAATTTACTGGGATAGTGGGAGGGCTTAAGGTCTTTAATTTTCTTAAAAAATATAATTTGGACCTTTCCTGTTGGGCGATATGCTTGGATTCATACATATCAGAAGGGCATTATATTCGATAAACAGTCTGATAAAGGAAGAGTACAGTAGTAAGATGGCTTTGTTGATTCCGAAAATTATTCCCATGGAAATTAACTGTGTCAGAGAAAAATATTTCATAACTATGATGGAAACATAATGTTCAAATGAGTGAAAGTTCTCAAACTAAGTACCATATCTGAATGAAGAGAAGTGCCATTTAGAAGCTTTTTTGACAAACACTACTGCGCTGCATTTTTTCCTTTAGTTTGACACTATTTACAGTACACCAGTTATGTGCATATTCCAACTTTTGTTTGAGCAGTTTTTTATCAGTGGTTGAATGAATAACAGTGCTCATCATGCAATCATCAGCAAACTTGATTTGGATATAAGGAAAACAAATGCCAGATAGGAGAAGACCTAGCACAGATCCCAGTAGTAGCCCCACTAATAACAGTTTTCTGTTCAGAGATTGTACCAGCAACATTCACAGCTTGAGATATACTGAATAGCTAATATGCACTCCAGCAAACTGCATAGTTTTTTTTCCCTAAGTGTATCTAATTTTTCAATAATATAAGCACTGGGGATTGTGCTAGAACTCTTTGGCATGGTCAAGATAAGCAGGTTGGAGCAATTGACTACTGTCCACAGCCATAGTAACATTTTCAAAAAAGTTTATTAGGTTCAGGAGACAGGACCTGTCCTTCACGAAACTACTAAAGGGATCTAGATAAGTTAAGTTGCCTCTGTGTGTACATAAATGAGTTCTGCTATGATACATTACATGACTTTGTATATATGCTGTTGAGGCTGTTGGGCCTGTAATTACACCATCCTCATGTAGGGGAGTCAAACTAGCTATTCTGCAGGCATCATGTACAAAATTGGTAGATAGGCTGAGGCTGAACAGTTTAAGTAAAACATTGTGTAGTGCATACTTGGAACTGGTAGGAATGCAGCCTGATATATTATCTGGTCAACCTTGTTGCAAGGTGATTCTAAAAGATTAGCACCTCTCCCTGATACTTCCTTCACAAAGTATTATCTGGTGAGCTACTTCTTGCTATAGCCTATGGAAATGAAAAGAAATCCCTCAGCTATTCCTGCCGAACAAAAATTCCCTGTCTAGGCTATTCAATTTGGAAATTTTAAGGATTTGGCATTAAACAAAATATTATCTTACTATATCTAGGACATACACTTGAAAGTCAAATGTCTATTGTTAGAGCATTTTTTATTTATTCTCATAAACAAACTTTTACCTGAATGATCCATAAATACCTTATACAAATACTAGAGGCATTCAAAGACAATTCCAGTAAAAAGCTGTTAACAAGGGTACAAAAGAAGGAGTGCTATAGTAAAAGTTGATTGCACATTTCAAGTGCACATCCTAGACATCTTATGTCTTCAAATGTCAAGCTGTGTAGAAGGGCCAAGCTCTGGTAAGATGATAGTCTGATCTGAGAAGAGGATGAAAAACAAGACTGCAATTTTCCAACAGGAAGTATTGAAAATATACAAAGGAAAACAGGAAAAACTTTAGCCAGCGTGATAGCATGATATCTAAATCCCACTGAAAATCTTTACCTTACAGGAGATAGAACCAATAAAATGGCAGAAGATCACAGCAAGCCAGTTGCAAAGATACATTCTATATAAAGAACATGGTTTTGAAGCCAATGGATGGAGAAAGAGAATCACAAGTTGAAATGTACAGTGAAAGATGAAACAAGGATACAAATAAATGTTTGACAATTCTGCAATCATTTGTAAAAAAAAAAAAAAAAAAGAAAGACCTTACAGGAAAAAAAAAAATATATATATATATAAAAACTGTGCTCACTTTTAGGCTACCTTTAAACTGTCAAACTCTTCTGTTTTTTTTTTTTTTTTTTTTTAATAATAAGGAAGAGTAGATTTACATCTGGACAGTTGGACTGTAAACTGTTCTTAATAAGTGTGATACTTATAAGCTGGTATTAAGTGATTGTGATCATGTATAGACAGTAGGAGGAAGGGAATCACCAAGTGATTTGTGCTGCCCATGGCACTACATTCCATTGATACAGGTCTGTTAAAAGTGATTAAAATGATGACCCTCTCTAAACTTGTATTCCTGTGCAAAGAAAAAAGAAAGTAGTATGTGAGCAAAGAAACTACTATACTTTGTAGATAGCTTGTAGACTTGATATGGGATTCAAGAAGCAGCAGAATATGTTAGAGAAGGCTTATGGTTTCATTTAAGAAGGAGGTCGCAGTACCATAATTAGTGTTATGGTCTGTCCATTTGTCTTAATGCATTGATTAGAGTTAGTCAGCAGCCTAGAACTAGTTGGACAAAAGTAAAATTATTTGTGTAGAGTCTGCTTCATATGTTTGCTAACTCTATGAGAAAAACAAATGTGGTAACTGGGAGGATGTGAACACAAAACGAGAAGCTTAATGAACATTAATATGTCTTATTGGACATTAGCCCAAACTAGGACCTAGTATACAATTTTCATCTTCCTGAAAATCAAACAAGGTTTTATGGTGGGAGGAAAGGATCAACATTTTGTAGTATAATGACTTGTATCATAAAAAGAATAATTCAATGTTAGAAAGATAGTAATGTAGTCAGCTAAGGTTCACTTACTGAGCTTAACCAAGGAAAACACATTTCACCAACTCCCTTTCCAATAACAATTTATTTTATTATTTATTTGCATTTGTTTACCGGGATGCTCCACTAGGCCAAAAAAGTGCCCATTTTCAGTGGAGGCCCGGGGAGAAAAGCTCCACATACAAAATAAATTTAAATACAATCACATTTTTTACATGCATAGAGAGATAACAACTTAGAAAACAGACAAACGATCCTATCATAAATTTCTAGCTAGAATAACAAAAGCAGTATACATTATATACAAAATACACAAAGTACAATATATTATCTGCTTTGGATACTGTAGATTGAAGACAGCAAGAGATAGTTGCATAACTGTTAAGCAGAGGAGAGAAAAAGGTTAGTGAGATCAGGTGGGGGAAAATGCTCTGTAGTCGTGCCACATGTACATTGCCATAGGGCTAATAGATGCTATTTTAGAGACTTTTTGAAGGATATAGGTTCATAGGTAGGTACTAGGCTATCGGCCCAAGGGTCTATGTAAGCCTAGCCAACAAGGTTCCCTGGCTTATGCCACCCAAGAAAGTTATTTTCTTGTGCCACTGTCAAGCAGAGACACAGAAGTGATCCCTGGGGTGTATTTCCTATTTTCCATGCACTCATCAAGATTTTTCTTGAAGAGTGCTAATGAAGAACATTGCTTGACATAGATGGGTAGCCTGTTCCAGAATATGGGAAGTCTCTGGGACAGGAATCTATCCCTCCAGTATGTCCTGTTTATTGTGGTGACAAGTTTTAGGTCCCTAGAGCGTGTAGCTTGGAGGGATTGGGATTTCTTTAGGTGTAGCATGTCCAGCAGCTCTGGGTTTGACATAGCTTTATATGTTAGGCAGAGATCACCTCAGAGTAGGCAATATGCTACGGAGTAAAGCTGGAGTTTTTTGAGGTGGTCAGTGTAGGGCATTTGTTTGAGGCCAGTAAATGGGAATCTCTGATTCCTTTTTGAAGGATATGTGATTGGAAATAGTTCTAATAGTCCTCTAACAAGGATAGAGAAGTTATTTTTCTCTACTGACCTAAAACCAAAATGGAATAAGATCTGGGTATAAGGAGTGGCATGCATATAGGCATTCCCAATTATAAGAACTGAATACTAGTTTAGAAATACAGAAGGGTGTATACTAAACCAATAATTCATGGCAACAAATTATGGCAAGATGGACTAGTTTTTGAATCAATACCTTATTAATTTTACACAATATAAATTTATTTATTTGTGACATACTACCCAACAATGCTATCAAGGCTAGGTGTGCACAGAGAAATTGGAAGGGTGGAGTAAAGGACCAGTTAATGTGGAGTCAAAATTTTATTGGCTGTGAACAGTTTAACTGTTCCGAAGGTGTTGTTAAATAAATGAGACATCTTAATGACAGATTGTAAACTGTTAAACTGTTCTTTCCTCTCAAAGGTCCGCACAGAGCATGCTGCTACCTTAAGAAAAACAGTATTATATTTTATAGGCTATCATTAAATGATCATGGTTGCATATAGACAGTGGGGGTGGGGCAGGATACCACACTTTCTTGTTACAGAGCTGGCAGTCAAGTTAGATAATTGCTTCTGAAAGGGGCAACAGGCAAGACCAATTTATCTGGTTCAAATCTATCTATCCTCAAAGGTTGCAGTGTAATGATAGAAAATTAAGAAGACATTGGAATGAGGAGGCAGCCAACCCCCTGCCCTTTGTGAGATGTAGTCTTGGATCATTGAAATGATACTAATGCTAAATTTACTTTCTTGTGATGTGCAGTTTAGAATTACTTAAACCATAATTCTTGCATTAGTATTTATTTTCAGGTACTGAAACTCTGTACCTGATAACTTTACTTCACTTTTTATATAAATTAGGCAAATTAGAGTTATATAGAATGAAGATACTACAGAGTCCAGCTAAGGTAACTATCTTAAGTCCAAATCTCTGAACAGAGCCTGCAGAAATTTGGATAAAAGTAGTACTACTAGGGAGAAAAACAATAAACAACCCAGAAGGAAAGACGAGTGAGCAGAAACAAAAACTGGAATGGATGGCTACTTTTAAAGCTGCCAGTAAGGAGTAGCAATTTAGGATTTTGTTTGAAAAGGTAATCACAGATGGCCAGGACATGAGCTCCTTCAAACGAGCAATAGACCAGCAACAAAGAGAAGTGGAAAGGTTACAAGGAAAGCTGCACACTTTGATGGAAGATAAGGTAGGAATTAAAGCTGAACTGCAGGATCAGAGTCACATAATACAGGAACTAACAGACAAAAAGAAATGATAGGGAGGAAAGATGGATGATCTTTAAAAGTAAAGAGTAACACTAACATAATTGGAATACAAAATAGAGCAACAAGAACCTGGAGCAATTTGTAATGCAGCTACTAAATGTGAGATTTGTGATACCAGGAAATCAAGAAACATTAACAGAGAATAAACAGAGAGAGAGATGGTGGCAAGCAGCAGCAGAAAACAAGCCCATCTATGTTTTGGCATGTTTCCATTCTTTTGTTGCAAAAAAACTGAAATAATAAGGTAAGCAAAAAGTTTTAAAGTTATCCCATTCGCATGGATGTCCACAAAACTGATTGAGGATTACTCAAAAACACTGTAAGAGAAAGAAAACTAAGCTAGAGGTATTAACTGAAATAATAATAATAATAATAATAATAATAATAATAATAATAATAATAATAATAATAATAATGTGCTAATCTAATACCCTACAATTACTTTACACAATACAAAGGATGTTCAAACATTTCAACAAATGCATCACAGATAGCAAAACAACTCCGACAGTAAAAAGCTTGAATTGCCTGCAAGAAACAGACCAGGAGATCAACCTTATATGTAGGACAGGTGATGCAGAGACACTGGGAGGATTTGCAACATCAGCTTCTGAAACACACGGAGGGAAGAAGAAACCAGAAAGTGCACAAGAGCCACATGCCAATAAAAAAGATGAGCAGGAAATAAACAAATCACAAAGGCAACCACAAGGAGATGAGAAAAGAGACAAAATGGTAGAGGAGGAAAAAGTGAAAGAGTTATATCAAAGGAGCAAAAGACTGCGAAGCCTCTTCCAAGTGAGATTTAGGTACAAAATAAGAGAAAGAAGTAGAAGCAGAGACAGACGAGGGGGAGCTTTAATGAGATGGAAGCATGGCGTGTCAGATGATTTCAGCAGCACAGAAGCGAACTGCTGGGTAAAACAGGGACTGAACAAGCTGAAAAGAATCATTTATGATAGATGACAGATTTGAAGAGGTAGAAGGAAGGACTTCACAAGGACTGAACATTACCACAGAAAGAGAGAAACATACCTCTCAATCATCTAGATTTTCGAAGAATGCCTAGATTTTTGTTTCATATTTTTCGTCTTTTACTCATAATATTTTTGGTATTCTAGCCAATCATTTTGTATTGAGGTCAGAAAATAATGGAAACATTTGACTTTCAGAAGATTTGAGCTAGTGCAAAATCTGTTACTCTATCAACATTAAGAGCAATATTTAACACTTGTCACTATTTTTGGGCCCTTGTTCCCTTATTTTTTAAGACTTTGTCCAGATTTCTTGCTTTAAAAGGTTGAGGGGTATAAAGAAAAGCAATAAATATGTAGAATGAATGGAAACTGGCAGGCAGGTGACTGTGGACCATGCAGGAAGGATGTATCAAATGAAACAGATCTGTACCTTGTGAAATAGACCCCAGTGGACACATCAAAACTTCACAAATAATGGAATGAACTGAATCATTTCCCAGGGCAACAATTGGGAATGCAGAGAAGGAAGCAAAGGAGCAAGGCAGGTGATATTTTATTTTATTATTTCTTTATTTTACATTTGTTTACTGGGAAAGTCTGACTGGACACATGCCCTTTTTCAGCAGAGGCCCGGAAAGAGAAGCTCAACATACAACAAAATTAAGAGCAAGTTACACACATTGACAAACATTTAAAATCTGTTGCAAACATTGACAATTTCATTGACAAATTCCTTTACTGTAGACAAGTTAGTGATATATTTTAACAACTTTGTTTTGATGTAGAATAAACTGCAGTATAGATAAGTTTAATGCGCAAGTCTTTGAAAAGTATGAAATAATTGTGGCTGTAGCAATTGGTGGCAATGAAAAGGAATGTATGTGGGGAGACAAGGGAAGAGTAAGGAAAAGAACAACCCACAGACAAATTTGAAATAAATGGACAGTGTTGTGTAAGCAGCATAGTAAAACACTTGGGGAAGGGAGGAAGGATGGAAGGGAATTGCAGGATACTGGTTAAAGACAATTCACCCAGTAAAGAAAGGCAGAAGGTACACAAAGCCAGAGAACAAAACCTGAGAATACTGCACATATGATGGGATTATGCCACTAAGGTAAATAAATCTAAATAAGCAGGTTCTTTTTAAATTAAACTTTTTGTAGCAGTTAGTTATGATTGTTGTTTCAAAGTTTACTTGAACACTTTTGATTGGTTAATTTGCTTACATTTGTACTTTTATATGTATTCTACACTCATACCTTAATGCCAAAGAGAAAGAAATAGCTCTCAAAATGGCATATATGCTATGCTAAATGCAATCCTTTTACGTAGAAAAGAACAAGCACCACTGAAAAAGGTCCATTTAGCCAAGCTGACAATCAAAATAAATTTGATCCTACAAAAAGTCTACTGATAAGTTACAAAAAATGGAAAAATGAAATTGTTTTTAATATATGTCCTGCAGCATTTAAATTGCCCTCATGAACTGTTTCTGATATTACAATTATACTTTAAGAAAAAGAAGAAGAAACAAAAACAGATTAAACATGTGGGGTTTTTTGTAATTTTTGTACCATTAGTTACACAAAACAAACTGCATTAGTAGCAAATAAAAGCTACAACTTCCAAGAACTTTTCCAGGACCTGTTTATTAAACAAAATCAATTTAGTGCTTTTGTCCATTAAATACCAGGGCTTCATCCAAACTAACATTATAAAAACAGTCATCTTAAAATGAAAACAACTGTAGCATGCGACATAAATCAACAAAATATCAAAAATATGCATATACGTCTTATGAATTATAAAAAAAATTTAATATATAAAATCTCTACTATTGGGTAGTGGTATAATATACCATCACAAGCTATACGTGCATGTCCCAGTTGCTTCTTCCTCACTTGGTGTTAAAAGCATTTTTTTATCTTTTCTCAAATTAAACTTGGCTGTGGTGTGCACATGGATTTCTCAGCTCACTAACCCCCACCACCACCACTTTTCTTCCCCCCATTACTGAGTATGCATCTCACTCCTTAGACTCTGCATCACTTTGGCACCTAACTAATGTCAGGAAAGTGTGCTAAAGGCTAAGGCTTTTCTGTCTGTTTCCTCTTTTCTAAACCAAGGGCTCACTCCATACAAATACATTATCAAAATTTGTCCTTGCTCACCTAGTCTCTCTACTCTAAACACTGTACTACTCACTGATAAACTGAAGTGTAAGTCCCAAAGATAGCTTTTTTGAAGCATAGCGTTCTGCTCCTCCTGGCTCTGCCCACTCTGTTCACCCTCACTTCACTTGGGCTCACTCCTCTCCCCGACCCTAACCCCATTCCCACCCCCACATTGATTATACTTATTCTACCCAGAGTTCTACCTACCTCTACTGCTCACCCAATCATAACCTTCTACTAATTTATTCTTCACTGCACCCCCATTTCACTAATTGTATAATTGACCATCTCAAACACCACCCCCTATACTCCACCACACTGTCTTCCCATTCCAGGTTTTTACAAATAAATGTTACTATTCACTACCCTACATACCCCTCCATCACAACATACCATTCATCACCAACTTAGTACTACTTGCTCTCTCTCTATCTTTCCGCTTTCTACAGATATTTACTTCTCCTAAAACCATACATGAATATTACAAGCCCACTCACGCAGCTGCCACTCTTCTGCACAAACTTACTCACTTCTCTGACATAGCGCCCTCTCTATATGCAACACATACCTCCCTCCTTAAAAATCAAAAATTCTAACCTTACATGTAAAAACTAAAATAAAACTAACTTCCATACATGAATACAACACAAAGAAAAAACTGCTATCCACTAATACCATACACACTTACCACAACCTAATACTATGCGGTGACATTCACCCCAATCCTGGACCCATTCACTCCCCTCTTTATCACAAGAACTTTCATATGACCTTTAACCTCAAAGCATCAGAAACAAAATTCCAGATTTCTATGCTTGGATTGAACACTATAAACAAGATATTGTAGGAGCAACTGAGACTTGGCTAAAACCTTATATTAAAAACTCTGAATTCCTCCCATCAGGCTTCTCTTTCCTGAGAACAGATAGGCCCTGAAAAAAGGTGGGGGCATTGCTCTCATATACCATAATACTTTTAATATAGTCCCATATAACAAACCCACTTCCACATTTTTTACAGCTGAAACACTAATATCTTACTTGAAAATTAATAGCAGCATTATACTCACATATATTCCCCCCCAGGTAACAATATCCCAGTACTTGAAAAAATACTAGCCTGGTCATCCAAAAATATAGAGAATGAAACAATCATACTTGGTGATGTGAATATTAACTAGTTAGACATCATACATCATCACCCAGCAAACAGTACCAACCTATTTAAGTACACCCAACTTATTACTACCTTAACCAGACCTAACAAAAACAAAGGCTCAGTATTAGACTAGGTCCTTGTCTTTGACCCAAGTAAAATCTCCTCCTGGCACTTTACCTAACAGCATTAGTGATCACTTAATGGCATACATAATTTGCAAACGAACTCCAGTACCTAATGTACACCACTGTAAGCATACCAGAGACCTATCTCACTTCTTCCCAACTACTTTTAATGATACCCTGCATAATATTAGTTGGCATCCACTTAAAGTCCTACCACTGAATGATGCTGTTGAATTCTTTAATTCAACATTCCTCCATGTACTAGACAATCTCACTCCTCTCTGACACAGGAGAGTGAAATCCAATCAGGCTAGTTGGCTTACAAAATCCACCAAACAACTAATAAAAGCTAGGGATAAGGCCTGGATATTATGGCATGCAAGTAAAACCCTGTAGACTTCACTCAATGCAAACAACTGCATAATCAAGAAAAGCGACATGTCATCAAAAACAAACAAGAATACTTACATTACTCTCCAAAATGACTATATGCAAAATCCTAAAACGTTCTGGAGGTCCATAAACTCTCTGTTATACCCAGGCAAAAGTGATAATCCTTCCCCTGATCTAGACATGGCCCCAGCTGAAACTGCCTCACTTTTTAACTCATTCTTTAAAAACAGTATAGTCAATCTCACTGCCAACTTCCCACTAATCAACCCACTGCCCCCAGACCCATCTGCTACAACAAGACCAAACTTCTCTCTCATACCCATACCTACCACCACCATAAAGAAACTTTTGCCTAAACCTAAACCTGGATCAAATGCTCCAGATTATTTACCACAAGAATTCCAACAAAAGTCAGCAAATGCTATAGCCTATCTCATTAGTATACTACTAAACAGATCCATTCAAGAGTCCTTCATTCCCACCATCTGGAAAAAGGCATTTATCCTCCCTCTTCACAAAAGTAGAAACAGTAATAATATATCTAACTGCCACCCAATTGCCATCCTCTCTTCCATCTCCAAAATTCTGGAAAAATGTATCCATAACCAACTACTTAATTACCTACTACATCACAACCTCCTCTCCCCAACTCAGCTGGGTTTAGGCCTAGTCATAGCACCACCACTGCTCTTATATCTTTACTGGACACAGTTAACAATGCGGAAGAGTCAGGATACGTTGTCTCCTCACTATTTCTTGACCTTTCCAAGACATTCAATACTGTCTCCCACCCGCTTCTTCTGACCAGACTCTCCAATTTAGGCATATCTCTAACTACCCTAGTCTGGTTTTCCAACTACCGTACAGATAGGCAACAAGCAGCCAGATGGCACCAATCCTTCCCTCCTTTCCTTGACATCAATACTGGAGTCCGACAGGGGTGCATACTAGGTCCACTGCTCTACAGCATTTTCATTAATGACTCCATACCAGCATTCTCCATGCTAATGTCATCCAGTATGCAGATGACTCCATCATCATTTGCATGCCCAAGTATACTTCATAACTACTTACACTCACTCAAAATGCCTTCGCCTCCATTGAAACCTAGATGTATAATAACCATTTAACCCTAAATGCTAATAAAACCAAACATATGTTGCTCACCCCCAAAAAACAACACCCCTAACCAAAAATGAATTTACCATCAACTCACTTAACAACACTTGCCTCAAAGTAGTCCCATATACTAAACTTCTAGGGGTCATCATAGACATAATACCTAACTTTTGACCAGCATAGTAGCACAAACATCAAAAAAATCAGAAACTAGGCATCCTGTACAGGCACAAACACTTCCTCACTTATGCAGCAAGACTATCCCTTGCCTCTTCCTTTCTACTTCCATCCTTGCTCTATGGTGAACCTCTCCTTACTAATATACAATCCTTTCTTAAATCCACACTGGACTCATGCTACAATAAAATTGCAAAATTTGTAACCAGCACCAAACACTCCTCCCTCCACTGCATATCACTCCAACATCTAAACTGGCTAAAACATCCCCAACATCTAATAACTAACCACAGCTCATAAGCTGATCTATAAGCTTTCTAGCTATCCTGCCCTCTATTCTCTGTTCACCATGTATCACCCAAATAGACCTCTGTGATCAGTCAATCAGATGTTCCTTAATGTAGCAAAACCTAATCTTTCCCGCAGTCAAATGCGTTACCCATATGCTACAGCCAAACTATGGAATTCTCTACCTCCTTCAGTTAGGTTAACTAGCAACTTTGAATGCATTAAGACTTCATTGAAATAACAGCTGTTCTCCCATTGGCTATGTACATGTGCCAGCACGGACTATAAAAAAAAAACAATATTCCTAGCCTTCCTACTTTCCTCCCCATCTCACGGCTCAGACTCCTCATATATTAAGTCTAACATGTGGCACCCAGCCACACATAATCTACTGTCTCAGTTATCTACCATCTCTTCTATTGATTCTTGATGCCTGATTAGTAATAGCTCTAAGGCTATACCTCACTTTCAGAACCTTTAACCTGCTGCTCTCCATCTTTCCCTGTCTACTGCAAAACTGCAAAACTGTATTGTTCAGACATTCGCTATTATCCCATGTCATCAGTTGTATTCTTGTTGGGCTTGCATACTTTATACTAATTATACAGATGTTAGATTTTATCTGTTTTATTGTATTACCTATTCTGTAATGTGTTCTGCACCATTGCTGCTTGATTTCTATATTTTGATTCAGTAGCTTTATCATGTTCTTTGTTTACAGAGCTTTTCTCCCCGGGCCTCTACTGAAAATGGATCTACCCTGGCCCAGTTAACCTCCTGGTAAACAAATACAAAAATAAATAAATAAATACAATAAATAAATATTGCATAGATTTATTTTAGTATACTATTAACAGAGGTATATTCAGATAATCCTGGATATGAGTAAGATTGCAATCTAAGTTGCCAGGTTAGCTCGTGAACCTCAATTATTGCTTCCCAAATGCACCCCCCCTCCCCCAGTTTTGTTTTAACTTTTCTTTAGAAATTAAAATAACAGCATCTGCACAGGACATTTTTCAATGTGCTTATACACAACGTTATTAAGCTTTCTCTTTCTAATATCACAGTTATGTTCATAAATATATTTTCTAACAGTTCTCTACATTTTGTCCACATAAAAGATTAACAATTTTGGCAAACTGATATATATATATATATATATATATATATATATATATATATATATCTATATATATATATATATATATATATATATATATATATATATATATATATATATATATATATATATATATATATATATATACCCTTAGACATTTAATTGTAGCATCTTTTATTAGAACTGATTTAACTCTAAGGCTATTGCCCTCAAAATAAGGGGCACTGTTTACAGCTTCCACACATATAAGTACCCACATATCTACCACTTTGATTTGGGTCTTACTTACCTCAAACAACCCTTCAAAACATTTGTCAACACACACACATATATATATATATATATATATATATATATATATAAATATTATGTATACATACATATACATATATATATATATATAGATATATATATATATATATATATATATATATATATATATATATATATATATATATATATATATATATATATATATATATATATATATATGTGTGTGTGCGTGTGTGTGAGTTTGTGCAAATGTAAGCTTGACATTCATGTTTTTTTTCATGTGTTCACTATATGTCAATATTTCTCAGTTCTTTTTAATCATTTCTGTAATATTTTGGGTATTGGTACTATACATCATACTCATAGCCCTGTAATATTTATTGTTTCTAGTCATTGCAGTGTTTGTATAACATTAACAATTGATCCCATACCCATCAAAAGAGTGTGTGTGCCATCATTTGTTTTTCTTAGAAATTCATGTTATAGTTTTTCAACAGATTTATGGCATAATCTCTTCTACTTAATATCCCATTCAGGGTGCCCAGTTCTGTTGCTAAGTTATAGTTATCTGACACCATTCTTGCTAAACATATCATTTGCCCTTTTACCAGGGCTTTTTTTTGGGCACATGCATTTATGTTCAGACAGTGCCTTTTATTAATTGCGTACCTGGTAATCTCAACATCCTAATAACATAATCCGAAAGGGATTGTTCTGAGGTGACCTTAAAAAGGCACATGGTGGATTTAATATAATTGAGAAATTCCTCTAATCTTTCAGTCATAACCATCAAGGAAATGCAGTCATAACCATCCAGGAAAATACATGTAAACTCAAGGAACTATGCATAATTGACTCAGCATATACACAGAATTAAAAATATAACATCATTCCTGATAGCACATTATATTATTTTCATATATCAGTGCACACACTGCCCCCATTACCACCCTGTTACTTGGTGATATAATTCACTGTCAAAAGAAATATAACTATTTTCCAACACAAGTTCCATGAATATAACAAGGGACTTTATCTCATTAGTGGATAGATCAAGAATGTATTTTAGCAACTCTACCATATAAGGCCTAATCTATGGGGTATCACTGAAAATAAATCTTTAACATGTATTGCAACAAATAAAACATCACCATGACAATATTTATTTGTTATTGACCTGTATTACAGGATTTTGGAACATGCTTACTGGTAAGCCTGGGTGCATCCCCATGATAAAGTACCATGTAGACATAAAGCCACAGCAGTCCATCAAAGAGGCCCTTATAATGTGCCTGTGTGAGTTAAGTATACCTTAAGAGAGGAACTACAGGAGATGTTGGAGATAGGGGTAGTCCAGCAGTCCAACAGTTCACCTGTCTTTCAGCATCTCTTATGACACACTTAAGGTAATAAATAAACATATTGCTTTAATAACATATATTCCTGGCATGTAACATGAAATAGTCAAGTCAAGTAAGCCAATATGGAAAGAGAGTTGGGATAGTAGGTGGGGACCATCAGTCGAGGGTTCCCACCAGGACTGTCCAAACTGGGTGACACAATAGCAAAATCTGTCCCTAGTTTCACAGCTGTTGGACCACAGTAGTTCTAGGTGCTAGTTGCTCATGTGTTGCTAATCAATTCATGTCTAAGTGATGTCTTACAAAATGAGTTATGCTGTAGTCTACTTACTTAAATATAAGAGCCTTCTGGAGACTTGTGGAGAAATATATATATATATATATATATATATATATATATATATATATACACAAATATATATACAAATATATATATATATATATATATATATATATATATATATATATATATGGGTCTACTATCATAGATCGAAATTACACTATTTCGAAATATGATATCAGTGTCCCACTAATGCAAAAGTGCACTTTAACGAAAGTGCACTTTCGCGAAAGTCACTCAGTCGAATGGGACATTTCCTGCACTGTGGTCCGGTAGTGACAGATCTTATGGTTAGGGCTTGGGTTAAGGATAGTGGATAAGTAGTAGGGCTATCCACTATCCTTAATCCAAGCCCTAACCCTAAGGTCCATGACTACCGCACCACAGTACAGGAAATAGATCTGTAACTACTACTCAGTGGAGGAAATACAATTTCCTGCACTATGGTGTGGTAGTCATGGACCTTATGGTTAGAGCTTGGGTTAAGGATAATTGATAGCCCTACTAGCTATCCACTATCCATTACCCAAGCCCTAACCCTTTGTTCTAGTGACTTTCGCGAAAGTGCACTTTCGTTGAAGTGCAATTTCATGTTAGTGAGACACCACTATCATATTTCATAATAGTGCAATTTTGATCTACAGTAGTAAACCCATATATATATATATATATATATATATATATATATATATATAGAGAGAGAGAGAGTTTTTTCTAGTTTAAGTGATCACTACACCCCCACCCCAAGGTGCATCAACCTTGGAGTGAGAGTAATAATGTAAAGGGTGGAGAGGCTAATAGGGGTTGTAGAGTTTGAAATAAGAATGATTAAGAAGGTGGGGGGTGTAGAGGCATAGCTCTGTGCATCACCTTATGTTATTATTCTCACCATAATTTTGCAGTGCCTTTTAGAATGAGTGATGTCTCACATGCAAAGAACACCTGTCCCATTCTTTCCCTGCAGAGATTTTTTTTTGTCATTTCTCTATTTGTGTTATTAGTTTTTAAGCTGGCAAGCTCAAGTGCCTCTTTATTGGGTGCTACTGTTTTGAGCAGACATGTGGTCTAGCTATCATCACCAGGTAATAGTGATGCATATGTGAATGCTTTGTTTTGTAAAGTTATAGTGTAGCAGTCTAATAATGACAATTGCTAACTGGTCCATTAGCCATGACAGTTTACCCTTCCTCACTGTTGTTTACCCACTTGCATGCTAACTATACAGATCACAATTCATAGGTAAACCAGCATTATCAGTATGCCTGGGGGTGACTAATACTCTACATGTGCTAAGTCCAATGCCATCATTATGAATGAGGAAAGAATATAAGGATTACTTGATATTGTGTCTACTCTCAGAAACTCTTAGAAGATAGCACCACATACTACATTTTCAGTTACACCTGCATGTATCATGCCTCAGCTAATAGTATTCATTCCATGGTCACAAAGCATGACTTCAACACACTCACACACACACACACACACACACACACACACACACAAACAAACATTACATGCAACGTTTTAGTGTTATACGCATTAAACTTTTCATTATACAAATAAATGTTTTATATGGATTCTTCTGAGAACACAACTCACTTTTGGAGCACATCTTTACTCAGGCTGTACACTTCTGAAAGAAGGAATAAATAAACCCATCTCTGCTGCCTATCAGGCAATCAACACAGAAAGAGAGAAAGTAGTCTTTAATAGGAAATCATGATTTTGCTTGATATCCAGTTTCCTAAAACTGTATTCATAAGATGTAGGTTAATACAATTACTGAATTTTTAGAAATTCATTTTTTGAGTACAGTCTGCCATCTTCCAGCTTTCTTGCCAATGATTATCTGTTTCTTGTGGGTTCATAGGCCTATACCTCTGGGGTATCTGTATGTAGGTAAAACGCTCTCCTGCCAACTTATTTCCTGTCATTTCACCTTACATTATGGCACTCTGTGACTGACCTTCTGGTGGACTTGGTGGAGCAGAATAGAATTTTGTGAATCATTATTCAACAGACCATACAAAATTCAATTTAAATGCTTTGCAATACCACTTAAATCACTCTGCGGGATACAGGAAGTTAGATGTCCTGCTAACCCATGTCTACAGAATATGTTTTGTTCCTTGAGTTTCCACTGTTACGGCAAAACGCATTTTTGCAAAGTCATTTTGCAGCAATTTGCTGCTTCAGTTATTTTAATCATAAACCTGGATATAAACCCATGTTTATCAAGTAACTGCAAATGCACTTTTTCTTACAAGCAATATGCATCTTAACAAGGAAGTGTTTCTTTCATCTGGCAGTTAATAATAACTGGGTTCACATAATAAGTAGTGAACTCTTCTCCCAGAATGCCATTTTCATGCACTTATTTTGCATGAATCTTTCACGGTGATGAATTTTTTCATGTATTTCTAATCCAGCAGTTAGGGACAAAATCAGACTGATGCAGCTATACAGATAAATGTAAGATATTTAAGTCACGTTACTGTTCTCTCTGGGAGATAAGAGTACATCATATCCTGGAATAAGAAAGAAATTAAACAAAGCACCAGAAGTTGAGTATATCCTCTTAGGATGGCACTATGTAAAATGTTTATATATCTATAGCTGTCTATCTGTATAGTTATCTATATATCGATCGGTATATCTATATCTATCTATATCTGTCAATATATATATATATATATATATATATATATATATATATATACAGAAAAATTGTTAGCCTTTTTTGTGTGACAATCTACCTTAATTTCCATTTTCAGCAGTGAACACTCATAATCAAGTGATTTCCTCAAAAATTAGTTATAACAGATCATATGAATATAATATTAATTCCTGATGTACCATCTGTCAAGCTTACTGCATACCCCAGTGCATGTTAATCCAGGCTGTAGTGTTCAAAATGACAATTTGAAAAACAAGTTGTAGCATCCCTTTAAATAATTGACTTAACACTTGGATGTGTAGGAACAAACACATTATGGCAGTTATAATGCTTGTGTTATTGAAATAAGTACTTGTTTAGGAAAACTGAGTCAAAAGGTATGTTATTAGCATTCATCATAAATTTATGAATGCAGTTAAGTATGTTATCCTGTCATGGATCACGAGGCCTTTCTAGGTAACAGATTTTCTCTACAAATGGCAAAACAAATGCCAGTGCTGAGTACTCTCATTTTAGTAATATGTAATGTTTTATCGAGCCAGTTTTCTACTTGAAAAAGTAAATAAGTAATTGAGTATGGAATCCCTAGTAACAGTAAGGCGGTATTAACACTGTTGATAAACATCGAAGCTTTATAGAAAAGAACGGCAAAAGCACACAATTTCACTAAAACCAAGTCCAAGGAACTCAGGAAAGATATCATCAGCAACACAAATCCAGATGAAGCAGTAGTACTAAAAATAATAAATAATAAATACTAAATAATAACACTCACATATACTTTATGTGAGTGTTATTATTTTATTAAAACTGCTTCAGCTGGATCTGTGTTGCTGGTGATATCTTTGCTGAGTACCTTGGAATTGGTTTTATTGAAGCATTACAGTTACTTCATACATATGAAATCTGTCTCAGTGGTAGAAAAAGCTGGGTAAATGGGTTAAAAAAGCATTTCAGTAGAGGCCTGTGTAGAAAATCTTCAAAAGTAAAGATTACAGATTTTAGAGATATGTCATTATCCAAACAAAAAAAGGTGATTAATTTCCTTAACAATCATGTACACATCATGCCAAATCCTACACGATTGGCCATCTGTGTGAATGAGCAGCATTGCTTGTTGAATATGTAAGATGCTAAGCAACGTTACACATCAAGCAGCACCTGCTCATGACCAGAACACAAGCTAGCAGCCACATTGAGGTGCAGCAGGGCTTGGGTATGCAATATAAACATAGAATTGTAAATATGGTTAAGCTCAGTAAGTGAGTATACATGAACAACATAATTATAGATAGGGCAACTAGGAACACATGAATAAAAGGCAGGGGGAGCCTACCAAGAAACTAGTTTTTTTTTTTTTTACCAGGAAAGTCAGACTTGGAATGA
This sequence comes from Protopterus annectens, assembly GCF_019279795.1. Taxonomy (NCBI): domain Eukaryota; kingdom Metazoa; phylum Chordata; order Ceratodontiformes; family Protopteridae; genus Protopterus; species Protopterus annectens. The sequence goes on from NC_056746.1 coordinate 684,976,808, forward strand.
AGCCAATTTTCAGCAGATGCCTGAGAAATGCTGCAGATGCATGTCTTTGTAATGTGGGAAGAAACTGGAGCAAACTCATACAAATGCATGGAGGACATGTAGACTCCACACAGAAGGCATCCCAGCCAAGAATCAAACCAGAGAACCTCTTGCTGTGAGGTAACAATGCAAATGCTGCACCACTGCACCATCAACACCACTGTGCCATCCTAGTAGATTCATGGACAATGCTCACTTATCAGAAATAGGAAAAACTCCAGAAATAATCACGGCCATTCAGGGGCACTTTTATATGAAATGTTGACAGAAAGAGATAAGTGTGAATTTATCAGACATTTTTTAACTCACTGCATCCGAGTGACGCCCCCAGGCACATCTGCAGTTAACACCTACTGACATCTCCAGGCGTCAAATATTGTGTGTTCGTATTGGCATCAATAATTTCAAAACCATGCTCTGTACAAGGTTTTAAAAGATTTCATCATAAAGCTTACACAACAGCAAACTCAACTGCATGCAAATCTGACCTCTGTCTAGTGCAGGTAAATAGATATTAACTGTTTTTATGATATCAGTTTATATAGATATGTTTCATATTTTTCTAAATATCTCAATAACCAAGTAACACAGGCAGAACTTCTTAGCCTCATATGAAAGATCTCAGCTAGATGAATAAAATGCTGCTGACAGTATGTGTGTAACTTAAGTGATTACTGAGCTATTGTAAATTGTTTACAAAATATTACAAATGTAATATTTACTGTGTTTACTGTGACTTATAAAATTGAGTTTAAGACCTAGAACCTGAAGAATGCTACCACTGTAATAAGAGTTTATGCCAAACAGTTTGACATCTACATTTCTTTAGTAACCCCATATAATCCCAGAGATATGAACAATTGTTTAAAATGTGAGGACATAATTTGATTCTGTCAAAAGGCTTAGGCTCCACCCATTGGAAGTTACAGTGCAAACTCTGAGAGCTCCATTGGAGTGAATGAGTTAACATAAGTAGAAGACTACACCTGTAATTATTGCCATTAACTACTAAGTATTATACACCATCTTTTTCACATGATCACCACATTTTGCAAAGGATTAAGATGGACAGTGCTACAATGTAGCAAAATCAGTGAAGTTCATAAATAATAGGGACAGCTGAGAGATAAGATAGTTTACAAGGAAAGTTGATACAAGGACAGTGCATATATTACAAGTAGTGCACAGTCAAGGAGCTTCAATTAAGGAACTTCACTGGCATTGTCATGCATACTGGGAAATTAAAAATAGGCCGTAATTTACATAAGAATACAGCTTCTATGGGACCTGACAATATCCCTGGCTGTGTTCTACAAGAACTACAGAGTGAAGTGGCACCTCACTTGTGTGCCCTGTTCAATCACAGCCTCACCTCAGGCTTTGTCCCTACCGAATTGTGGACTGCTACAGTCACCCCTCTCCACAAGGGAGGAGAGCCTACAGATCCTGGGAACTATTGCCCCATTAGCCTGACGAGTCTGATATGCAAAGCTATGGAACGCATCATCAAGGACCTAATAAACAAGGATATAGGAAATCTCCAAACTCTGGATCCTACACAGTATGGTTTTTTGAAGGGTAGATCATGCCTTCTCAACTTAGTTGACTTCTTTGAGTCAGTCACCAGAGCTGTGGATGAAGGCAAGGTGGTTCATACAGCCTACCTTGATCTGACCAAGCCCTTTGATACCATTCCCCACTCAGTAATCATAGAAAAACTCACTAAGCTAGGCATCAACCCCTATATTACTAGGTGGGTTGCAAACTAGCTCAGAGATAGACCCACAGTGTGAAAGTAGCTGACTCCAAATCAGACTGTCGACCAGTCATGAGTGGAGTCCCACAGGATTCAGTCCTGTGTCCTCTCCTCTTTGGTACCTACTTCTCTGAAGTCCAGGCCAACACGAAGGGACTCTGGCTGGCAAAGTTTGCAGACAATTGCAAGTTGGGAGCTATTATTAACTCCCCAAGTGATGTTGACATCCTATAGAAAGGCCTCAATGAGATCAACGACTGGTGCCAGAACCATAGCCTAAAGCTCAATGCCAAAAAATGTGTCGTCATCCCGCTTGGAAAAAACCCAGTTCACTTGACTTACCACATCGATGGTAGTCCACCGAACACAGAAGGCATTATAAAAGATCTAGGAACACAGATTGACAGCAACCTCTCTTTTGACCACCACATTCCCACTGTGGTCAGAAAGTCCTTCTATGTAGCACATCTCATTACTAAGCATTTTGCATCCAGGAAGAAAGAGGTCATTGTCTCCCTCTACTCTTCCCACATTAGGCCAGTCATCGAGTACAATCCCTCATTTGGCATATACCTCACTAGATACCTGCAACAACTGGAGAGGCCACAAAAGTACCTCACAAAGAGGATCCTAGGCCTTAAGCATTTGACCTATATGGATAGACTCAAAAAACTCCAACTATTCTCTGTTTCATATTGCCTACTTAGAGGTGATCTCTGCTTGACTTACAAAGCCATGTCTGACCCAGCTCTGTTAAAAATGCTACATCTAAAGAAATCCCAATCCCTCCGCACCACACACTCCAGAGACCTCAACCTCATTACCACAGTCAACCGAACATGCTGGAGGGACAGGTTCATAACCCAGAGACTGCCCATGCCATGGTATAGACTTCACATACAAGTCAAACAGAGCACCTCACTGGCCCTCTTCAAGAGAAATCTTGATGAGTCGATGGGAAATAGAAAATTCACCCCGGGGATCACTCCAGTGGCTCTACTCGACAGAGGGACTGGGAACTAAGTTTGGGTGGCACAATGCCAGGGTAATCATGTGGGCTAGGCTTGTAAAGGCTCCAGGGTCATTAACCTTGTACACACCTACGAACACACCTACGAACACGCCTAAGAATCTATAAAAATGAACTGATGTTTGAACAGACATACAGGTTAAACAAATTTAATCTATTTGCCTTAAGAAAGAAACAGTGAAGGTGTAATGGCAAATTACCCATACCTAAAATGGAGACACAGTCAGAAGATTAATAAATACCTGTGCAATCCTTCCCATACAACTGGTCATTGTGGAAGCAATCATTTATGGTAGCAACATGCATGTTGGGAATGGTTGGAAGTGAGAATGCTAATACATCCCAAGTCAGTAAGCAGTGCAATCCAGAAGGACCTACCACAAAATGCAGAACTGTCACTTTGAACAGCATAGTAATAGAACACTAAGCTGAAATGCATTGTTATAGGTGTCCAACTCTGACAGATGGGAGATGCATGCTGTTGGGAAATGAGGAACATGGTCATGTGACATGTATTAAGATGCAACCTGTTCAAGGCAAAAGTGATGTGGAAGCAGATCATTGACATTTGGGTTGTCTGCATAGGAATATCAGTATGTATCTATGGACATGATCTATGTATGTGTGATAGAAAGACCTACATGGATAGTTAGCCCATAGATGACATGAGGAAAAAAGGTTACATGTTTGTAGTATTTTGCAATGACATCTGCTACATGGGAAATATTTCACTTTGCATTTCAATGGAATTGGAGTATAAAGCAATTTTGGCACTGTATCCATCATATTACATGTGTAATTCCTGTTGCAGCTGCCACACATGCACATTTAAGTACAGTGTGACAATGTTCACCTTTGAATGTAGTATAGAATCATGTTGTAAATCACAGTTTGCCCTGAAGTGAGCCTTGTTGAACACATTTATAACACCTGCATGACAATACACAAAAATAACTCACAAACAGGTACAACATTAACATCAAGTAGGAAGTGAACTGTTGAAAATGTACATTTCACATACAGCAGCTGTACACTGGCCTGTAGCAGTGTTAGTATCCTTCATGTATGGGTCACAACCTCCATTGCACAGATGTTGGCAGAGCCAAGCTGCCAGAATCAAATTCTAATAACAGGAAATGACAATAACTATTTCATAACTGTTTACTTAAGCAATTCCACAAACGTTTGACCAAAGAGGAATCCCAAGAACTATGTAGAGACACACGTTGTCCTAAACGCAATTTATTTAACACAAACAGTTACACAGCGTTTTCGCCACACTCATAAGGTGGCTTCATCAGAGGAAAAAGGGGGCAGCCAGAATCAGCACTTTAAATACAAAAAAGTTAATTACAGGCAAGTGTTACCAATTAACAGCAAATTAAGCACCAAAATGCCTTTATGCAGGCTGAGGCACTAAAACACCAAACTGCAAAAAGTGCCTCACAAGCGAAAATTCACTGTTTAAACATGTTGAGAAAATGCCTGTAAACGTATGTTTATAAAACATCATTTGACATATCAATTCCCAATTTTTCAAAAGACACAAAGTATAATTAAAGAAAAAATGTACACAGATGAAAAAAGTATAACAAACACCTGTGTACTCATAATAAAATGAACTAAAAAAATAAAAACAAGCATTCAGAACAAGGCAAAATCTCACAGGAAATTGCATTACTTTGCAATACAAATGTATACCATTTTAAATGCAAGGTATGTTATAGAATAAAAAGGACCTGTTCATGTGAAAAAGACCATATATGATATATAAAATTAAAAAAATTAAAAGTACCTGCCAAAAGAGCAAGTACCAACACAAGAACAGGGTACACTGGCACAAGGTAAAACACTACTAAAGCCACAAAGTGTGGACTATTATAAAAAAGCCATGAAAAAGTGTCGTAACAATTGAGATATCTTGTAATAGAAACACAAGAGAAATAAAAAACATTCTTATCTCATATAAGATTTTAATTTAAGGTAAGGTGCAATATTGCAGCTTTCATTCAGCCCCAGAGGGTTGAAAGCATTAAGCTTAAGCTGCCAAAGAAGCTCACACGTTTCAAGTATAAGGGCAGATTCTGAATCATATGAAATCTCATCTGTCAATGAGATGAACACCAGTGCTAGCAGGATTAGGGGCTACTTGAGGGATTTTTTTATTAATGGCAGAATAGATGAGGAGACCTACAAATACATAGACATCTTGTATGCCAAGACCCCCGTCATGTTTGGGATCCCCAAGATTCATAAAAATCTTGGGGATCCACCTATGAGAGCACTGATAGATGGTAGGTTATCCCTCACCTACCCTTGTTCTAAATTTGTGGACGCTTTGTTGAACCAGTATGTGGACAGTATACCTAGTATATGTAAAGACTCGTGGTCATTTCTTTCTGACCTGAACGAGTTGGTGTTGGATATGGATGTTAATTTTCTGACTATAGATGTAGTCGATTTGTACACATCCATACCACACCAGGAGGCAGTTGAGTGGATTGACTTGCTTTTGCATGAGCTTGGGGCCCCCATTAGTGTCATCAACAATGTTACTGAATTGTTAAACATCATTTTGTCATCTAATTTCTTTATGTTTGAAAGAGACATTTATATCCAAAAAAAAAGGCGTGGCCATGGGCTCCCCATGCGGGGCTGCCGTGGCCAACCTGTTTATGTCATATTGGGAAAGAAATTTTGTACTAAACAACTCCGAGTGGAATGGTAAATTATTTTACTACACTCGTTACCTTGATGACATTTTTATTCTTTTTAGGGGTGACTCCTTATTAGCACAATCCTTCGTCAACTATATCAACAGTACAACACCTTTTCTCAAATTTACTTTTAACTTTGATGTGAACAGTATGAATTATCTTGATGTAAAACTTACCAGGGTTGGTACTACGGGAAGGTTAAAATCCACAATTTACAGGAAAGACACATATGTGAATTCCTTTCTTCACTTCACTAGCTCTCACCCCTTTAAACTTAGAAAGGCAATAGCTAAAGGGCAACTTGTGAGGGCGGTGAGGATGTGTAGTCAACTGACAGACTTTAACCTTGAGTGCCAATTTTTGGGGGACCTTTTTGTTAATCGAGGTTACCCAGGGGCTCTTGTGTCTGAGTTAACAGAAGAGGTCTTTAATAAAAGAAATAGTGGTTTTTATAGACCCCTTCTTTCGTTGGAAGTGCTACCTAGTACTGAGGTTGACAATAATCTTAGTGCTATTGACAACTTTACTGGCCCTGTCTCTTCTACTGAACCAACATCGTACAAGGCCACATCCTGTTGTTTCATTTCCACATTTGGAGTGAATTCCTATGAAATACAGAATATCCTTTTCAAAAACTGTTTTTTTATAACCAGTAATGGACTTGTAGGTGATAAATTGGGTGACAAGCCCTTTGTAGTGTTCAGAAGGGGTAGGAACATTAAAGAACTCTTACAGAGCTCTTTTGGTGCCTGCAGTGTTAGATCTAATGGCTCTTTTTCTTGTGGTCATTGTAACTTCTGTTCATACATTAAAACAGGCAGCACTTTTTGTGTAGCAGGGAGAAAATATTTTATCCGTCACCGTATCACCTGTGACACTAAATCAGTTGTTTACATCGCTTTCTGCACATGCTGCCCAGTCTTCTACGTCGGTAAGACGGATAGAAGACTTAAGGACAGAATGTACCAGCATTTATATGCAGTTAGAAACAAGAGATGTGAAAATGCGTTAGCCAAGCACATTTGTTCCTTTCCCGGGCATGTTTTCTCTTTTATGGGTATTGACCATCTCCCAGTCCCACCTCGTGGTGGGCCGACTGCCCTTATACTTGAAACGTGTGAGCTTCTTTGGCAGCTTAAGCTTAATGCTTTCAACCCTCCGGGGCTGAATGAAAGCTGCAATATTGCACCTTACCTTAAATTAAAATCTTATATGAGATAAGAATGTTTTTTATTTCTCTTGTGTTTCTATTACAAGGTATCTCAATTGTTACGACACTTTTTCATGGCTTTTTTATAATAGTCCACACTTTGTGGCTTTAGTAGTGTTTTACCTTGTGCCAGTGTACCCTGTTCTTGTGTTGGTACTTGCTCTTTTGGCAGGTACTTTTAATTTTTTTAATTTTATATATTATATATGGTCTTTTTCACATGAACAGGTCCTATTTATTCTATAAAATACCTTGCATTTAAAATGGTATACATTTGTATTGCAAAGTAATGCAATTTCCTGTGAGATTTTGCCTTGTTCTGAATGCTTGTTTTTATTTTTTTAGTTCATTTTATTATGAGTACACAGGTGTTTGTTATACTTTTTTCATCTGTGTACATTTTTTCTTTAATTATACTTTGTGTCTTTTGAAAAATTGGGAATTGATATGTCAAATGATGTTTTATAAACATACGTTTACAGGCATTTTCTCAACATGTTTAAACAGTGAATTTTCGCTTGTGAGGCACTTTTTGCAGTTTGGTGTTTTAGTGCCTCAGCCTGCATAAAGGCATTTTGGTGCTTAATTTGCTGTTAATTGGTAACACTTGCCTGTAATTAACTTTTTTGTATTTAAAGTGCTGATTCTGGCTGCCCCCTTTTTCCTCTGATGAAGCCACCTTATGAGTGTGGCGAAAACGCTGTGTAACTGTTTGTGTTAAATAAATTGCGTTTAGGACAACGTGTGTCTCTACATAGTTCTTGGGATTCCTCTTTGGTCAAATAACTGTTTACTTAATATGCTTTGTGCTAATTGGTGTGCAACTAATACAACATTACATTGGGCATGCTCATGAGGAAGTACAGTAATGAATGCAATAATATCACCTAACCACCACAAAACCATAACAAAGTACTATAACATAGGTACTACAACACTTTGTTACCACTAAGCACATCAAAATCAGTTGACTAAGCCATTCTTGCCCTTAAGCACTATATAGTGAACAAAATAATAAAGGCATCCACCATTGGAGTTGAACATATGCAATGCATATCAAGTTCATCTTGCCCTGTACCCCAACTGATGATGCACGGTGGATGGTAATCAAGAAGCCTGAATGCTCACCACTGACACTGGAGGGGGGAGTGTGCACTTGGAATACCAATGGATACACTCAGTAGTTCCAGATGCAGGCCTCTCTGCATCAAATACAATTTCCCTTAAGAGAACACAGGGAACACACTTAACCAGGGGTCTGAATGCCTCTTTATTTGTCTCTTTCCAGGTCCCCAATAAGACTCCAAGAAAACGAATAGAACAAGAAAAACTCACTTTATTAAAACAAAGCTTTTGGGAATATTCCTTCCTCAGTGTTAATTTAATACATTTGAATTTAAATACATATATATAGACAATACATCAAAACCACCTGACACAGCCATCCTATAAAAACATAGTATAAGAACAGATTAATTAACATTTAAAATTGTATGCTTCCATTAAAAAGGGGAACTCAAGTAAAATGTATATATAAACATATTAAATATCATAACATTACCTAAAAGCAAGTACATCTTGTATGAATATGCAAAACATATGTTATAAATACAAAAACACCATATACATCTGGATATATATATATATATATATATATATATATATATATATATATATATATATATATATATACACACACATATATATAAGGAATTAGTGATACTGTTTCTGTTAACGGTAATCATGTTATTTAAGCCTGTTTTTTTATCAGCATTTAGCCTTATGATCCATTTATATTCAGAGATGTCCACTTTATTATTTATATCACCTAACCTTAAACTTCTATTTATTGCTTCCAAAACCTTCAATTTAAAGTTATGTGTTACACCTTTATCAATCCTGTGTTGTGTTAAAGCATTAGAGAGAATGTTTCTTCTCATCTCTGATTTATGTTCAATAATTCATTCTTTTAATGTCCTTGAACATTTACCTACATAAAAACCTGGACATTGAGTGCAGGTAGCTAAATAGGCAACCATTGCAGTTCTACAGGTTGCCTGATATGTTATTTTGTACCTAATTTTATTTATGGGTTATTCAAAAAATGTTTGTACACAAATATCAGTACAACAACTACAAGCGTGACAAGGTGATGTACCTACATTGTATGTTACTAATTGCAGTGAATTAATTTCAAAGTCCTTATAACACAACCTTTTCTTTAAATTATACATATTCCTATATGCAAACCTTGGCATATGTCCTAATAGTTTACTTAACTCAGGTTGGGCCATCAGGATACGCCAATTCCTTCTAATTATTGATTCCATTCAACATATTTAGTCATATTGTCATATGTAATAACGTATCTCAATATAACTTGTGCATCACTATCTTCTCTTTCCAAGGTTATAAAATCACCAAAGAAAGGACGTGCATAAGTGCTTCTATTTCTCAATATGTTATCTCTTATTTCCCTTACATATCCCATATTATACCCTCTATTTTAAAATTCATTACATAATACATCCATCTGTTGCTCGCACCTGTATAGATCAGTATTTATTCTATTAATTCTTAATAACTGACTTTTAACAATTCCACAAAATACATATCGTGCATGCATGCTTTTTGCATGTGCGTGTATCTGTTAACCTATATGTTTTTCCTAAACACACAAGTTCCCAACTCATTATTGCAACCCTTATATATTTCAACATCCGAAAAAGACATTTTAGTACTAGATAAATTCATTGCGAACTTTAAAAAGTCAGTGGTGTTGTTTAGATAGAACACAAAATTATTCAACTGTTGTTCATCCCCTTCCCATAGAAGAAAACAGTCATCTAGAAAATGCTGAGACATCAATATATTATTCTTATATAAATTCATTTCATTAAAAATGTATTGTTTCTCCCATTGACTTAGGACAATATTGGCGTATGTGTTCACCATGGGCGTCCCCATGGCTACACCCAACATTGTAGATAAGACTGCTTATTAAATAAAAAAACATTCTTTGCTAAGACAATTTCTATTACACTAAACAGGACCTCAATGTCTCTCCCTTTCATTTTAGAATTTTCACATAAAAAATCACGAATGGCATTGATCCCATATTCGTTTAGTATAATGGTAAACAATGATGCTATGTCCATAGTTACCATTATATATTCACAATTCCTATTGTTATCATACCATTGACATAATTTCTTCAAAAAATCACCTGTGTCTTTAATACAACTGGGACATAAAACTAAATATTTACTCAACCTCTACTGAACAAAAACAGATAGGGGTTCTGGTGACCAACCCCTCCAAGATACTATGGGTCTCATTGGTGGTGATGTTAGGGACTTATGTAATTTGGGTATTCCGTATATTATTGGAATTACTGGAGTTGAGACCGTTAAATAATTGAAAAGCTCCAAGGTAATATCACCTTGTGCCTGCAAATCATTAATGAACAAATTCACATCACTAATAATTTTTCTGACTTCAACAGGTGTAATTTCTTTAAATATTTTCCTATCATCCAAAAAATCATGCATCAATTCAACATACTTATTCTTGTCAAAGATCACTGTTGCTCCCCCCTTGTCAGCCTGTTTGATTATGATATTCTTATTATTAATCAGTGATCTATAAGCTTCACGTTTTCATAAGTAATGTTATATTATCTAATATTCAATTTTTGCTTAATCACATCATTGTACAGTTGTCTTAATTTTCACATACAGAATTAAATGCATTTAATATTGGAAAATTGTTAGGAATAAACACGCTTTTTTCTTTAACTTATCAGGGACTGCAGCCTGTATGTCCCCATAAATCATTTTAAAACTAACATTTCTAATGAATAGTTTTAAGTCAGTTAAAGCCTCATCATGGTATCATTGCTGCTTATGATGAATTGCAGGCCCTTATTTAAAAGCCTTTCCACATCATCAGTCAAAGTAAGGGTAGATAAATTTATAACAGAGGAGTTCGGCTTACCAATCACCTGCGCCCCTGTTTGTTGTTTGGAAAAGGACTGTTGTTCTTCCTTTTCCCTGCGCCTATATTGAAGCGTTGCTGGGAGCGGCCTCTCGACTGAGGGTGACTCTTGGTGTCGACTTTCTCTGGCAGGTTTGGTACTATTGGCTGTGATAGGTTTAAAAAAACCTCTGCTTGTTTAACTCTAGTACTTGTACCCCGAGCCGAGTCATCTGTGGCTTGTTGGCATTCAGTTGAAGGACTCACAGCTGTAGGTGTAATTACTGTAACTTGATTCCGATTAATATGACCTCATTCACCAATCACATTATGCATGGTTCTTCCATCTTCATTTCCAGCCTCACGATTGGAGTTCTGCTGTATTAAGACCTGCCCCTCTTGGTTAGCCGGGTTGTTTTCAGTTTCAAATACATCCAATTCATCCATTCTGTTAGCTTTCTCTTTCAGCTGAGATGTTGTAATTTTATTATTAGAATAAGTTTTCAGCCAAGAGAAAATGTGTCCCAATTTGAAATCATTTATATCTCTTAGCAGTTTTTGTTGCTTAACTGCTTGTAACTTGTTGTCCAACATATTTGTTCTATTTAGCATCAGTTGGTATGACCCTAATATACACGAAAAATCACTTGAGCTCACCAATTCATTTTCAATTTTTTTAAATATCCTCAGTTAGTTCTTTCTCTATTGGCAAAAAGTGATCATTCATTAACTGCATATATTCTTTGCTTAGCTTTAAATTCAGTTGTTGCCAAGTTTTTAATAGTTCAGGGTAAGTATTAGAGTAAGCGGATATTTTTAATATATGTAACCCTCCAGGAACTATATTAAATTCCAGATAAGCTGAAAAACTTAAGCGTTGCCACTGGAACCTCTTAAAGGCCTTTCCAGCTGAGTCAGTAAATTATTAAGATGTTCGTTCTTTTCAGGAGTTGGCATTATATTTAATTCTTTATTGCCCATAACATGAGATACTAGCGGGTTACCCAATAGTAACAATAAATCCCGTATGGATTCTTTAGCATTACTATCTTTTCTGGCATCCATCTGCTACATTTGTATCAGCTATGTCATCGTGGAATTCATTTTTAAAACAAAGAAAATGAGCAACCAAAGTTGAAGAACTCACTGCAAACAAAGAAACAATCTCCAACCACAGTTCTGAATCTCTTCTATTCTGAGTATGAAAGTATCCAAGAAAATGAATAGAACAAGAAAAACTCGCTTTATTAAAGCAAACCTTTTGAAAATATCCCTTCCTCAGTGTTAATTTAATACATTTGAATTTAAATACATATATATATATATATATATATATATATATATATATATATATATATAGATATATATATGTATCTATATACACAATACATGGAAACCACCTGACACAGCCATCCTATAAAAACATAGTATAAGAATGGATTAACATTTAAAATTGTATGCTTCCATTAAAAAGGGGAACTCAAATAAAATGTATATATATAAACATATTAAATATCATAATATTACCTAAAAGCAAGTACATCTTGTATGAATATGCATATCTAATGGAAGTGGAAGATCATCCACTTCACAATGCATGGTCTGCCTTACTAGAAAAGAGAGAATTATACTGGCAGTTGTTATTAAATGCGAACAACTGGCCAGGTTTAAATAAATCCCTCTCCATTAATTCCCTTTTAAAATTGAGAGCTTTAAACAGATGATTATTTATTTATATATTTATATATTTATTTATATATTTATTCATTGCTCTTTTAAAAAATTGTGAAGTGGATGATCTTTTTTATATATTTTCTATATTTATTTATATCTATAAACATGAATTTATTTAACATTTTGTCATTGACATCACAGTTTGTATTGCCCTTTTAAATTTTTGTTACTTAGGGGGAGTGGCTACTATCATGTGAAGCACAAAGGGAGTCTTTAAAATGTGTTCTGTGTTTGATTTTAATTTGTCTGATGAAGTTCTTTTGTTGAGGACAAAAGTGCTTACCAGTTTTCTATTATCTTACAATAAACTTTTTTGCTTTACTTTGTGGACTACCAGCATTTTCTACAGCATCAATATACCAGTGGTTTTATTGTGGAGTATTTGGATCGCACACTTCTGCAGTTTGGACAGTAGTTTCTTTGTGTCTTTTGGTGCTTACTGTTTGTCATGGCAGAGGTGGAAGATACCATCAACTCCAACAAACCTCTTGCTAAAAGTACTGATTTCAGTCCTTTACAACGTGCTGTACCTGATTTAAGTAACATTGTTTTGTCTCTTTCTCACAAAGTGGATTCCCTGACTGCCAAGCCCCCAAATGAGGTAAAATGCTCTGCAACTACATTGGCAGGAGGAGAAATCTCATCTTCCAACTCACAGAGCTCCTTGAACCATCTTTCTAGCTGAAAAACTTGTACTGCTGGAGCTTGTGGTCTTAGCAACATTAATCTGTCTTCTACTTTTATGCATAACTTAGCTACGAGTCCCACAAGCTCTATTCCATGTGGGCAATGAACTGCTGACATTTTTTCTGGTACACAAGGCTTGAATACAGTACCACAATTAAAAGACTAGATTTCTGCCACTATTTCCCTACAAAATGGACAAGTAAACCAAAATGAGACTGGCAATAAAAGCTTACATTTATTTTTAGAAGAGTTTGAATATTATTTATCTAAGATAAAATGTTTACAAATGGACAATACTTATTTTATAGAATGCCTCAAAGAAAAAAATGTACCTAAAGGGTTACAAATATGGAGGTATCCTAGTGGCTTAAAATCTGATTCAGATTTTTTTCTTGAATTAACTGCATTATTTGATAAACATGGCTTTGACTATATGAAATTAATTTGTGTCTAACAATGAAAAAAATATTAATGAAGTAATGGACAGAGCTACTGAACTGGATATGGCAATTTCTACACACAGACAATATGCAGATTTTAGATGTAAGCATTTTAGAATTTTTAAAAGTATAGATGATTTGAGTAACAATATAAAATACAGTAAGATGAAAAAGTTAAACAGGGACAAAATGGAGTATAGCAAGGGCATTGCACACCCTAAACCCCCACCATCCCAGGAATGGGGTAACAAATATAATCTATCTGAAAATGAGATGGTAAATATTAAGGATGTCCTCCAGACCCATTTTTCACATGACCAAGATGATGATGAATATTTTTTAGACAAGGAAGAATACCCCCTTTAAGACGTTCAGAATGTCTGAAAAACAAAACCCCCAAGTGAACAACTTGAGGGGGTGAATTATGTAGCCCATCCTCACAACGACAACCAATGGAACAGAGGGAGGGGGGTTTGAACAACCACAAGGGTGGAGGGAACTACCACAACAGGAAATGGTCAAACAGGAAATAAGTTTTATGCTGAATAATACAGTCATTAATGATGTACAAGTAGTTGATAGTGGAGACCATTTTTTACCCACTTGCTGTATTTTAACTAACAGCATGGGTGATTTTAAGGTTTATAATTTTTCAAACCTTGAATTTAATTAAGAACAATGTGATGTTTTTTCTAAAGGGTTTACTTATGTCCCATGGCAACGTAGTAACATATCGCAAACCTTGATAAATCTGAAATTGTATACCCGTAAAATAAATTTTAAGGTTTTATTTCAGAATTCCTTCCCTATTCAGCCCACCAGCTCATTATCTATATCTAGCACATATAATCTCCCCTTGCACCCTATGATCACCCTATTTGAGAAAATATGTCAATTAGATATTAGGAGTGCACTTTCCATCTATTGTAATGGGGAGGGTTACAATATCCAAGAATGTATTCTTATAAAAGAAATTAATGGATTGCTTGACAAAATCAGAATTATGAAACCCGATAAGGGTTGGGGGGGTTGCTATTATGAACCTGGATGACTATAATAGAAAAATGTTGTTCATATTGGAAGGAAAAGCATACAGAAGATCATCCATCAGTGAGGTAAATGGTGCCTATCCAAAAGTTAAAAATGAATTACAGGACCTATTTATTGATGGTTTTATTGATATGGATGTTTTGAATTATTTGACTGTTATGTATCCTAAACTAGCAGTAATATTTGGTCTCCTGAAACTACATAAGAACATATCACAACCACCCATGTGACCCATAGTTGACTCTAAGGGGTCAATTACACAACCCCTGGCAAAATACTTAGATTTTAAGTTAAAGACATTTGTGCAGCAAGAGTCACATATATGTAAAATCTCATGGAGCTTCTTAAAATATATTAATCACATACCCTTTGAAGGCTTCTACATGTTAGTAACGGTTGATATATAGGATCTTTATTCAGTAATTCCCCACCAGAAGGGGTTAGAATGGTTTAATGAATTTTTATATGAAAAGAAAATAAACCATTTTGATGTAATAATGTATATCCAGTTGATGGAGACAGTCCTTAAGAACAATTTTATTTTATTTAATAAGGAGATTTTTTTTTACAACAGGAAGGGGTAGCTATGGGTTCTGCATGTGGTGGTCTTTATGCTAACATAGTGGCTTTACAGTGGGAGAAGAAATATTTGTTTCCTTCTGACTTTTACAAGCATGTTAAATATTATACACGATTCCTGGACGGCCTTTTTATTTTATGGGATGGTCCCTATGCCCTTATTAGTGATTTTATTAGATATTTAGATTCCACCACTTCATTTTTAAGATTTACATATTCATTTAACTTACATGAGACAGCCTTCCCTGATATTAAATTAATTAAGGATTACCAGAATAGTAGGTTTATATCTAAAATATATCGAAAGGACACATATTCAGATTCACTACTTCATTATAGTAGCATCCACCCTCAGAAACAGAAAAAAGCTATTATTAAGGGACAGTTTGTATGGGCTGCCCGTATGGTATCACTTTCAGAAGATTTTTTAGATGACTGTGATACCTTTAAAGATATGTTTTTAAAGAGGGGCTACCCATTGAAACTTGTTAACGATGTCCTTTTAAAGGTAGTAAATAAGAGAGAAAGACATTTTTATATACCTCTTTTATCTGAGGTTTCATTGGATGTAACACACACAGTGAATGTTGCACCCCTAAACTCTGTTTTTACAGGAAAAGATTATAATACTTCATTAATTTATGCATACACGATTGATAGTTCTGATATTAAACATATTTTGAGTAAAAATTGGTCAGTTCTAACACGACTGAAGTATCAGAACACATATTGATGAACAACCTACTGTTATTTTTACAAAAGGTAGAAATTTAAACATTTTTTTGAGAAAGGACATGCTGTGAATCATTTTTCGAATGGACATATGTTGAAGTGTGGCATGTGTTGATACTGTCCCTTTATACAGGAAGGGACAGTATTTATGATCAACAACACTAAGACTCATATCAAAAATAAGTATAACTGTAACTGTGAAGGTACTATTTATTGTGCCCGCTGTAATCTATGTGATTGTTTTTACGTTGGAAAAACTGATGGAAAATTTAAAAATAGAATATATGAACATTTGTATGAGATAAGAACAGGCAATGAGACAAATGCTTTGTATAAACATACCTCAGAGAACAGTGACCACACTTTTAATTTTTTTGTTATTGATGGTGTCACTATGGATATCAGGGGAGGTGCATGGTCTGCCTTACTAGAAAAGAGATAATTATACTGGCAGTTGTTGTTAAATGCAAACAACTGGCCAGGTTTAAATGAATCCCTCTCCATTAATTCCCTTTTAAAATTGAGAGCTTTAAACCGATGATTATTTATTTATATATTTATATATTTATTTATATATTTATTCATTGCTCTTTTAAAATAAATGTGAGGTGGATGTTCTTTTTTATATATTTTCTATAGTTTTTTATATCTGTAAACATGTATTTATTTAACATTTTGTCATTGATATCACAGTTTGTATTGCCCTTTTAAATTTTTGTTACTTAGGGGGAGTAGCTACTATCATGTGAAGCACAAAGGGAGTCTTTAAAATGTGCTCTGTGTTTGATTTTAATTTGTCTGATGAAGTTCTTTTGTTGAGGACGAAAGCACTTACCAGTTTTCTATTGTCTTACAATAAACTTTTTTGCTTTACTTTGTGGACTACCAGCATTTTCTACAGCATCAATATACCAGTGGTTTTATTGTGGAGTGTTTGGTTTGCACACTTCTGCAGTTTGGTTAGTTGTTTCTTTCTGCCTTTTGGTGCACACTGAATACTTACACCTTGCCAGACTGGAACAATTATCTGAGATTGTACATCATATAGCTGTTCATCAATCATTGATGTCATAGAATTAATCATATCTGATGTATCTTGAAGTGCACACGAAGGGATTACATCAGCAATGTGTTGGAATATTTATGGCTTCCATAACATGTAGTCTTAAGCCACAAGCAACTTTAGTGTTCACACAGTTGTGAGTATACCATATCAACATCATTTGGGTAAGTCATTCCTGTCTGTCACTATTGTCTGACAGACATGCATTACCACATTCAAACAACTGCCTGACTAGGTCCACACTATAGAGAGCCGTCTATTAATTGTTTCTGCCACAGAAGACTTTAAAGTACATGTGTTGGAAAGGACATAATTCGGGGTACTGAGTTAAGCAATGTTTTTAATTATTATGTATCCTTTAAAAAGTAATTTGAGGGATCTAAAGCCTTTAGCCATTTTACTGTTCATACAGCTGTGAGTTAACTATATAACAATCTGTTGTGTAACCCACTCCTGCCTGTCACTACTGTCTTACACATTTACATTTCCAGATGTGAACATCCATCTATAGATGTCAGTATTAACTGCATGTGCCCCAAGAGAAGCCTTCTTGCAAGTGTCATACAATACATATTTAAATAGGGTGACCTCATCAATTTGCTGAGAGGCCTTTGCTTAATCTAAAAGGGATGGAATGATTTGGGGGAATGTTAGACAAGGCAGTATCTCATGCCACTACACTCACACACATATTAAAATGTGTGGACCTTGCTGGATTTGTACACCTACCCAAGTTCTCAATCTAGAAAAATGTGTATTAACTGCATGAAACGCAGGAGAAAAAACACTACAAGTGTGAGACAAAACACATTTGAAAGTACGCCATCATCATTGCATTACAAGGCATATGTATGATTTAAAAGTGAATGAAAGAGTTGTATGAGGCTTCCCCCTGTATCAAGGGTTTGCCTAAGTGGAGGTATACACACCACATGTGTTAGATAATCCAATCATCCCTGTCATCATAGTAGCACACACTCATACTATTTAGTCTTTGCCAGATTTGAACACCTGCCTATCTACCGAGCATTGTATCAATATCTGGTGCCAGAGGAGAAGTCATACTTCAAGACTGAGATAGAACACATTTGAATGGATGACCTCCTTAGTGTGTTGGAAATATGATATCTGAGCTAAAATGGATTATCAAGGGTAATGTGTTTGAGTGCAAATGCAATCTAAATTATGTGCTGAGTAGATTGCATCATTGTGAACGTATTACATCTTGACTAGCACAAGTCGTTAAAACATACCCAAGGATTCACTAATCTTCCGTGTAAGACTAGATTAGTCTTACATGGAAATGCCAGTCTAAGAGTATGACGGTAGCACACCATGCATATTAATGAGCGTGCACTGCCTCAACTCTAAAGCTTACACGGAGCATGGACAAGTGTAGGGGGCGTGTCGGACTGCCAAGCAGTCCAAAAATCCATGCCTCTGCACTGACAAAATCCAAGAAATGTCGAGTTACATGAGTGAGTCCTCTCACGTATTCATTGTCACTACACTCCCTCATATGTTAAACCTTGTACAAATTTAAAAATTAAAAGAGCTTTTTTTTTTTGTTTTGTTTTATTTCTGATATAGCTGCCCATATTTGAGCGTGTTTGCGTGGGTTTGCCCATTGCTTAGCTACAGTTAGCAGCCTAGACACCGAAGAGGATAATAAAAAAATATATGCAAATTAAGCAAAATAGTGATAGCATAGTGTTTAAAGCTTTTGCACAAAGAAAAGGCATTCCTGGTTCGAGTCCCACTACTGCCCATTCTGTTTTCTGTTGGAAGTCTTTATACAAAAATATTTCCTGACATTTATCATGTATAAGTTTTGTAAAACGCATTCAAGTGTTATATGTAGTAGTGAACAAATTATATATAGATATATGTATATATATATATGTATATATATATATATATATATATATATATATATATATATATATAAAGGTGAAATGGTCATGCATTCTGAGGCATGAGTAACTTATTTTAAGCAATATAAAGCACTGCTAAGCACATTTTATCAGTATTTAGAATATTTACAACCAATTGCTCGTAGCTGAGCAACGCATCAACAAGCGCAATGTCTTTGCACGTAACTGCACACCGTGCCAATGAGTGCACCTACAACATATTTGCGCATAGCTGCACACCACGCTAACCAGTGCAACATTGGGCAACATCGAGCAACGTCGAGCAACGTTGCGCAACATTAGGCAACGTCGAGCAACATTGGGCAAAGTCGCAAAGTTGGACAAAGTTGAGCAAAGTCGGCTAAACACAACCAGACTTCCTTTACTGTACCTTAACCATTCAGGTCTGGCCAGTAGGAAAATAAAAAGCAGTGATAAGACTCAAACTCAGGATACTGTGCACTATAGTCACAGTACATAACGACTAAGCCATGACAGCATTTCATAACAATGCACTTTCAACAGACACATATCTATCAAAAGAATATTAAACATTGCCAACATCAGCTAAGCAGGTGTGCCTACAGCTGAGCTATTTCAAAACTGGCCAATCACAAATAAGTGTGGGAAATGAGGCATATTTAAGCTCCACAGGCAGGAATATGTGCCATAACTGGTTGTAGCTCCCTTCTGCAGTCAGCATGGCCGGTGTTGGAGAAAGCACTCGATTTCGAGTGCAACGCTTGGGTATTGAGGAGTCCAAAGTAATGGTTTGGCTCCTTGTCCACAATCATGAGGAAAGACTCTTGTGGGGCCAGTACCAGGGCACCCAATATAAAATGGAGGCCTAGAATATTCTTGCTCATGATCTTACCAGTGCCACTGGTGTTCCACGGACTGGTGAGCGGGTCAGGCAGCATTATTCTGACCTGAAGCGACGTAAGGAGGATCAACTGGACCAGTGGATCCATGAGTCCCATGCAATGCATAATGCCCCACTACTGAGTAAGTAGCCATCGTATTAAGTAGTTAAGAATTGCTATGCATGCCTATACTATGGATAGGTATGTCTCAATATCACTGCATTTACTTCACAGCTGCAGGTGTCCAGGCTATGAATCAGCAAGCCCATGAAGATAGGTTGTAAAGGCTGCGTCATCAGGCAGGTTAGTAATTGTTCTGCATGTACTGTTATATAAAATAAATGAGAGAGCCTTCAAAAAGTCTTTTAAGCCAATAAATAAAGGTGTAATAATCCTTTAATGAATATATAAATCCTGGAGTGCGTCTGTGTCATTTTCTTTGGTATGTTGTTGTACTGTTGCATTTTACAAATAGTACTGTTGTATTAGGCAGTGTTAACTCACACTTGGGTAGGCCCATATAACATGGATGAAGGGAGTGCCAGTAGCTTTTATGCATATTTACAGCCCTCAACTGTTGGTTCATGCCCAGCATGTACAGGTTAATCTGGCACATGAGTAGCTTGGTATTGTGTTCCCCGGAAATGTCAGTGTGCTGCCAGAAATGTAGGGAGCAGTTAACATATAATTGATACTTTCACCTGAACATATCTAGATAATTATATGAAAGTAGAGCTGTCAGTGTACCATATTAGCAGTAGTGTGTGTGAGCAACTCTCAAAATATGTAGAAGTAACATCTGCATCTTGGACAGTTTGTATGTAAGATACAGCTCATGTATCTAATGATCTAGCAAAATCCAATTGCACAATACAAGGACATTGGGTAGTGTAATAATACATGTAAGGGACATATAACTGCAGTTAATAGGAATGTAGTGAAAATTAGAAGGATATATAAGTTGTTAATTGAGCTATCCTTTTCCACCCTACTGTATATGCATAAAAAATGCAATTCTACACCTCAGTCGGTATGTCTATTCGCAAAACATTTGTTGGGACATATGTCCTATTGGTTTATAAATATTTACATTTATTTCTATGCATGTGCCCTGTTAAAATACCACAATATTGGTGTCCTGTTGCCATCAATTCAATCTGCATGCTGTTGTAATGTCCACTATTGTTCTATATATGTATGTGTTATACTTGCTTTTCAACTGTTAAAAATCTGGTGTGTTGTGTTAATGGGAATACTTCTGAATGCCGTTATAACTAATTGGGAATGTTGTTGACTGTTACTAACCCATAACTTTATTAAACCCTCCAAAACATAGTTCGTATGGGAAGGCCAGTCCCAGCGGATCCACTTGTCCCACCTCAGCTGGCCATGTCACCTGGCACCAGCAGGTCCGGTGCCCAGCCTGGGACCTCCTCCTCCATTGGCCCTGTGCCACCTTCAGGTGGAAGCGCTGGAGGGGATGGGGCTCGACCCCCCATGCAAGCATGGGTGGAGGAGGACCACCTATCACCCTTCAAACGGACTGTGATGTGGTGCATAGAGAGATTGAATGTTCTGTTGCAGAACTTCTATGCCAGCTTGAGGCACGAGTGGTGCAACACTCTGGTCAGCCTGCCCCTCCTACACAGCCCCCAGCACAGCCACCCTCTGGGCTGTGAAGGTGCAGTGGTGACTGTCCATGGGTGGGGACCGCAGTCCCACTGTTTCCATCTGTGGGCTCTTGGGCTTGCGATTTCCAAACATCCCTCCCCATCAAAGATGTTCACCCACCACGTGTCATATATCGCCCCGGTATGCATCTTGTTTGTCTTGTCTGTTTACCTCCCCAACCAACCTCCCCAAATATACCTACTTTCCTTACCCCACATTCCACTCTCACCCAAAAAAAAAAGGGCAATCTGCTCCCAAATAAAAAGTTACTCCCCATACATAGCTGCCCATTTTGCACACGTCCACTGGACACATACAATGTAATTTAATTGGCATTACAACATACTTTGTTGTCCTCACCCCTCTCTCAGGGGTGGAAGGTTTCATATTTCCCTCCAAATTGATTGCATATGCACAGCTGTTGCTGTTAAAGAAATGGGCAGCTATGGACCTTCCCTACACCCGTCCTGCACATCCCGAGCTGTTTTCCCTGCTGTCTTTCCCTCTTTGTGCCCCTTTTTCACCACTTTCCTATCTCCCCATTTTCTTTCCTTTTAAAGAAATGAGCACAGGGGTTAGCAGGAGTAAGTACTATTAAGCAGTAGTTAGCGGGTTTGCACGTGTGTGCTCTTGCTTGCACTTATCTAAGCATCGCTAAGCATCATGCAAACCCGCTCACAACTGCTTAAAAGTGCATTAGTCACTCTGTATGTCAGGGCCCTTGTTCTACTCAGCAGCAAAATAAAACACCTCTGTTAGTCTCGAACCCCAGACTATGGGCACACTAGACTACATGAAGTACCACTAAGCCACACAACAAGTTGGTGCTGAAATAAATATATCATGCATCCGAATGAGTGAATATAAAGGGAAAATAGGAATGTCATAACACAAAACTTGTTCTGTGGAACTATACCAACAGTTGTTGTGGAATTGCATTACATGACTGTGATAAGAGAACCAGCCATTCTAGCAGGAAATAATGTTATAGCAGCACTTTACAACCCACACACAGTATCATAGCAGGACAAATAGTGGCATATTTGATTAGGGCAGAGGACATACATCCCAACTGTGACTACTTTTCAGGGATGTCCTTGATTTTGAAACATGTTAGCTGTGTCCCTCTGAATCCCTCTGAAAAGTACAGACATTAGGCAGAAAGGTGGGGTCTTACACTTAATGAATAATGACAATAATAAGAGTTAGACACCTCTTGTACTTCAGAAAAGTTGTAGTAATCCATATGCACTGGTTCTCTCGAAGTCTCCACTTACTGTCTCTATTATTTTGAAGGTGTACCTCACTTTTACCTACCTTTCCCTGACTCTGTTCAAATATGTCACACAACACCAAGGCACGCGTGTAGGACTGTTGGTGCATGGTCCAAACCATAAATGTTCAACCAAAAAGAGAGACCAGCACTCGGCGACAGCAGGATAAAATTATGTTTATTTAAGGTTGCAAAAGTCAACCTACTCAAATTGCACAAACCGGTTTTGGCTGTTATAGCCTTTTTCAATGTGACTTAATCAAAAACTTGAAATTTCAATTTCAAATATGTACCTGAGTGTTTCAGAGGCCTGGCAGAGGCAGAAACACACGGGCATATCAGCTTTTCTGCTGTTACACACTGTGCAAATAGCATTGGAAGGAGTTCCACAAGCATACCCTTATGTAGGAGTACAACACTGAAATACCAAAGGATGTAGCCATGTACTGGTAGCAACTGACTGTAACAATGCCATTGTACCAGTGCTGAAAAGACCTGTGCATCACATAGACAAAGAATAACAGGCTAACATCTGGCTACCATCTGGATAGGTCCACAGTTGGGAGATATGCAGACAGACTACTTGCCTTGATAAACTAACAGGTACACAGCAACCCTTTAAGTCCAGCAAGATAACATTCACACAATAATACATAATGCTCTCTGTACGTCTGCATCCTTACCCAAATGTACAATATACCTGTGTGTTCAGTGTCTACCAAGGATGTAGGTAGGCATACTCAGTACTGGAATTGTACAGTTTTCATGAGCAACCTGTGCTAATGTCAACACTAAAAAAGCACAAACTGTTCAGAAGTGACTAAATTAATATTCACAGTATAGCAGTTCACAAACAGTGCATGTGCCAAAAGAATATATCTCAATAACTACTTTTGTATGGCAGTTAATTGTATAAGTAGAAAAGAAACTACATACTCCCATGTATCTTGTGTTAGCATTTGCAGGGGTGAGTACAATTCTACACTGACAAGTGTGTACTGGAAGTGGCAACATTCAGGTCTGAGTACAACATTTAAATCACTGGCTACACCCCAGCTTCAGATATAAGAACTATACCAACCTTCTGACTTAAACAACGGTGACTACAGAAAACAAGTATGAGCCCCACTTTGGAAAGTTGAAAGGGCTATGTCTACGTGACTTAGCAATTTATAGCATTGGGTTGCTATGACAGTGAGTACTGCAATTACCACACAGCAGGCTGCATGCAATTACCAAATGGTGGCCACCAATTGGTGCAAAGGCCATCACATGCACATGTGCAGATACCTATAAAAGCAGGCTATACTTGCTGCCCACACACACAATCACTCCATTGCAGACACTGAGAGAGAGAGAGAGAGAGAGAGAGAGAGAGAGAGAGAGAGAGAGAGAGAGAGAGAGAGAGAGAGAGACATTAACAGCAAAAGCAAACTCAAAAGCAAAAGGAACACGGAAATTAATAATACCAACACATACAAAGGAAAGGTATGTAACATATATGTATTTACTGGCATGTAGTAGATGTTTTTGAAGAGTACTCTACATACTTTGAAACATCCATATGTGGCAGCAGTACGTATCTATGCACAGATGTCCAGCATAACTACTGTCATGGACAAATCAGTGTGCAGCTGTGTGCAGGGGGACATAACTGTGACATATGTAGCTCAGCATTAAATGTCAAACATCTGATCCATGTTATCTGTGTTCTGTACAGTAGTGTGGACAATGGCTGTTTGGGGAGTAGCGCAAACAGCTATATAAACATGGATGTGACAGAGTAACACATGCATGATAGTCATATTAATGTGTAGCTTAGCATTGGCAACTGCTGTACCAGGCTAGTATGCTAATTTAGCATTTGTAGCTATATACACACCCTCTAATATTACTGTGTGCTCACATGTGACACCTGTTCATGTTGCAGCAGGGCCCAACAGGTCAGCCATGAGGTCCAGGAACTTACAACAGTGTGGACCTTGTGTGTGTATAGCACACACATACGGAGAGATATATATGTGTCAGATATATTAACATCTGTACATGTGCATAGAGCAAGGGACATACTGCAACTGTATGTGAAGGGTGGACATATATATGCTGGTGAAGGTTGCTATGTGCATATTTGTATGTAGGTTGTAGTGTGTGGCAAACAAGACAGCATACAGTGCTGGTATATGACATGCAGTGGTTAAACACTGTGGGTGTGATTTGTTAAGTTTGCAATGTTGCAGCCAGTGAGGCCTGCTAAAGCTACATGGGCTGAGAACACCTTCAATGCATTTCTCACAAGACTGTGCGATATCATTACATTACTGTATACCTCACATCCTTTGCATAATTGATATTCCCACCATGAACTATATGTACACCAATGGATGTATATGTATGTATATATATATATATATATATATATATATATGTATATATATATATATGTATATATATATATTATGTATATATATATATATATATATATATATATATATATATATATATATATATATATACATACAGAGAGAGAGACAGAGTCATATATAGTGAGACAGATGCCTGGTGTCAAAGCCATGGCCTCAGGCTCAATGCCGAAAATTGCATTGTCATCCCTTTTGGTAAAAACTCGGTACCCATGAACTACCACATAGGTGGTAGTCTACTTAACACTGAAAGTGTGAAAAGAGACCTTGGTACACAGGTGGACAGTAGTTTCCCCTTTGATGATCACAGTGCCACACTAGTCAAGAAACCCTTCTGTGCGGCACACCTCATCACAAAAGGCTTCTCATCCAGGGAAAAAGAGGTCATTGTTCCCCTCTACTCATCACTCATAAGACCCATTATAGAGTACAACGCCCCTTTTAGTATGTACCTCACAAGACATCTACAACAACTGGAAAGGCCACAGACATACCTCACAAAGATGATTACCAGCCTCAAACAGATGCCCTATGCAGACCGTCTCACAAAATGCCAGCTTTACTCTGTCACATATCGCCTACCCAGAGGTGATCTCTGCCTAACATACAAAGCTATGTCAAACCCAGTGCTGTTGGACATGTTCCACGTAAAGAAATCCTAATCCCTCTGAGCTACATGCTTTAGGGACCTAAACCTTGTCAACACAATAAACAGAACATGCTGAAGGGATAGATTCCTATCTCAGAGACTTCCCATACTCTGGAACAAATTACCTATCTATAGCAAACAAAGCTCCTCAGTAGCACTCTTCATGAATAATCTTGATGATTGGGAGGGAGATAGGTAATACACCCCGGGGATCACCTCTGTGGCTCTGATTGACAGGGGCACAGGAAATTAATTTCCTTGGGTGGCAAAGGCCAGGGTACCATTTGGCTAGGCTTATATAGGCCGTAGGGCTAATAGCCTAGTACCTATCTATGAACTTATACACACCCACATGTACTTGTTGCACTTCATGCTGTTGACTGAGTGTGATGGTCAATGTGTTGGTGAATGTGTCAAAGTTGTGTATATGTGGAATAGCCCAGTGGGAAACTGTTTCTGACATGGTATTTTGTGTCCTAGCTTTTATCCCAGCAAAAGATGTGTATGCTATTGCTAGGCAGAAAAAGCAGTATAGCATATGGTCTGACGTAGTCCCTTGGTGTTGACTGGGGTGTGTCATTGGAGGCTAATGCAGTACATATATGCCTATTGATTGGTACTACTGGTGAATCCAACTCCTGTATGGACAGTAGTACTACCTGAAGCTGTAGGTCTCAACAGCACAGTATGGTGTATGCCCACATTGCTTGGAACCACTGTTTTGTGTGTTCCCTGTAGTCTTCACAGATTACATACCTCAGGCTTAAGGTTTTGTAAGTACTAACACAGTACTGTATGGTACACACATAAAGCTCACCTGGGTTGCCATAACTTTGTGTCTTGTAAGTATGTCTGATATGTGTGTGTGGGTATGCCTGTAACATGCCCTCTGTCATATGTGTGTTACAGGATATAAGTGCATATCTAGCAACATGTATAGTCTAGTACAGCAGCATGCCACCCATATTCATGAATGTGCACATATATTAGGC
Source organism: Protopterus annectens (assembly GCF_019279795.1). Lineage (NCBI taxonomy): Eukaryota > Metazoa > Chordata > Ceratodontiformes > Protopteridae > Protopterus > Protopterus annectens. The sequence continues at coordinate 685,003,601 of NC_056746.1, forward strand.
ATGGGTTTGCCATCAACAAGTAGTGTGGTATAATGGTAATACTGTAACTGGACTATACAATCATTGCGAAGGAGGACATATTATGTTATGCATTAGCTTGATCTATACCTTCTGTGGCTAGGTGGTGCATTGTGTCGCATACAGTGTGCCATGTACTGTTGTATAGACTTACATAGTGATTTCACTTTGTTGCTGTGCAAAACATGGTGTAATATACAGAGTGTGCCAAGCACTGTCAGGCAGTTGTGGGGTGAGTAATGATATGTGGTATTGAAAGTGTGCATCCTCTGACAGCTAATAGGTTGCTATATATGGCAGTTCAGTGATATCTGTAGTGTATAATGTTAAGTGTGCCATATGACTTGCTCAGACATATTGTTTCATTGTCTTCCAGGGATCATTGCCCACTGTCGCAACCCAAGGCATAGTAGTGCTGAGGACAACATCATTACAAGCAGTCTGATCCAGCACTACAGAGTGCTATTCTCAAGAACCAGCCAGGACCAGCATGAGTGGACTGCACTGTGGCAAGATGTTTTCCATAGGGTAAATGACATAGGCATGCATAACCGGACATATGAGCAGGTACGCCATCACTGCAGTGATTTACTTAGACATGTCCGGCAGCATGCATCTGATGTCCATAGACAACAGCTTGCTACAGGTGGTGGGGTTACCATTCACCCCCCCTCACCAGAGTGGAGGAGTTGCTCCTGAGCCTGGTGGCTCCTGGCCAACACCAACAGCAGTAGACATGTATCGTCATGCAGGTTGGAGCCACCTAGCAAGTTCGTGCAGGTAACATGGCATGTCTGTAGACCACTGTTACCTCTGTTGGTAGATCATGCATATGTGAGATGTGTACTGTGCAGTTAGAAGTTGTGGAGCCTGGTGTTGTGCAATACTAATAATTTGGAACATAATCTGTAGGCCTATGAATGTAAACAGTTGTACTACTGTAAGACTGCAAACCCACAGTAGCAATGTCACAGTTGTTGCCACTGGCAAACTGTTTCATATCCTTGTAGGTCCCTCTGGTGTGACAGCAAGGCAGCAGACCCATGCTGGTGAGTGTGTTCTACATTTATTGTTGCAAATAAAATGTGCACATCATAGGTAAGGTGTAAGCCATGTACACATGTAACACACCTACGCATAATGCATGCTGTGCATGTTTGCTGTGAGACTATGCACATCTCAGTAGTGTGATTACCTGCCTCAAACACATGCAATACACAGAACATCCCAAACAAATGTGGCTACACTGTAGTGGCCATTGGATAGGCAGATTTGATACACATGCACACAACATACATAACTATGTCATACACAGAACATGTTAATATGGTACACATGATGTATTCACATACCGTCTGTAAAGTCACACTCTAGTATCCCAAATGTCATCCATACAGCACACATACTATACCTGAGAGGTAGAGGCCTATCATGGGGTGGTGAGACACTCTTCCACACACAACACATTCATGTTTGGCAATGCTCCTTATTGGGCACCTTACAAACCCATGTAACAACTGGCCATGAAATGGTGGATGTAGCCATGGTACTGCAGTTCAAGTACATCATGATAGGTGCTGGTCTGGCACACATTAGTAACCTTTAGTGACCACATGATGCTGCATGATGATGGCTTATGGTACTACACCCCATCTAGTTATAGTAACCACAGAACTACACATAGCTTTCATTGCTATACACCTCAATGTTGTGTGTGTGCAAACATATGCACCTATACACAATATGCATAGCAATCACCATTTGCACAAATTGACACATAATATGTCTTGTAATGCTATTGAGTGTCTAGGTCACATGACACACATTGGGTATGTGTGATGTTACATGTTGCAGTTGTGTTGTAGAGTGCCATGTCATGGCTGGCACTGACCTGTCCACAATATGTTCTACACTCACCATAACTAGTGTACATTGGCTATGTGGACCAATGGTATTCCAGCAGGTATACATGCACCACTGATCCTGTGTGTACACACAGCATGCATGGGCTAAACCTGTATCCACAATTATCTGCTAAAGACACAGACGCTCTAATCAGAAATGGATATCTATGTGATACACAGATACACATCCAGCCATGGTATGTATACCTGTGAGTGATGGTGCACAGGACAGTAAAGAGCTTTTAATACTTGCACAGCAATGTTGTGTCCATGTATACATTGCGTTCCAGTGTGAGGTCAATCACCAAACAACAACACACATACATCAAAGCCATGTATACTGTTAATAGTAAGGATTGTCTACACTCGCACTGCATGCTGTTGAGCAACACACGTCCTGCATGCTGACATGTGTGATATGACTGTTTGGCTTGTGATACTGTACCCCACCATCAACTGCTATTGAGTATGCTCTGGATTGCTGGTGGTGGTGGTGGTGTGTGTGTGTGTGTGTGTGTGTGTGTGTGTGTGTGTGTGTGTGTGTGTGTGTGTGTGTGTGTGTCTGCTTTAGTGAGGAGTGTATTTTTGTGCATGTGTTCATGTCTGCATTTGTGCATGTGTTCTGACATCATGTACATGTCGTAAAGTGTGTTTCCTGTCTTCCTCTCACAGGTGCTGAGGTTGGGCTGGTTCACTGCAGTAGGGAACCTGATGTCACTGACACAAATAGTGATAATGAGGATAGATGTGTTGAGGCACAGGCATGTTTGCCAGGGTCTGTTGTTGGTCCACCAGTCGACAGTACACAAGTGTCCGCCCCATCCATGCACACAGTCATACTGCCAATACATCCATCATCACCAATGCCCTTAGCTGAGGGACAGTGTACAGTCGGCAATGGCCAGGACAGTGTGGTATCTATGGCACATGCATCCGGACACAGCAGCCATAGCCAGATGTCTGGAATGGTACCATGTACGCAGATGTCCAGGGGTTCTCGTCAGAGCACTGCTGGTCATCATGCCCCTGGCAGATGGGAGACAGATCTTACAACCTCACACATGTTCCAGGCTGTCATGGAGGCACAGGCACGTATGGAGCGGTACACCAGACACTGACTAAGGGCACAGAGGGTACATAACACCAATGTAATTGACAGTATCCATGACCCAGCAGGTGCCATCCAAAATTATACTGAGGTCACTGATAGACGTTGGGGTGAGACATTAGATGACCTCCGCAATGTCATATCCATGTGCCAGGACAGTGTGGGACAGTTGAGACGTTGACATGGATGTATGCCAGCAACATCAGCAGCTGGCAGTCGCCATGGGCATCCATCAAGTCACAGCCACTCCCGTAGTGCCAGTACCAGCCCCAGCAATGTTGGGGGTGGGCTGTCCATAGACCATCCTAGAAGACCACATGCACATGGCTCTGCCCAGTCCCAGCAGGGACCTGGATCTAGTGTACATATGTCTACCTCTGAGGATAGTACCCAGTCTGGCTTAGTACCTGATACTGTCTGTAACACCCCTGCCAGGCACAGGTACCGTATTCGTGGTTAGAGACAGTGATCTGTAAAGCCTGGCAGGTACAGTCTGTGGCTGTCCCACAAATCCCCATATATGGCAGCCACATGGTGGAACTGTGGGCATGCAGACACACACACATAAACCAGACACCTAGGGTTAACACATACCCGCACACATTACATCCACATTGGCCCATACCAGTACTCTTGGCCCTCACACACACACACACACACACACACACACACACACACACACACACACACACACACACACACACACACACACACACATATCAATTGTATGGCTCAATGTAGGCCTCTGGTAATCCAACAACACACTCTGTGCATATGATGAAACCTGTGCCACCTCCTGTCATCTGTAACATTGATGCAGGAACAGGCTAACATGGTGCTGATGCACATGGTGACTTTATAGCAGTATATCAATGTTAGCATGTTGTCAGCAGTAAAGTGTAATGATATCTTTGAAGGTGTAGCTGAGCAGGCATCATGCATTAAAGCTATGATTGTCAATGTAGTATTGTTTACACCAGTGTTAATTCCAATAGTGTATTGTCCGCCCATGTGCCAATTGGCTGATGTGTGTAGCATTGGCAGCATGTGTTAGAGAGTGGACAGTACGTGTGGGATGTGTGCAGCTCAGATTTGCAGGTGGACATTTGTGAACATGGTGGAGGTGCACTGTCTGCATGTACGTGCATAGTGGACACATGGGCAGGGTGACATCCCCTGTATTACACAGTGTTAACACTCTATAGTTTCTATTGGTGGCCAGTATGCATTGTACTACACACATTTTGGAACTTGAGTACACATGTGTGTATGACATGGTTTGACACTGTGCTATAGGTGATACTGTTACTATCTGTCATTGGTTTGCATTCTGGTAGTATACATAACCTCAACAGCCTGACCATAAACAATTGTTAGATGATGTCCTGACAACTGACACACAGATGTAGGACACACAGTAACATTTGGATCCTTCAGGTACTATACTATGCCAGTAACCAGTGGTATTCACCTGCACCCATTCCTGGGACCACTCCTGTTTGGCATATAGCTCTCTTAGGTACAAGCAAACACAGTAGGGATATGTCCATCTATGTCTGGAAATGCATACTGTGGGCTATAATGCATTCTCCAGATGACACAGACATCCTCCACAAGGGTATCAAACAGACAGATACCTGTTGTCAAACCCATGCTGTAAAGCTATAAGCCAACTAAAGCATAGTCATCCACTTTTACAAAACATAGTATCCCCACAGTACCACATAGGTAGTAGCCCCCAACATGTTGAACAGGTACCGATGTGTACATACAGCCAAGTGTTACATCATCTCTCCTTTGGTAATCAGATTTCCAAAGGTATTTTAAAATCCCTCAGTGGATCACATAAGCAATAGGGGGTCTGCATGCATATCCACAAAGGTTGTTGTACACCTATAATGAATAGCCATCATTGGCAGACTTTGCTGCATTTGAATAGGTCTGAAATATATCTCAGGCATAAACCTTCACTCACACTATTCAATAGAAACCGTAATGAATGTGTGTGACATGGATGACTAAGGCCAGGGATCACTGCAGTGGCTGGGCTTGTTACAAGCATACAGATGTGACCTAAGGTCTGGAAAGCGGCAGCACACTCTGGCAAAGATAGCAGATGTGTTCATGGAGAAAGCAGGGTTCCCACCTATGAAATAATTGAGGTCACATGTACATATATGTATTTGCCACACAGCTACCTGACATGTGCAATGCACATACTGTTGTCATTGTGATATGTCATGCAATAGTAAAAGCAAAACCCACAACCCATTGACCAAGAGTGGCGCACACATACTCACCAAGTGCAGGATTCAAACTCCAGTCTCACTACTTTATGATAGTAGAGCAGTACACCTTAACACGATGTGCTATACACATTATTGGGACTTCTGTTTTCCACAGGTATATTTGTAGGATGGTGACTTCATCAGACTTGACAAAGATGAGTATACCACTTTTAAGGTGTTTCAGTAGTCTTCAAAAAGTTTTTTTCTCTCCAAGTAGACACACACGCTCATACAGTTGAAAAATACAGGATTCAAACCCCTACTTAATTACTTTATGAGATTAGAGGAGTACACATTAACATGACATGCTATACACATTAGTAGGAGTTTCCTTTTCCACAGGTATATTTGTAGGATGGTGACATCATCAGACTTGACAAAGATAAGTATACCACTTTTAAGGTGTTTTAGTAGTCTCCAAAAAGATTGCTCCTCTCCAAGAAAACACACACACACAGTTATCAAGCACAGGATTCAAACCCCTACCTGACTCCGTTATTATACTAGAGAAGTACGTACTAACACGACACGCTACACACATTCCTGGGAGCTTTCTTTTCCACAGGTATATTTGTAGGATGGTGACATCATCATACTTGACAAAGATAAGTATACCACTTTTAAGGTGGTTTAGTAGTCTCCAAAAAGGTTGCTGCTTTCCAAGGAGATACACACACTTGTCAAATGCAAGATTCAAACCCCTACATAACTAGTTTATGACACTACAGCAGTATGCATTTACACAATGAGCTATACACATCATTGGGGGCCCTTTTTTTCCATAGGTATATTTGTAGGATGGTGATATCATCAGACTAGACAAAGTGGGTTACATTAGGTGACATTTGGTGGGCTACATAGAAGGAATTTCTAAACACTTTGGCAATGTGATCATCAAAGGAGAGTTTACTATCTACCTGGGTCCCCAGGGCCATAATTACATTCTCCGTACATACTGGATTACAACCTATGTGGTAATTTGTGTGCACTTTGTTTTATCCGAAGGGGATGACTATGCATTCTTTGGCATTCTGCTTGAGGGCATTGTTTTGACACCAGGCATCTGTCTCTGTAATACCCTTCTGGAGGATGTCTGTGTCAGCCATAGAGCCAATTATGGACCACAGTTAGCAGTCATCTGCAAACTTGTTCAGCCATACTCCTCCCATGCTTGCCTGTACCTCTGAGCAGTATCTACTGAACAGGTGGGGTCCCAGGACCAAGACCTGTGGGATGCCATTTGTGACTGGTTTAGAGTTGGACATGGCACCCGCAACTCTGAACATGTGTGTTTGATCTGTGAGTCAGTTGGCCACCCATCCTGTGACATAGCTGTTAATGTTCAAGCTGGTAAGCTTGTCCATGATGCCGGAGTGGGGAATGGTGTTGAAAGGCCTTAGTGAGGTCCAGGTGGGCTGTGTAGACTACTTTCACCTCCATCTATGTCCTTGGTAACTGTTTCAAAGAAGTCAACTAGGTTTAGGAGGCAGGATATGCCTTTAACAAAGCCAAGTTGGGTAGAGTCCAGTGTCTGGAGGTTCCCAATGTCTCTGTTTATGGGTTCCATGATAATTTACTCCATAGCTTTGCAGACCAGGCTGAGTAGGCCTATAGGGCAATAGTTTCCAGGTTCTGTTTTAGCACCCCTTTGTGGAGCTGGATGACAGTTGCTGAATGCCATTCTTTGGATACATAGCCTGTGGTAAGGTTGAGTCTGGACAGTGAATATAGGTGAGGGTGTTGTTCCTTTTGGGGCTGGTGTAAGACGCAGCCTGGGACACCATCCAGTCCCATTGATACTATGTTCTTAGCTTTGGAGAGGGCTGTTTTTACCTGCATGTCCATGAAGTCTGGGGCTCTGCATTCTTCTGGGATGGACACAGGCCCTTTTGGGGGTGATGGGGGAGTTTGCACTGAACTTGTTTGCCAGGATATGGGCAATGTCAGTTGGTTCAGTGTATTTTTTGCCATTTTGCAGTAGCTGACAGCATATTTGAGAGTTGCCACCTAAATGTTTGGTATAGCTAACGAAGGCTTTGTGGTTGTTATTGTCACATTCCTTGGCAATTTGTCTTTAGAAACTGGCCTTGGATTATTTTATGAGTGATCATTGTTTCTTCCTAATAATGATCAGTGATGCCTTTCCTTTTGTGAAGTTTGCTCTATCATGTGTTTGTTTCCTCCTTCTGTTGTATAGCTTATTTATGGGCAATGACCACCAGATTGTTGTGACAGTTCAGTTTCACATACAGTGATCAAGGCTCCTCTGGAAGAGTGTCAGTGAGTGACTCGGCTTAATGTTGGTTGGGAGCCTGTTCCAAAGCAAGGGAAGTCTGTGAGTTAGGAATGTATCCCTCCAACATGTTCTATTTAATGTTGTGATAATGATATCCCTAGAGCATGTGGTACAGTGAGCTTGGGTTTACTTCAGATAGCGCATGTACATCAGTTCTGCATTGGACATGGACCTGTCTGATGGGCAGAGATCTCCTGAGTAGACAGTATGCAATAGAGTAGAGATTGAGTTAAATTCAGTCTTGTTGCATGGGGCAGCTGTTTGAGACCAGTAATCCTCTTGTTGAGGTACTTCACTGGTCTTTCCAGCTGCTGAAGGTGCCTAGTCAGATTAATCGCAAGTGTGTTGTGGTACTCTCTGACGGGTCTGATGACTGATGAGTAGAGGGAACCTCCTTTGACCTACATGCAAAGATCTTGGCAGTTTGTGGGAACACATAGCATGATTTTATTAGGGATGTCTCGATCCATGCATCCCTGTAGATGCTCATAGAATGCACTTGTAAATGATTCGGCAGAATGTATAGCATTATCCTACAGCAAGGGGGCTTTGGAACTTTCCACTTTGGTCTTGGGAAGTGTGCAGTTTGCTTTTGAAAATGTCTTCACAGTGGTTTCCTTGACTGGGGGGGGATGTGGATGTCCAGTGTGATTACTTTATGATCTGATATTATCAGTGAGGGGTTTATCTCTGTTGTGGAACACTGGTACCCCATGTTGGTGATGATCAGTTCCAGTATGTTGTCACCTCTAGTGGGCATGGTGACCAGCTGTTCCAGGGTGTTTGAGTTTTTAAACTCTAGGAAACATTGGGCAAAGGATGTTGTATACGAGTAATTCCCCCACTCAATGTTTGGTTGTTGTAATCTCCTCATATAATGGTGTTTGGTAGGACCTTTATATTTTCTACTGTTCTCAGGAATACTGAGTGAGGTTCCTGAGACAAGGTAGGTGATCTGTAGCAGGCTACAATCTGATAAGCAGCTTTGCCCAATGTTAGTTGCACTTGCATGGTCTCCAAGGCCTCATGCTGTGCCATTAACCTGAAGGTGTGGGTATTCATAAGGTAAATGGATACACCCTTTCCTTTTGTATTTCACTCTGGGTTTTGGGGCCGAAGATCAGTGGGATTGTGAGTGTTTTACGTGGAGCATGTCCAACAGCTCTGTGTTTGACATAGCTTTGTATGTTAGGCAGAGATCACCTTTGAGTAGGCGATATGCGAGAGAGTACAGCTCGAGTATTTTGAGACGGTCTGTGTATGGCATGTATTTCAGGCCACTAATGCTCTTTGTGAGGTATTTCTGCAGGCTTTCCAGTTGTTGTAGATGTCTTGTGAGGTACATAGCAAAAGGGGCATTGTACTCTATTATGGATCTAGTGAGTGATGAGTAGAGGGGAACAATGTCCTCTTCTATTCTGCATGAGACACCTTTTGTGATGAGGTGTGCCATGTAGAAGGATTTCCTGACTACTGTGGGGATGTGATTATCACAGGTGAGTCCACTGTCCACCTGTGACCCAAGGTCTCTTATCACACTTTCAGCGTTAAGTATACTACTGCCTGTGTTGTAGTTTATGGCTACAGAGTTTTTACCAAACGGGATGACAATGTACTTTTTGGCATTGAGCTTGAGGCCATGGCTTTGACACCAGCCATCTGTCTCAGTGAGGCCCTTTTGTAGGATGTCCACATCTTTAGTATTTACAATTATGGCTCCTAGTTTGCAGTCATCTGGAAACTTCATTAGCCACAGACCTTCCATGTTAAAGTCTACTTCAGGGAAGTAGATACCAAACAGGACAGGACCCAGGATTGGCCCTGTGGTACTGCACTCATCACTGGTCCATAGTCATACTTGGAGTCTGCTACTTTCACAGTGTGTTTTCAGTCAGTGAGCCAGTTGGCAACCCATCTTGTGACATAGCAATTTATACCTAGTTTAGTGGGTTTATCTATAATTCCAGGGTGGGGGATGGTGCTGAAAGCCATGGCAAGATCTACATAGGCTGTGCGAACTACCTTACCCTTGTCTACAGTTCTGGTGACTGCTTCAATGACGTCTATCAGGTTTAGGAGACATGATCTGCATTTTAAAAACCCAACATAGTTGTGGTCCAGAGTCTGGAGATTACCAATGTCTTTTTTTATAAGTTGTATGATGATACATTCCATGGCCTTGCAGAGCAGGCTCATCAGGCTAATGGGGCACTAGTTCCTGTGGTCCGTGGTGTCTCCACCCTTGTGTAGTGGGATAACCATCACTGTGCGTCATTCAGCAGGCACAAAGCCTGAGGTGAGGCTATGACTGAACATGGTACATCAGTGTGGTGCCTGTTTGTTCTGTAGTTTGTGTAGAACACAGCCTGGGAAGTTATCTGGTCCCATGGATGCTGTGTTCCTGGCATTGGAGAGTGTTTTTTACCTGTGCAGCCGTGATGACAGCAACTTTGCAGTCTTCCGTTGTAGAGATGTGCTCTTTCATGGGTGAGAGGGGGGTAAAGTTAGCACTGATCCTATCTGCCAGGATGTTGGCAATATCAGTTGGGTCTGTATATTTAGTGCCATTGAGCTGTAACTCAGAGCAGATAGAATGCTTTGTGGTTGTCTTTAGAATCTGTGTCGATTTTGTTTTCATAACTAGCTTTGGAGGATTTTATCAGGGATCACAGCTTCTTACTGATGTTGACCATGGAGCTCCTCCACTCATGGGATTTTACCCTCCTTTGCAACAGTTCTTCCTTCTGTTGTGCAGTTTGTTTATGGCAGGGGAACACCAGATTGGTTTCTTTTTCTTGGAGGATAGCGTCTTGGTTCTGTTTGGTATAGCACGATGCATGCAGTCATGTAAGTGCTTATAAAGTGCAAATGGGAAGGATTCAGTAGTCGTAACTGTATTGTCCATCTGCGTGAGTGTCCTGCAGTTCAGCACTTCTGTCTTAAGAAGCATGAAATTGGCTTTGGAGACATTTTTTAACATGGTTTCCTTAATGGGGTTGTGGGTCCAGAATGTGGATATGTAGAGTAATTAGTTTATGGTCAGATGGGACCAATGAGGTGCTGACTTCAGGTGTGGAACACCGGTCATGCAGGACAAACCAAACCCCGTAACCAACACAAATAACCACAAAGTGAGCTAAATGCTACTCATTGCCAGAAGTCTCAGCCTCCAGATGCACACACTTGAGGCACTTCTCATTATGGAGAATATTGATATCTGTGCAGTAATAGAAACCTAGTTCAAGGCTCCAGACAGCACACCAGCACTACCAGGATGCTACTCATTCCATACCTTCCATCATCAGAACCTGAATCATAGCACATACGGTGAGGATGTATCCATATTCATCAAGGATACCTACACCTCTCTCTACATGCTCTCTACAGGATATGTACCCATAGGATGTTGCACAGCAATGTTCTTCATACTCCACAGGGGTGGGGTCACAAAAACCCCTTGGCATTCATGCTCTATTAGCCTGACAAGTGTGTTCTGCAAGGCAATGGAGCCAATCATAATGGAAGTCAACAATACAGAGATTGGGAGCCTTCACACAGTTGAGCACACCCAGTTTGGCTTCGTGAGATGCAGACCATGCCCCCTGAACTGGAAGGATTTCTTTGACAGTTACCCAGGCTACAGATGATTGAAATGAGCTCAACACAGCCTACCTATACCTCGCTAAGGCCTTTGACACCATTCCCCAGTCAGGTATCATAGATGAACTCACCAACCTGGCCATGTATCCATACATCACAAGATGGATTGCAAACTGGCTCACAGATAGATCCCAAACATTAAGAGTTGCTGGCTACATGTCAGACTCTACACCGGTAATGACTGGTGTCCCCGAGGGTTCAGTCCTGGGGTCCCTCCTGTTTGGTATAGACTTCTCAAATGTGCATGTCAATACAGGTGGGTTGTGGTTGACTAAGTTTGCTGGGAACTGTAAAGGGTTTGCCATAATAGATTCCCCGGAAGACAGACATATTCTCCAGAAGGGACTCTATGAGACAGATGTGTGGTGTCAGAATCATGGCCTCAAGCTCACTGTGGAGGAATGCATAGTGATCCTCTTTGCTGAAAACAAAATACCCACAAACTACCACATAGGTGTTACCCCCTTAAAAATGACAAGGTGATAAGGGATCTGGGGACACAAGTAGATAGTCATCTTTCCTTTGACAACCATGTTGCCAAAGTGATTGGGACATCCTATGTGGCCCACCTAATCAACAAAGGGTTTGCATCAGGATCCAAAGAGGTAGCATTGGCACTCTACTCTTACATCATCAGACTGATCATTGAGTACAGTGCACCATTTTGGATGCACTTGACTTAGCATATCCAGCAGCTGTAGAGACCACATAAGTACCTCACCAAGAGGATTACTGGCCTCAAACAGTTGTGTTATGCAACACAACTGGTAAAACTAAATCTGTTCTTTGTTGCACACCACCTACTCAGAGGCACACTCTGCCTAACATACAGAGCCATGTCCAACACATAACTGTTGAACATGCTCCATCTACAGATAACAACATTGAGTCACCCTACACATTCCAGGGATATGAACCTCATCAGAACGATGAATACAACATGCAGATGGGATAGAGTACCAGCCCAGACACTTGCCTTACTGCTGAACAGAGTCCCATTGTACATGAGACAGAACCCCTCGCTGACACTCTTCAATTGGAACCTTGATGAGTGGATGGGAAAAAGACAATTCATGCCAGGCATCACATCAGCAGCACCACTAGAAAGGGGCTTAGGGTACTAAGTATTAGAACTAGGCCTTGGGAGACTACCCAGTGGTGTGGTGAAAGCTGCACAACTTGCGTAGGCTAATATATGCCTTCGTAAAGATAGTCTACTACATACCTATGAACCTATGTGACAGGTACATGCCTACAGATAGTAGATGTGTATTTCATTGTACAGTCATGTTGTGCAGCAGGCACATAGACCACATGCACTGTAATGCTTACAGATACTAGTGGCTGTTATGTACAGTGGGAGAGATGTGCACCTCATGTCTTTCATGCCATTGGGATGTGTGCTGGGTGGGACAGTCCTGGTAGGCTCCCTGTCATGGTCACCCTCTTACACACATCTCTGTCCATCCATCTTTGGCTTATTATACTGTGTTCCCCCTACATACATACATACATATATATATATATATATATATATATATATATATAGGTACATAGGTAGGTAATAGGCTATCTGCCTGAAGGCATATATTATTATGGCCAGAGTGTGCAGCTATCACCACCCATGGGATTAGTTCCCTAGGCCTCTGTGTAGTAGAGCTGATGAAGTGATCCATGGTGTGACAGTTCAGTTTCACATACACTGATCAAGGCTAATCTGGAAGAGTGTCAGTGAGTGACTCGGCTTAATGTTGGTTGGGAGCCTGTTCCAAAACAAGGGAAGTCTGTGAGTTAGAAATGTATCCCTCCAACATGTTCTATTTAATGTTGTGATGATGATATCCTTAGAGCATGCGGTACACTGAGCTTGGGTTTACTTCAGATAGCGCATGTACATCAGTTCTGCATTGGACATGGTCCTGTCTGATGGGCAGAGATCTCCTGAGTAGACAGTATGCAACAGAGTAGAGATTGAGTTAAATTCAGTCTTGTTGCATGGGGCAACTGTTTGAGGCCAGTAATCCTCTTGTTGAGGTACTTCACTGGTCTTTCCAGCTGCTGAAGGTGCCTAGTCGGATTAATCACAAGTGTGTTGTGGTCCTCTCTGACGGGTCTGATGACTGATGAGTAGAGGGAACCTCCTTTGACCTACATGCAAAGACCTTGGCAGTTTGTGGGAACACATAGCATGATATTCTGACCACTTTGTGAATGTGTTTCTGGAAGTAGAGATGACTATCCACATGTGTCCATAGATCCCTTATTATCACCTCCATATTTAGGTTGTTGGCACCTATGTGGTATTTGTATGACTGTAGCTCGAGGCCATAATTTTGACACCACATCTGTCTGAATGAGACACTTTTTAAGGATGTCTCTGTTGTCCCAAACATCGATTATAACAACTTTTTTGCAGTCATCCACAAACTTTGCTAAACACAGCCCTCGTGTGTTTGACTGTATTTCTGAAAAGTATACACCGGACAGGAGGGGTCCCAGGAATGAGCCATGGGGGACAGCAGTTGTTACCAGCTTGAACAGGAGACCACAATTCTTACCTTGTGCGATCTATCTGTGCCCTAGTTGGCAATCCATCAGATGACATACATATTTATGCACAGGTTGTTGATTTTGTGGATATGACATGTGTCTGGGATGTTGGAAAATGGCTTTTCAAGGTCTATGTGGGATGTGTGTAGCTCATTTCATTGATGTATGTCCTGGGTGACTGCCTTGAAAACAGTCTAGCAGGTTTGGGAACAATGATCGGCCCCTGACCAAACCAAAATTGGTAGGGTTGGGTGTTTGTAGGCTCCCAATAGCTCTGTTTATGAGTTCCATCATAATGGACTCCATGGTCTTGCAGATCAGGCTTAATCGGCTTATAAGACAATAGTTCCCATGGTCTGTTGTGCACCAACACTTGTGGAGTGTGCCAAACATTGCTGTAATGCATTCAAAAGTTTCATATCCTGTACAGAGGGTGAGTCTCAAAAGACTGTTCAGGTGCAGGGTCTGTTTGTTTTGGAGTTCACATATGACACAGCTAGGGAAATCATGTCATCCCATAGATGCCATGTTTTTAGGTTTGGAAAGTGCTGTTTAACCATTGTATATGTGATTTCTGGGTTTTCACAATCTCCAGGTATGATAATGGGCCCTTTTGTCATTGAGAGGGTGGGTAAATATGTACGAACTTGTCTGACAAGATGTTAGCAATGTCAGTCATGCACATGTATTCATTTACAGTTTGCACTGACTCAGAACATATATGAGTTTACATTGATATTTATGACATAGCGAAAGAAAGCTTCATGGTTCTATATGGACTCGTTGACAATATTTTTGCCAGAACATGGATTGGATAATGTTAGGAGTGCTCATTGTTTATTGATGATACTGATCGGAGATTTATTGATATTCTTTGAATTTTCACTTTCTTTGAACAACTTAAGTACTTGTAGTACATAGTTTGATTATGACAGGAGTCCAATATATTATATGGGTCTGTTTTCATGTAACTGTGTGCGCAAGGCAGGATTGATGAATAGTGACAAGTTTCTGGGGTAAGAACTGCAACTGCCAGATATGTGTGGCCCACTGCTGTACTCAGACATGGCCTAAGTGTGTCAGCATGCCCAGTATGACCTTTCAGTATGTTGCTGACTGAAATTTGTTAAATTTGTTTAAGTGTGTGAGCATGCCCAGTATGGACATATATACTATATGTGTGTGAAAAATCAAGTTGTTTTTTATTTCAGGGCTCACCTTTGTGTTGTACGTTGACAGGAAGCACGCTCTGCCTGCAGGGCTTCCATGAGTCACTTTGCATAGACTTATCAACATTTCTACATACGGGGGGGCAGCTATTACTTGTACATTTCTACCCGGGGGCACACCTGATTGTTACTGTGGGTGTACATAAGATGAGGGGTTCACCTGACACTTATACACATTTGCTAGGTCTGCACTGCTATGTCAGGTACTCCATTTCAGTCTGTAATGTTGCCTATCGTACTGGCTTGAGGCATACTACTGTACTACACATCTTAGCTTCCAATTTCACGTATATTAGTTTGCGACTTCATAGCCTACCCAACCCACATCACACTGCCTGGTCTGCTGTTATCTGTCTGCATAGGCCTGGGGGGAAGTTCAGAGGGCATGATACAGCATTTGTTTTTGTTTTCATTAGTCTACAATTGTCCTGCTGTGTCTGTGCCAGTGAAATGCTGTCATAGCTTAGTGGTTCAGTTCTGTGACTATAGTGCACAGTATCCTGAGTTCACGTGGTGCTGCAGGGCTGCCTATGTTGGATGCACACAGTACACTCCCTATACATGTTTAAAAACAGGTAGTGTCAAGTTAGGCATCCCTTTTATTGTATGTGTTAGTCAGAGAGAGGTGTAATTTCCAGGGTTCCTACTGAGTCAGTGTATGTGCTATGCATTGCCTCTTTGCCAAGGCCAAGGCATACTGGGCATGCCTCCTTCTGCCTACTGGGGCAGGCTCAAGTTGTTCCTCTTCTGAGTCATGCTGTGCCTGTGCAGGCTTTGGCAATGCTAGGGGGGCTGTTTGGCCCTGCCCCATGCTGTTCCTGCTGCAGCTGTTTTCGCAGGATCATATTGTGTAGCATGGCACATACCATGACAATTTGGGTACATGTAGTTGGTGAATACTGCAAGGCTCCACCAGATGTGTCCAGGCACCGGAATCGTGACTTGAGCATTCCAAACACGCGCTCGATTATATTTCTTGTTTGTGCATGTGTTTCATTATGGAGTTCTTGTTCAGGTGTGTGTGTGTGTGTGTTTCTGATGGGTGTTATCAGCCATGGCTCCAGTGTGTATCCAGCATCCCCCACTAAGTGTCCATCAAGGATGTCCCCATTGGCAAATCTCTGGTACAGCTGTGTCAGATGCCAGATGTGGGAATCGTGATAGCTTCCAGGGCAGCCAGCACACACATTCATTATTATGCCCTGGGCATCGCACATGACCTGGCAGTTGATGGAGGGGAAGCCCTTGCGTTGATGTAGACCCTACCCCGCTCACTGGGTGGTGCTTTGATGTGTATGTGCGTGCAGTCTATTGCACCCACTACCATATTGCTGGCCAATGCCTCACAGGAATTGGGAAACTATACATGCTCACTGACATGTGCTGACATGGCATCCAGGAACTGGTGCAGTACCCTGGATGCTGATGCCTGTGAAACCCCCATCATATCACCAGTTGGTCTCTGGAAGGTACCTGCAGCTAGTATTCGTAGGCCAACACATACCTTGGTATCCACTGGGATGGGTTCCCCTCTGTTGGCTCTGTGTGTAAGGCATGGCCGGCACAGCTCAACAATTTGCTGCAGGAGGTCTCTGTCCACTATATAGTGCTCCACTATCACCAGCTCATGTAGCCCCTGGTAGGTTACCCTGGGTCTGTACACTCTTCTCCGTCTCCTCACTGTGGGTTGCTCAGCAGCATTCGCAATATCACCACCCTCAGCATCTTGCACATGTTGGCTTATGATAGCAATAGCAGCCCCTAACATTTTGTCTGACTTATGCTTTTTAAGTTTTCACTCTTTGTATACTGCAGTGTTGCAGAGTCCTTGGGAAATAAACATGGGGGAATGGTGTTTGCAGAGTTTAAAGTGCTGGGCTGGGCTAGTCTACTGCCTGTGTAATTGGCTGATTCTGATATAGTTCACTTGGCAGCTCTGATAGTTCTCCTTGGTTAACTTCCTACTACTTCTTTTCCTTCCTTTTCCCTTTCTGTTTCCACAAGGGGCAGCACCGCGCAAACAAGAGCAAACATGCACACATGAGCACACACGCACATAGGCTTACACAGGCTTACTCAGGCTTAGACAGGTGCACACGTGCACACACAGGCTTACACAGGCTTACAGGCGTGCAAACGCACGCACATGGTGTACGCACATTTGCAAGAAATTTCAAATATATCCACGGCGTACACCTCTGGTTTCTGGGTTTCATCTAGGACAACTGTAGACATGTCTCTTGCAATCCTGAGCAACTCATGGCAAACACAAGCCACTCTGCTCCAATAAGCTTATAGTCTTTCAGACATACCCCCTCATGAATTCACCGATCTTCTACTCTACTACTCCCCTACTCCTACACTTACACTCTAGGGACATGACTTACATACCAAGGAAAATTGGGATTCACTATCCTTATCCTCATTTGCATAGGATTGCCTACTAATGCTTGGTTACATCTCTCAAACTGAGCTTACCCCCTTAGCAACCACTACTCAGTAGCCATGTTGTCTTCAGCCTGCCATTCACCTGCATGGCAGAATAATCTTTTTATTAAACATGCCTATTTTTGGCTATTTTTTAATTATTTTCTGGTTTTTAAAGCACCACATGTTTGCGTGGCGCTGCACTATGCTTAAACATCAGAGATGGGGAAAAAAAATAAAAAATATTTTTTATTAATTTTCAACCTATAAAAATGCCAATGGCCTTATATTTGGCCATTGGCATGCTTCCTCAACTGGATGCATCCTTTATGTGGAGCTGTCATAGCTCCGTTTAGCTATTTGCAGAACGGTACTCCGTTACCAACGGAGTACATTTCTGCAAATAACACTACTCTTCCACGGACAGGTTAGTGTTTCCTGGATTGCAAATTTACCTCATCTGCATATCTTTCAGCAGCAAATGAGGTAATTTGCATAACATAACACTGTCCGTGCAAGAGTAGCTTTAGAAGCTCTCATGCACGCCCCTGCCAGCTGTTGCTGGATCACTCAGAAGACATATTGGCTGTCTGCCATCTTACACTACTCTTAGACTCCATGCAAGCCTTTGTAAATCCGGCCCTATGTCTTTTCTCCTTGCAAATCTTTTGTATCTATAAAATGGTTTCCTATTATGCTCAATATCTTAACTTTTGCATTTTTTTCTTGATTTTGTCTCATACTATGCTTAGTTTTTTGTCCAGAATGTTTATTTAAGTTTTCAAAGTTGTAGTTCAACTTCTTTTCCATTTCTCATATTTTTTTGTTTCTCATCTTAATCATATATGTTGTTGTTATGGAAGTATATCCCCCTGATGTTATATGCCTAGACCCTGATGTTAAACATATTTTTGATTTTTTGCATTCAAGCAATTTCTCTTTCAAAACTTTTCACATTCTTTCTGCAGTTTTTCCACTGAACACATCACTCCAATTACTTTTACATAGTGACTGTACTGCTTCATATAATTTGTAATTAATCTTCTGTGCATTGGTTTAGATTTCAGTTTGGCAGAAGTTTCTAGCAACAAATTAACCTTTCAATAGTGGTAAAACTTGACATGAAGTAACTAATTTCTTTAGGAACACAAAGAATGTCTATTATGTTCCTTTCCCTGGAAGTTTTTTTTTTTAACAATCTGAAACAATTGCTGTTCACAAAGAAACATTGTGAATAAGCTCCTTACTGATGTTGTTGAATCAATATTATTTCAGTTTGTTTCTGGTAAATGTAAGCCCCGAGCTATTATTATTCTACCCTCCTGTAATTCACTCAAGAAATATATGAATTCCTTTAGGACTTGACTCTGTTGGTCTACACACTCCCACATTTGTCATATGTTCCAAGGCTGTCTTTATTGTCACAGTTACACAAGCTATAGTACTGGTGCTTTCACTAAACATGTAATAATCACAGGTCTCATAACTATCTGTAATCCCTAAAATAACACCTCCAAGTGATTTTTTGTTAGAATATCTGTCACAGTAAAAACATTTATATCCTGACAGAACTAGTTTCCAGTCATTGTTTAACCATGCTTCACAAACAATAACAACATAAATCTTGTGGAATGTAACACATTTAAATAATACAACTTTATTTTGAATGCTCCTGGCATTAACAACCATCAGACATCAAATGTTGCTGTCTGTGAACTATTAAATTTTCATCTTGGCAAAAATCCCAACTTGTGTTCATCAAGTATTGCAAAATATCTGCTGCAAAAATTTTGTTCCCTGATATTAACAAATGCACACCACCCTGTCTGAACATGTGTGCCCAAAATTAGGCTCAGATGCTTTACACATCTCCATTTTTTTAAAATGAGTCTTTTTTTCATATAGGTATTCACCCAAAAAGTATTTTTATTCATGGTGACATGACTCTCCTTTCTATATGTGATTTGTGAAAAATGCATCCTAACACCAGTACAAGCTATACGATCTAAGAGTTCTTTATAAGTTCCCTGCTGACAGTCAGAGAGTCCTTGCAGATGAGATCATTTGCACTGGCATGAATTAAAAAAAAACATACTTGCTTATATTAAGGAATTCTAAGGCTTGTCTAACATCCTCTGTTTTTGCTCCTGGCAAGCATAACACAATTTAATGCTCATTATCTTCTCTGCAAATGTAAGTATCAGTTCCTCTAATAATTGAATCTCCAATTAAAAGAATATCTTTTCTGACCAGAACTGAAGGATCTATAACTTCTAATTCGGTAAAAATCTACTCTGTCAGTTGTTATAAAGAAATGATCTTCATTACTTTACTTTTACATTTATTCCTACTCACTTTCCTTTCTTTTCTGTTTCCCCTCAAACCCAGTTTCCATTCTGCATGACTCCTATCTACTCCCTTTATTCAAATCAAATTTCAAAAAATAGAACTCTATGTTGTTGTTGTTGTTGTCTTTCGGCTTTTCCCGGTTAGGGGTCGCCACAGTGGAACTCCAGTCCGCTAATGATTGGCAGTAGACTTTCACAAACGCCAAGGTGCCAGCTCGACGTTCAACCTTCAAAGAAGGCATGCCCATTTACGCATGTCTTTCGAACGCCCATCCAATGGCGGGGAGGACATGCAGACTCAAATGGAACTCTATACTTCAGAATATTCTCACAACAGAAAACTCCACATCATTCAAAAATCTAATTAAAACATGCCTAAATGACAGTTGGACATGCTCCTGCACATCCTCAGGCTAATATGCTGTATCATTTCACCATCCTCCAACACTTTCCATCTCTGGTCTTTCATCTTCACCTGATCCATAGCCCTAAATGTTAATGTCACAGACTCTTTTAATACTCATAACCAAATTTTTCAAACTGTATACTTTTGTAGTATCCCATAGCTGTTCTGCATTTTTGGACTATGTGCTGATTTTTTTCTGTATTAATCTTGTAGTTTTTTACTGCTTTCAGTCCTACAATTTGCTTTTTTTGTCTCATGTGAATATATTGTTACTAATGCATTTACTGCATATTATTTGTGGTATTATACGTTTTTCTTGTTGTAAAATTGTAAATAATTTATAACTATCACTGACTGTATCTACTCAATGTTGGTTTGTATATATAACATTGTGTTGTATTTCTCTTATATGTAGAGCTTTTCTCCCAGGGCTTGCTCAGAAAAGGGCTACTAAGCCCAGTTGGACCACCTCGGTAAACAAATATCAAATAAATAAATAAAATAAAATAACGTTAGTCTTATTAATACCACTTTTTGATTGTATATTGCATTTACAAGCATACAATTCTCATCGAGCTGGCTTTGTACATCCACAAATTGAGCAATGGTGTCAACGTTTATTTTTCTCCTCTTTTTTCTTACAGTAATGTTAGTCAACCTTTCCGCATTAAGTTTTGATTTCTTCCTTTTCACCTGCCCCTTGCCTCTTTTTTCTACCTTCTCTTTTGGAATCATGCTGCCTATTTCTGTAGACTGAATGTTTTCTGATAGACAAATGTTATTCCCTGTAATCTGTGTATTACATAAGAAAGTAGTGTTCTTTTAATATGTATTCTCTTTAATTTACACACATTTATCAGTTTCTTTTTCTTCCTTGTTATTTGTTGTGAACTTCCTCTTTTCTGTCTTTTTTATTTCCTTATAAGCACCCTGAATCCTCAGGTTGCTGAATACTTGCATCTAAAATCCCAAAGTTGTCAGGGGCATCATCTTGTTAGGACTGAGTGATCTTTACAGGCAATATACACATCCTTTCCTAAATGTGTTCTATTTGCTTTTTGTCTAATGTTATTTATCTCACCAGTGCAGTTATTAATATATGTAACAACAGTTCTCCAACCCATGCCAATTACACAAGTGCACATCATCAATAAGTCTAAATTTACTACTAAAAATGGTAGCCAAAGCATCCATCTTTTGACATGATGAATACAGATCACCAGCGTTATCATGTGTTACCTTTAAATATACATAGCATTTATTACAACGTTCACGATATTTGTGCTTTAGCAAATCATTAATGGCGTACTCGTTTAAGGAATCCATATTCAGCTTCAAAGTAATGACAAATATAAAAGAAAAGAGTAATCAAAATAAGGTGCCACAGAATTTACAGAGAACGTAGATCAACTTCTGTCAGAAAAAATCACACAAACAATATACAACAAATGCTAAAGAAAGTACAGAAAAGTTGTTGCTCTGACTGTACAAGTTCTGAAAGCCAGGCAAAAGTTGAAATTTCACACAATAGTTTTTGCTCACTATAGCTTGCAATCACACCTCTTCTTTAACAGTAAAGGTCAATAAATCACAAACCAAGACAGGATTGTTTAGGTAAGCTCAGTGCAGTAGTAGCTGTAGTAGAAGTATTACTAGTATTTCAGTCTCACTGAGTATGATTTACTGCTTACTCAGTACCTTGTGCAGGTGATGCTAAGATTGCCCTGGTCCCTGTTGGGGTGTCTTACTTTGGCAACTGTTATGTCTGATGCATAGTAGTAAACAGGCAAAGCAAATGTTTTGGGGCAATACCTTTTTGTTTCCTTTGTTGGATTGTGTATCCTCATTTGTGTCTTAACTACTTATGTTTTCTTTTCTGGTTATAAGGGTTGTATATCTATGCTTGATCATTTAGCTATACAGAAGATGGCAACATTGACCTACCCCCTGTGGGCATAGGTCTCAACCTCCTAAGAGGCCAATGTGGAACACAGATCATTGCAATGTGTGACAGTCAAAATGTGGAACACCCTCCTTTCGCACTGTGCGAAAAGTGTACCTTGACCATGGCCATGGCCTTTCAACCAAAATATATGTATACATACACACACACACACACACACACACACACACACACACACACACACACACACACACACACACACACGCACACAACACACACATAATCTGGAGCACTTGGCTGCTCAGATACAACATGTAAAAGACAGCAAAACTGGCTCTTTTGACGGCTTGCATTTTTTTTATTTTTATTAATTATGCAGTACTTTTCATGAGTATCATGGCAATACAGAAATTACTTTTCACATTAGAAACACGCTGTGCTGGTGGAAGGGATCTGTAACAGAAGCAGAGCTTTAATCTGCAATCGTTCTGCTCTCATCTGCTTTTATAATGTGCTGACTAAGTCAGCCAAGAAAGAAAATGACTACTATTACTTGAGGATAGACCAGATCATATGGATGTGTGTGTCATTTCCAGTCATTTCTGCATGTAAGGGCATTCTCTTTGTACAGACCATATGTATCATGCAGCCATAGAGGGATATTAAGCTATGTGATGTATTTGCACTACAAGTCAACCCTCGGCATGTTACTATGTATGCATACGGGGGTTAAGGCCACAAATAGTGAAAAAAACCCTGATCAGTGCTTAAATGATGTCCCATCTCATTTGTCACTTTTACTGGTCATATGGAAATAAACAGGCATATAGACCAAGAGATGGTCTGGTGGTCAGCAGGCAGTGGGAGCAAGCCATCAATGCCAGATCTTTGCTAGCAAGATTAATTTACTTTGTAAATTTTTCTTCAATGATATTTTTTTTTCAAAGAAAGAATTGACTTCTACATCAGTCTTATAAAAAGCCATATACTATGTTGGTTTCCGGTCAGTGTTGCAGGTAATATAAAGGAAGTAGGCATTCCTTTCTTACATAGCTTAGTTTTCAATCAATGTAGTCACTATGACATGCTTTCTTAAAAAAATTGCCAGTAATAAAGCAGTTATATCCATACATGGCTGTTGAGTGCTTTTATTTTGATGACAATCTCTGCTAGCACCTCACAGTCTGTTACTTCAGCATACAGTATTCCATTTTTCAACTTGACAGTATGACAAAAAATAACAGTTCTAGTTGTATCTTTGCTGCTTTCATAAAGACCAGTGTAATGGTGTTTTACAGCTTAGCTTACTGGATTTAATTTTGTGATTTTTCCATTAATGAATTTGTGGCTGGATGCACAGGCTGTATACATATGCAGGTAAAAGCTATTAATACTGCTTATTTGCTTCATAGTTGTTTTGTTTTGCCTGTGTTGCATATATCACTCATATAGCTTACTGCAGACATTACTCTGTAGCTGAACAATATTTTAGTTTAGTGAAGTACAATACATACATACACAGGGAAGCATTTATATCTTCATTACAGATTCGTCCCTTACCTTGGTTAGTGCTACTGATAACATTTTGTAGTCTGGGGTTACCTCTGTCTGATGCTCACACTACACAGCAGCTACATGTATAAGTAAAGGGTGGTAAGTTTGCATGCATCACTGTTACTGTTTGTATGTGCTTAGATGACTTTTTTGTTTACCTGAAAAGTCAGGGTGTGACTATTCACTGCCTCTTAACCAGGACTATGGGATATTGTGCGTGCCTCCATTTGCCATGATCATCCCCAGCTGCTGGTTCTTCAATGGACTCCTCGTTTGTGTCTGCTGACCCTGCCTGTGGTGCTAGGAACTGTGGTCCTTCTCTGATGTCTCCCTGCTGAAAAAGATTCTTGACAATTTTGTTGTGTAATATGGCAAAGGCTATTTGGGCAAAGGTGTCTTGGACATACTGTGGAGTACCTCCAGATGCATCCAAATATCAGAAATGTGACTTCAGCAGGCCAAAAACTTGCTCTGTGATATTTCTAGTCTGAGCATGTGCATTGTTGTTGTCTTGCTCAGTGGGGCTATATGGGTTTCTCATGGGAGTCATGAGCCAAGATTACAGAGCATATCCTGCATCCTCTACTAGATGTGCTTGTGGAAAGTCATGCCTAGAAAGCCTTAGGTGCAGGTCACAGGTATGCCATATGAGGGAGTCATGAAAACTGAGAAGGTTACCTGCACACACATTATAGAAAATACCTTATGCATTACTGGCCACCTGACAGATGAAAGGATCATAGCCATTTCAGTTTATGTCCCTCCTTCCCTATTCACTACTTGAGGGCTTTAATTTCAATGCATCTACAGTCTTTGGCCCACAGATCCTCGTAAAAATGTGCTATGGCATAGAAGTTTTGCATGGTAGTAGCCCTCTCATTTTGGGTATGTGGACGCTAGATATGATCACCTACATGGTTCAGCATTACACTAAGAAACCAGTGGGGTATTCTTGAGGCTGTGTCATGTGACACACCATCTGTGTCCCCTGTGACTCTCTGAAAAGTCCCCATAACTATTATATGTAGTGCTACACATACCTTGGTTTCCATTGAGATGGGTTCTCTATGATTTCCACAGGGCCTCAGATGAGGATTTAAAATGTTTATTATTTGCTCTGTTGACCATATAGCAGTTTATTATTTCAATCTAATGAAGTCCATGACTGGACAAATGTGATTTAAACACTCATTGCCTTCTAGGCAGTGGTCTGTCAGCAACATCAGCACCCTATATTAGAGCTTGTTGTACATATATATTTGTCATAGCAGCAGCAAACCATAACATTTTCAAAGTGTCTTCATGAATGTATTCCAACAAGTCTTGGAAGTCAAGGCTAATGGGAATGTGATGTGTAGGTGCTCATTTTCTTCATTCCTGAATCCCTCTGCCAATATTATTTGCTTTATTAGCATGTAATTCAGCTCTTTATTCACTGATTAGCAGATTCTGATATTAACCCTTGTTTTGCAGCTGCGTGCAATTGTCAAAGGTGTACAGTTTGTGGGTTAGTGTTGAATCCATACTTTACAAAAATTAGCAAAAGTAAGCTAAAAGGATGCATTAAAACAAGGCAGCTAAATCTTACAGAAATACAATTATTTGGACAGTATAAACATAGGAGTAAAGAGATGGGAAAAATGGAAAGACAGCAGAGAAAAGTTATAGTACCATAGAGAGATAACATCAACATAGCTAAAAGCATTTGTGATAAATACTTGTGATAAACATTATTTAAATGGTAATATCAGAATAGATAGCTGGAGATAAATTTGTTATTAATATCATTTATCCAAATAGACGAGTCTGACCATTGTCATGAAGTATTGATTTAGCTGAGATTTAAAATCATTTTAATTTGTCTACTTGTTTCAGGAGGAAGGAGGTGGGAGGTCCATATTTTGAAAATATAGTTATGCAGTGCATTACCAGAATTGCTGCGTGACTTGCATCTTATTAGTAATAGTTTGTTCCTTGAGCACAATGTTGTGCTTGGAGAATAATATTGGAAGTTATTCCTTAGACTAGGATAATTGCCTAATTTATAGATAAGGCTGTGGGCTGTGAGTACTTGTGTAAATGTTAAGCAAGGTGGTAAATCAGTCAGCTGGCTGAGGGCCAAGTGATGGTAGGACTTGTAAAGTTAGCTGTCAGTGGATATTGTTATTTTTATTGTAGCATTTTTCTAACTTAATTTTCTGAATATCCTGCAGAGTTTTGAGCATAGGACAGATATATGAGGTGAAGGAAGGAGACAGAATGATACTGTTTTTATTTTTTCTGACTGTGTCTCTGAGACAAGGTTTAGCCCTATACAATAAGCTAAGATTTTGGTGAGTCATTTTTACAGCTTTTGTATGAGATTGTCAAATTTCATATTGTTATCTTTCACTACTTCTACTAGTTTTGTATGTGTTACAAGTTCATTTCTGGTGTTGTTGGCTAATGTAATGCTAAACAATGTTTTCTGGTCAGAGATTTGATTGTGAGTAAATAGAAATAACTTTTTTCAGATTTATGAGTAGTTGAGATTTGCCTAACCAAGATTAGACTAAAAAAAAATTCTTTAATGAATTCTTCTAATTTAGTTAGGTTTTGTCCAGAGCAGATGAAAGTGGAGTCATCTGCATACTGGATAGAAGTGACAGCTGTATTTACTTTGTGAAGATCCGTTATGAGTCTGTTAAATTGGATGGAACCAAGATTTCACCTTCCTGTACACAGGGTAATTTTAAAAGAATGACTAGTCATTCTGACATTTACTGACTGTTTTCTACTAGAAAGATAACTATGAAATCAGGAGATTGTTGATTCTTAGATACCTAGGGAAGAGAGTTCTTCTAACAGTTCTTTGATAAGCAGCAGTATCAAATGTTTTAGATACGTCAAGAAAAAGTGAGGAGACTAAGTTACTGGCATTTCTATTCAGGTTGACAGTATAGGTGAAACTAAGAAAGTGATAGATGTACTTTGAGTAGGCCAAAAGATGTGTCAAATGTAATTTTCTAAAGTTTTAGATAAAGGAGATATAATTTCAATTTCACCATAAATAGAGAAGTAAGTGGAGTTTAGTTTTTTTTTTTAATCTGAGTAAGATTATTTTTTTTTTCCTGAGGACTGGGACATAGTTCATAGGTTATAGGTTCATAGGTAGATACTAGGCTATCTGCCCTAAGGCATTTATAAGCCTAGCCCGAGTGTATTTGGCTTTCGCCTCCCTATTAGATTAACCTACTGTGCCTCTGTATAGTAGGTCACAGAAGGTAGCCCTTTAAGATTAGTTTACCGTGCCTCTGTCGAGCAGGGACACAGAAGAGATCCCAGGGGTGAATTTGTAATTTCCCATCCACGCATCCAGATTTCGCTTGAAGAGGGTCAGCGAGGGGCTATGTCTAATATGGATTGGTATTTTATTCCAGAGTGAGGGGAGCCTCTGGGAAATGAATCTGTCCCTCCAGCATGTCCTATTTATTTTTGTGCTGAGGTTTAAGTCCCTGGAACGTGTAGCTCTAAGGGATTTGGATTTTTTGAGGTGGAGCATGTCCATTAATTCTGGGTTAGACATGGCCTTGTACGTCAGGCATAGATCGCCTCTGAGTAGGCGGTAAGCAACTGAGTAGAGCTGGAGTTTCTTTAGTCTAGCTGCATAGGACATCTGTTTGTAGCCCATGATCCTCTTGGTGAGGTACTTTTGGGGTCTCTCCAGTTGCTGCAGGTGTCAGGTAAGGTACATCCCAAAAGGGGCATTGTATTCAATTATGGGCCTGATGAATGACGAGTAAAGCGGCACGATGACCTCTCTTGATCTAGATGAGAACCCTTTTGTGATAAGGTGGGCTATATAGAAGGTCTTTCTAACCACTTTGGCAACATGATTATCAAAGGAGAGATTACTATCTACGTTGGTCCCCAAATCTCTAATTACTTCTTCCATACTTAATGGATTACCACCTATGTGGTCATTTGTGGGCACTTTGTTTTTCCCAAAGGGGATGACTATGCACTTTTTAGCATTTAGCTTGAGGCCGTGGTTCTGGCACCAAGCATCTGTCTCCATGAGACCCTTTTGGAGGATGCTTGTGTCAGCTGGAGAGACGATTATGGCTCCCAGTTTGCAGTCATATGCAAACTTTGCCAGCCATAGTCCCTCTGTGTTAGCCTGAACCTCAGAGAAGTATATACTGAATAAGAGAGATCCCAGAACTGAGCCGTGTGGGATGCCACTTGTAACTGGTTTGGATTCAGATGTGGCACCTGCGATTCTGACCATGTGGGTTCTATCCCTGAGCCTGTTTGCAACCCATCTTGTGATATTGGGGTTGATATTTAAGCTGGAAAGCTTATTTATGATGCCCGAGTGGGATAGTGTGTCAAAGGCTTTTGCAAGGTCCAGGTAGGCTGTGTGGACTACCTTGCCATCATCTATGGCTTTGGTAACTGTTTCAAAAAAATCAACTAGGTTTAAGAGGCAAGATCTGCCCTTAACAAAGCTGAATTGGGTAGGGTCCAGTGTCTGGAGGCTCCCAATGTCTTTGTTTATGAGTTCCATGATAATATGCTCCATACCTTTACAGACCAAACTAGTCAGGCTTATGGGGCGATAGTTCCCGGGGTCCGTTGTCGCGCCACCTTTGTGGAGTGGGACCACTGTAGCTGTATGCCATTCTTTGGGTACATATCCTGTAGTAAGGCTAAGTTTGAACAGTGACTTAATGTGAAGGTTCAGTTCTTCTTGGAGCTCATGTAAGACACAGCCTGGGACACCGTCCAGTCCCATAGATGCTGTGTTTTTTGCTTTGGAGAGGGCAGCTTTCACCTGTGCATCTGTGATGTCAGGGAGATTACATTCAGGTGGGATAGACATTTGCTCCTTTGAGAGGGAAGGGGGGGAGAAGTTAGCACTGAATCTGTCTGCCAGGATGTTGGCTATGTCTGTAGGTTCGGTATATTTTGTACCGTTATGCAACAATTCAGAGCATATCTGGGAGTTTCCACCCATATTCCTGACATAACTAAAGAAGGCCTTGTGATTATCTTTAGTGTCTAGGGCAATTTTTCTTTCGAAACTGGCCTTTGATGATTTTATGAGGGATCGTAGTTTCTTGCTAATACTGATCAGAGATGCCTTCCCTTTTTGGGATTTTGCTCTGTCATGTAGTAGCTTCCTCCTTCTGTTGTATAGCTTATTTATGGCCGGGGTCCACCAGACAGGTTTCCTGGTTTTGGATGAGTGGGTCTTGGTTTTATTTGGGATAGCACGATCCATGCATTCCTGCAGGTGCTCATAGAATGCAATTGTAAAGGATTCTGCGGATTGGGCTGTATTATCCTCTGGCCCGGTGGCATTGAAGGATTCCACCTCAGTCTTGAGAAGTGTGAAGTTAGCTTTTGAGAAATTCTTTACAGTGATTTCCTTGGCTGGGGGTGGGGACGGGATATGGATGTCCAGGGAAATTAGTTTATGGTATGATCTTACCAATGAGGTTTTACCTCTGGTGTGGAACATAAAGTCCCCATGTTGGTGATGACCAGGTCCAATATGTTGTTCCCTCTTGTGGGAGTGTTGACCAGTTGTTCCATCACGTTAGAGTTTATAAATTCAAGGAACCGTTGGGCGAGGGTGTTTGGGCTTGAGTAGTTTTCCCAGTCAATGTTTGGGTAGTTGAAGTCACCCAATAACATAGTGTTTGGAGAGACCTTCATATTCTCCAGTGTTCTCAGGAATGCCAAGTGGGGTTCCTGTGAAAGGGAGGCTGATCTGTAGTAGGCTACAACTGAAAGGCAGTTTTGCCTGTTGTTAGTTGCACATGGATGGTTTCCGATGCTTCTTGCAGTGTCACTAACCTGGAGGTGTAGGTATCTTTGATGAATATAGATACTCCCCCTCCTTTTGTGCTTCGGTCTGAATTTTGGGGCCGAAAAGCATGGTATGAGTTATAACCTGGTAGTGCTGGGGTGCTCTCAGGTGCCTTGAACCAGGTTTCTGTTACTGCACACACATCGATTTTCTCCATACTGAGGAGAGCCTCGAGTGCGTGCATCTTGAGGTTTAGACTTCTGGCATTGAGTAACATTACCTTTAGTTTTTTTTATCCTTGGGTTGTCTATGGAGGTGGGTTTGTCCTTTGAGCCTTGCCTAAAAAAGGCACTATGGGATTGGCAAGAGCCTTGGCCAGTATACGAAAGCCTAAGGGTGACAGGTGCAAGCTGTCCCTAGCGAAGCAACGTGGCTTGTCGAGCATGTCATCCCAGGCTGACAGACACTGGATCACCTTTGAATGACACCAATACTTTAGCCAATTGTTGAAACTGATCATTTTATCTTTATACTGTGGTATCATTCTTGGTGAGGGCAAGATGCTACTCAAGGTCATGATCATACCAGCCTGGGCCACATGATCAGAGAGCTCCTCTATGTCTCTTTTCATGTAGTCCAGGGAGGTACATCTCAGGTCATTCACACCAGCATGGACAATGATGGAGTCATATTTGTACTTGCTTTGGAGTGACTTGAGTGCTTGCGTTATGTGGCAGATCGTGGCACCTGACAGGCAGCTTACAGTGACCTTCTCCTTGTTCAGTCTGGTGAGCGGGACATCAGTGTGCCGGACAACAGAGTCCCCTATAACGAGTATATTTGGTGTGTTGTTTAGCCTTAAGGGCTGTGACTGTGAGGCACACTGACTTTGTGAGATATGTGATTCATGGGTATTGTTGAGGGGTGGCTGTTGCTTGGATATCTGCTTTGGAGGTCTTTGCTGCTTAGCCAGATTTTTATTTAGAGTCTCCGAGTATGTTTTTGTGTGTTTATGTGTTAGGTATGCAGATGCAATAGGTCTATGTGAGACTGGATTTGTGGTGCGAGTGATTACCTTTTCCTCCTGACTGACTGTGCCAGTCTTCGTTTGAGAGAGCTCTGCCTCCAGTTTGGCTGTGTAACTGCATCTCTCACATGTATTAGAGTTTGTTGGAAGGAGGAGAGGGTTGTCTGTGTACATAAGGCAATTGTAACATTGCCTCAAAATTCCCAGATTCACCAGCTCGACTGGAGAGTAACCCTGAAACTGACCCTTGGACATACCAGATTAGTATAAGGAACTGGTTTTTCACTGATCAGATTAGTAAAGGGAACTGATTTTACACTTGATCAGGAAGTTCCAATCGGGAGCCTAGTACTTATGAGTAGTCTAGGAGGGTGTAGTGCTTTAGTTAGTTAGTGTTTCCTTATAAGAACTGAGCAAGTGCAGGGCTTTAGAAAGATAATAGAGTGCTTACTTTGAGAGTATGAACAGTTCTAGGGGAAAAAATGAAGAGCAGACTTTGTGGAGCCTGGAATAGTTTAAACCTGTTTAGGCGGTGCTGCCTGACACTGCTCAGTGCGCAAAACTGTGCAAAAAGAGAGTTGTAGGGTTTTAATAGAGAGAGAGATCAAGGAGTTTAGAATTGACCCAAAATTGCCAATAAAACTACAGCTTCTAGGCAGTAACCAGTCCTACAGGGACAGGCAGGCTGTTCAGTGTTAACCACTGCCACTGGTGAACACAGAGACTTCCCTTTAGCCCAAGCAAGCACAGACCTTCTAGAAATTTACAAACAGTTCAGAACAGCAAATCTGTAAATGAACTTTCTTAAATTTCAGAAAGTGGGAAAAAAAGCAAGATTTTTTTGTTGTTTTCCTTTTTTGTTTTAGTTTAAAGGTAGCAGAGATACACAAGTAGCAGAATATTCACAACAGTGCAATAAATGACCCCACACTTGAGTGCTAGGCCAACGTCAGGTAAAATGCAGTTTCTAGAGAAAAAAGTGATTTTAAATTAAGTGCAACACAGGAAATGCAGTAAACAGGCTCTAGATGTGTTCTAAATACTGTTTCTGGTGCAGATATAAACTTTAGCAAGCCGGAAAATGCCAAAAAGTAGGCGGCGAAGCAGTAAATCTTAACAAAAAATCAGAAGAAAATACTTAAAATCACAAAAGTGGCTCCTTTTCTTCTCTCAGCATTTTCTCCCCTTGGTAGGTGCTTCAGCAACAACTAGCAAGCCTGGAAAGACACCAAAACCATGAGGCAGGTGGGTTTTAAGAGAGAGAGAGAGAGAGATCAAGGAGTTTAGAATTGACCCAAAATGGCCAATAAAACTACAGCTTCTAGGCAGTAACCACTCCTACAGGGACAGGCAGGCTGTTCAGTGTTAACCACTGCCACTGGTGAACACAGAGACTTCCCTTTAGCCCAAGCAAGCACTGGCCTTCTAGAAACTTACAAACAGTTCAGAACAGCAAATCTGTAACTGAACTTTCTTAAATTACAGAAAGTGGGGAAAAAAGCAAGATTTTTTTGTTTTTTTGTTTTTTTGTTTTAGTTTAAAGGTAGCAGAGATACACAAGTTGCAGAATATTCACAACAGTGCAATAAATGGCCCCACACTTGAGTTCTAGGCCAAAGTCAGGTAAAATGCAGTTTCAAGAGAAAAAAATGATTTTAAATTAAGAGTAACACAGGAAATGCAGTAGACAGGCTCTAAATGTGTTCTAAATACTGTTTCTGTTACAGATATAAACTTTAGCAAGCCGGAAAATGCCATAAAGTAGGTGGCAAAGCAGTAAATCTTAACAAAGAATTCAGAAGAAAATACTTAAAATCACAAAAGTGGCTCTTTTTCTTCTTTCAGCGTTTTCTCCCCTTGGTAGGTGCTTCAGCAACAACTAGCAAGCCTGGAAAGATGCCAAAACCATGAGGCAGCTGGGTTTTAAGAGAGAGAGATCAAAAAGTTTAGAATTGACCCAAAATGGCCAATTAAACTACAGCTTCTAGGCAGTAACCACTCCTACAGGGACAGGCAGGCTGTTCGGTGTTAACCACTGCCACTGGTGAACACAGAGACTTCCCTTTAGCCCAAGCAAGCACAGGCCTTCTAGAAACTTACAAACAGTTCAGAACAGCAAATCTGTAACTGAACTTTCTTGTCTTTGCTGGATTGTTTTATCAAAATAGAAACTAGGTAATCCAGTTTTTCTGAAGCAATTTTGACATACTATGCTGGAAGCTTATATGCTGTTAACGTAGTGGGTTTTAATTTATGAAGAAACCTTTTGATGGCAGAAATTGGACTAAATTGAAAAGAAATGCTATTTGAATAGTAGTCTAGTTAGAGAGGAGGCATAAAAGTGGTAAAAGCCTTGTCTTGGATTAGAGCAACTATTTTCTGTATGGAGTATGATCTGAAGTGACTTGCAATGTTGTCAGATTGAATAGTTGTGGATGGTGTTGGTCAGGTAGTTTGATCAGGTTTAAAGATATTCTTTATTGATCTCTAGAAGCATTTTGGATTATGCTGATGCCTTTCTTGAAGACTAGTGTAGTAGATTTATATAAATGTAATGTCATATTTTGCCCACTTTCTAATATGTCTAACATTTTGGATTTTTTTTTGGGGGGGTTATCCCCTCTGCTGAATGAGCTGTTTGGTATATTTTGATAGCCATGTTGCAGGGTTAGCTTTAATTGTTATTGTTCTGTGAGGAACCAGTTCTCTTAGTATGTTGAGGAAAGTTCTGCTGAATTCACAGACTAAAGGAGGCAGCATTATATAGGGGGAGAGTATTTAGTCTTTCCAGTTACATAGCTTTAAGCTATTGATAAAAGTTCAATAGTGCAATGTGGAAAGTTTGCATTCTTGGTTGTAATGATGTTGTTTGTGAATGCAGTCATAATATGTGATAGCAAATGTAGGGAGGAGATCACTTTGAGTATCTTAGTGGGTGCCAGTGGAAGATAATTTGCAAGGAATGGATAATACACTCAAGAATAGATTTCTTAAAGCACCTTTTGTTTTAACTAGTTGGAATTGTAAAAAAATATGATTGAAACCATACTGCTCTATGGCATTAGTAGGGACACCAGACATTATCATCAGAGGGTCTATATTAGAACACAGAAGAGACAAAACTGCAAATGCTCACATGAGCGAAAATGCCGGTAATCGAACTTGCTATTGTGGGGGGCTGTGCCCCCCACATCCCCTGCTAACTATATATTCCAACTCTGAGGTCGCACTACAGTGAGTAAAGGGCAAATATCCCACTCTTCACTGTAACAAGACTCCACAATCACACTTTCGATTCCCATCATTTTCTCTCATGTGAGCGTTCGCGGTTTTGTCTTTTTGGTGTTCTAATATAGACCCATCATCAGACAGTCAGCATTTAAGTCACCTAATGCTGATTGCTTCCTGAGGGAAGTTAGTAAAGAACCAACATGAGATATCTTCAGCAGTATTAATATTAATGAGTGGGCATATTCACATAAACAGTTATGATTATGTCACTGATGATGATGAGGTTGTTATGTTTTTGACATATGGAAGTCAAAAAATTCACCTTGAGAGCAACGCCATGTCAAAATACATAATGTAATGGGTTATGATAGGATAGATTTAGATATAGGTTCATAGGTGATTACTAGGCTAACTGCCCTAGGAGGCCTTTTTAAGACTAGCTATGTTTTTCCACTGGTAAATGACAGGATAAATTACTCAGAGAAATCTAGTTAAATTTAAGTGGCAAGGAGTATTTACAAGCTGCCTCTGTCCAACAGGGGCATAGGTTCCAGGCCAGGGGTAAATTTCTGATTCCCCAAACATTAACCTAGGTTACATTTGAGTAGGAATGAACATGAACTCTGCTTCGCATGGATGGGCAACCTCTTTCATTGAAGGGCTAGTGTCTGAAACACGTCTGTCCCTCAAACATGTTCTATTTATATTTCAAATGAGATTTAGGTCCTTTGATTGGATATTTCTAATGCTGTTAACTTACAGATGTGCAGTGTGTCCATCTGTCCAAAATCACCTCTCAGTAGCATATAGGACACTGAGTATATGTCAGGATTTGAGGCAGTCTACGTTTTCCATGTGGTTAACACCTTTTTGTAGGGAACATCTGTGGATGTCCCAGTTGTTGCATATGCTAGGTCAGGAACATAATAAAGGAAAAATGATATTTGATGATTGACCTAAGGCTGAGTACACTATGACAATGACATCCTTGGACCTGGATTCTTGGCTTGCTAGTTGTTGCTGAAGCACCTACCAAGGGGAGAAAAAACTGAGAGAAGAAAAGGAGCCACTTTTGTAATTTTAAGTATTTTCTTCTGATTTTTTATTAAGTTTTACTGCTTTGCCGCCTACTTTTTGGCATTTTCTGGCTTTCTAAAGTTTATATCTGTAACAGTAACAGTACTTGGAACACATCTAGAGCCTGTTTACTGCATTTCCTGTGCTGCACTTAATTTAAAATCGTTTTTTTCTCTAAAATCTGCATTTTACCTGATTTTGGCCTAGCACTCAAGTGTGGGGTCAAGTGTGGGGTCATTTATTGCACTGTTGTGATTATTTTGCTGCTTGTGTATCTCTGCTACCTTTAAACTACAACAAAAAGAAAAAAATCTTGCTTTTTTCCCCACTTTCTGAAAGTTAAGAAAGTTCAGTTACAGATTTGCTGTTCTGAACTGTTTGGAAGTTTCTAGAAGGCCAGTGCTTGCTTGGGCTAAAGGGAAGTCTCTGTGTTCACCAGTGGGAGTGGTTAACACTGAACAGCCTGTCTGTCCCTGGAGGAGTGGTTACTACCTAGAAGCTGTAGTTTTATTGGCCATTTTGGGTCAATTCTAAACTCCTTGATCTCTCTCTCTTAAACCCTACAACTCTCTTTTTGCGCAGTTTTGCGCACTGAGCAGCGTCGGGCAACGCCGCCTAAGCAGGTTTAAACTATTCCAGGCTCCAGAAAGTCTGCTCTTCACTTTTTCCCTTAGAACTGTTCAAACTCTCAAAGTAATCACTCTATTATCTTTCTAAAGCCCTGCACTTGCTCAGCTCTTATAAGGAAACACTAACTACCTAAAGCACTACACCCTCCTTGACTTCTCATAAGTATTAGGCTCCCGATTGGTCCTTCCTGATCAAGTGAAAAATCATTTCCCTTCCCTAATCTGATCAGTAAAAAAACTGTTCCCCATACTAATCTGGTATGTCCAAGGGTCAGTTTCAAGGTTACTCTCCAGTCCAGCTGGTGAATCTGGGAATTTTGAGGCAATGTTACAATTGCCTTATGTACACAGACAACCCTCTCCTCCTTCCAACAAACTCTAATACATGTGAGAGATGCAGTTACACAGCCAAACTGGAGGCAGAGCTCTCTCAACCCAAGACTGGCACAGTCAGTCAGGAGGAAAAGGTAACCACCCACAACACAAATCCAGTCTCACACAGACCTATTGCATCTGCATACCCAACACATAAACACACAAAAACATACTCGGAGGCGCTAAATAAAAATCTGCCTAAGCAGCAAAGACCTCCTAAGCAGATATCCAGGCAACAGCCACCCCTCAACAATACCCACAAATCACGTATCTCACAAAATCAGTGTGCCTCACAGTCACAGCCCTTAAGGCCAAACAACACACCAAATACACTTGTTATAGGGGACTCTATTGTCCGGCACACGGACGTCTCGCTCACCAGACTGAACAAGAAGAAGGTCACTGTAAGCTGCCTGTCGGGTGCCTGGATCTGCCACATAATGCAAGCACTCAGGTCACTCCAAAGCAAGTACAAGTACGACTCCATCATTGTCCATGCTGGTGTGAATGACCTGAGACATACCTCCCTGGACTACATGAAAAAGACATAGAGGAGGCCTCTGACCATGTAGCCCAGGCTGGTATGACCCTGACCTTGAGTAGCATCTTGCCCACACCAAGAATGATGCCACAGTATAAAGACAAAATGATCAGTTTCAACAACTGGCTAAAGTATTGGTGTCATTCAAAGGGGATCCAGTGTCTGTCAGCCTGGGATGACATGCTCGACAAGCCACTTTGCTTCACTAGGGACGGCTTGCACCTGTCACCCTTAGGCTTTCGTATACTGGCCAAGGCTCTTGCCACCCCCATAGTGCCTTTTTTAGGCAAGGATCAAAGGACAAACCCACCTCCATAGATAACCCAAGGATAAAAAAACTAAAGGTAATGCTACTCAATGCTAGAAGTCTAAACCTCAAGATGCATGCACTCGAGGCTCTCCTCAGTATGGAGAAAATCGATGTCTGTGCAGTAACAGAAACCTGGTTCAAGGCTCCTGAGAGCACCCCAGCACTACCAGGTTATAACTCATACCATGCGTTTCGGCCCCAAAACTCGGACCGAAGCACAAAAGGAGGGGGAGTATCTATATTCATCAAAGATACCTACACCTCCAGGTTAGTGGCACTGCACAAAGCATTGGAAACCATTCATGTGCAACTAACAGCAGGCAAAACTGCCTTTCAGTTTGTAGCCTGCTACAGAACCCCTTCCCTATTACAGGAACCCCACTTGGCATTCCTGAGAACTCTGGAGAATATGAAGGTATCTCCAAACACTATGTTATTGGCTGACTTCAACTACCCAAACATTGATTGGGAAAACTACTCAAGCCCAAACACCCTCGCCTAATGGTTCTTTGAATTTATAAACTCTAATGCAATGGAGCAACTGGTCACCACTCCCACAAGAGGGAACAACATATTGGACCTGGTCATCACCAACATGGGGACTCTATGTTCCACACCAGAGGTAAACCCTTCATTGGCAAGATCAGACCATAAGCAAATTTCCTTGGACATCCATATCCCGTCCCCACCCCCAGCCAAGGAAATCACTGTAAAGAATTTCTCAAAATCCAACTTTGCACTTCTCAAGACTGAGGTGGAATCCTTCAAAGCCCCTGGGCCAGAGGATAATTCAGCCCAATCCACAGAATCCTTTACAAATGCATTCTATGAGCACCTGCAGGAATGCATGGATCATGCTATCCCAAATAAAACCAAGACTCACTCCTCCAAAAACAGGAGACCAGTCTGGTGGACCCCAGCCATAAATAAACTATACAACAGAAGGAGGAAGCTGCTACATGACAGAGCAAAATCCCAAAAAGGGAAGGTATCTCTGATCAGTATTAGCAAGAAACTTCGATCCCTCATAAAATCATCAAAGGCCTGTTTCGAAAGAAAAAATTGCCCTAGACACTAAAGATAATCACAAGGCCTTCTTTAGTTATGTCAGGAACATGGGCGGAAACTCCCAGATATGCTCTGAATTGTTGCATAACGGTACAGAATATACTGAACCTACAGACATAGCCAACATCCTGGCAGACAGATTCAGCACAAACTTCTCCCCCCCTTCTCCCCCAAAGGAGAAAATGCCTATCCCAACTGAATGTAACCTCCTAGACATCACAGATGCACAGGTGAAAGCTGCCCTCTCCAAAGCAAAAAACACAGCATCTATGGGACCGGACGGTATCCCAGGCTGTGTCTTACACGAGCTCCAAGAAGAACTAAACCCTCACATTAAGTCACTGTTCAAACTTAGCCTTACTACAGGATATGTATCCAAAGAATGGCGTACAGCTACAGTGGTCCCACTCCACAAAGGTGGTGCCACAATGGACCCCGGAAACTATCGCCCCATAAGACTGACTAGTCTGGTCTGTAAAGCTATGGAGCATATTATCATGGAACTCATAAACAAAGACATTGGGAGCCTCCAGACACTGGACCCTACCCAATTCAGCTTTGTTAAGGGCAGATCTTGCCTCTTAAACCTAGTTGATTTCTTTGAAACCGTTACCAAAGCCATAGATGAGGGCAAGGTAGTCCACACAGCCTACCTGGACCTCTCAAAAGCCTTAGACACAATACCCCACTCGGGCATCATAAATAAGCTTACCAGCTTAAATATCAACCCATATATCAGAAGATGGGTTGCAAACTGGCTCAGAGATAGAACCCATATGGTCAGAATCGCAGGTGTCATGTCCGAATCCAAACCAGTTACAAGTGGCATCCCACAGGGTTCAGTTCTGGGACCTCTCTTGTTCGGTATATACTTCTCTGAGGCTCAGGCTAACACGGGGGGATTATGGCTGACAAAGTTCACAGATGACTGCAAACTGGGAGCCATAATCGAATCTCCAGCTGACACAAGCAACCTCCAAAAGGGTCTCACAGAGATGGATGCTTGGTGCCAGAGCCACGGCCTCAAGCTAAATGCTAAAAAGTGCATAGTCATCCCCTTTGGGAAAAACAAGGTGCCCACAAATTACCACATAAGTGGTAATCCATTACGTACGGAAGAAGTAATTAGAGATTTGGGGACCAACGTAGATAGTAATCTCTCCTTTGATAATCACATTGCCAAAGTGCTTACAAAGACCTTCTATATAGCCCACCTTATCACGAAAGGGTTCGCATCTAGATCAAGAGAGGTCATTGTGCCCCTCTACTTGTCACTCATCAGGCCCATAATTGAATACAATGCCCCTTTTGGTATGTACCTTACCCGACACCTGCAGCAACTTGAGCGACCCCAAAAGTACCTCACCAAGAGGATCATGGGCTACAAACAGATGTCCTATGCAGCTCGACTAAAGAAACTCCAGCTCTACTCAGTTGCTTACCGCCTACTCAGAAGCGATCTATGCCTGACGTACAAAGCCATGTCAAACCCAGAATTAATGGACATGCTCCACCTCAAAAAATCCCAAGTCCCTTAGAGCTACAAGCTCCAGGGACCTAAACCTCAGCACAAAAATAAATAGGACATGCTGGAGGGACAGATTCATTTCCCAGAGGCTCCTCTCACTCTGGAATAGAATCCCAATTTATGTTTGACATAGCCCCTCGCTGACCCTCTTCAAGCAAAATCTGGACGCGTGGATGGGAAATCGCAACTTCACCCCTGGAATATCTTCTGTGTCCCTGCTAGACAGAGGTACAGTAAAC
The DNA here is from genome assembly GCF_019279795.1 of Protopterus annectens. Taxonomy (NCBI): domain Eukaryota; kingdom Metazoa; phylum Chordata; order Ceratodontiformes; family Protopteridae; genus Protopterus; species Protopterus annectens. The sequence goes on from NC_056746.1 coordinate 685,043,114, forward strand.
TAATCTTAAAAGGGTACCTTCTGTGACCTACTTTACAGAGGCACAGCAGGCTAATCTAATAGGGAGGCGGAAGCCAAATACACTCTGGCTAGGCTTATAAATGCCCTAGGGCAGATAGCCTAGTATCTACCTATGAACCTATAATACAGAATCATTTCCTGACAACAGTAGACACATAATGGTCAGAGGCCAAGTAAAGCCGCACACATGTTCCTAAGTCTCTAGCCCCTGTCAGTACTCTTCAAACACTCACAAATACACTGTCAGTATGGCAAGGGTGTATTATTTATGTGGAAATTCTCTGGGTGTCTAACTTTCCAAAGGATACTATTATATATTTTATTTAATTTAGTTTTACACCATTGCTCTGGCACCAATTATTAGTTTGCAACAAGTCACCTTGGAGGATTGTAGTGTCCTTGGAGGATTCCATGACTGTGCCAAACTTGCAGTCATCTTGAAACCTATTTAACCAGATGCCTTTGACATTAGCTTTGACTTTCAAAAAGTAGATGCCAAAAAGGAGTGGCTGCAGCACTGAACCCTGAGAAACTCCACCTGTAAATTACCTTTTTCTGGAGGTAGAGTCCTTTATTCTGATTTCCTGTGTCATCTGTATGAGACAGTGGGCTATCCAATAGGTGACATGGGGTTTACTCCTACTTTCACGATTTTGCCAGCAACGCCTAAATGGAGACTACTGTTAAATGCTTTGGAGAGGTGATAGGCAGTGTCTACCATTTTGACCTTACCCATAGCTTTGGTGATTTTCTTGAAAAGTCAGCCAGGTTGAGTAAGCATGATCTGCCTTTGATGAAAGTATACTGTGTTGGATGTGGTGCTTGAAGGTTTCCTATGTCTTTATTTGTACTATCCATGATAATTTTCTCCCAGGTTTTAAATATGAAACTATTCAAACTTGTGGGTCAGTAGTTAGCTGAGTCAATAGACGGCCTGCTCTTGTACAGCATGATAACTGTTGCAGTCCTCCATTTACTATGCATGAAGTCATTTAGGAGGTGAAGGTTCAACAGTGATTTTAGAGGTTCCAGTAGGTCATGTTTAATGCTATTCAGGAGGCATCTCAGGATATTACTGTGGATCATAGATGGAGTAATTTTTGCTTTGGAGAGTGCATTGAGAACTTGTTCACTAGTGATAGACAGAGGAGTTATAGTCAATCGTATATCTTGACAGGAGCTGGGGGAAGTGGGGTAAAATTGGCGCTAAGTTTATCAGACTGCAGTTTTGCTATTTCCTTCTGCTCAATATAAGTGGTTCCATTTACAATTAGTTTATCACACTGTTGTGTATTAACTTTGAGGTTGTGGACATAACTGAAGAAGGATTTGTGGTTGTCCTTTGCACATGAGACTATTTTTGCTACAAAATTTGCTTTGGTTGACTTGATGAAACTCGTGAGTTGCTTTTTCAGTTTGATGAGGGTTTTCTTGGCTTGCAGGATATTGCAATTCCTAGTTTTGGCTGGGGTTTTCTTTATTTATCTATATAAATTGCTGATGTGGGGATTCAACCAACATGGCTTTTCTGAGTTAGTCTGGTGCTTATTCTGGGTGGGTACAGCTGCCACAGAGCAGCTGATCACATGATGGTGTGAAGGCTGCCAGCCTAGCTAGCTAGAATTATATAAATAATCCTATGTCATTTGTAAATATTAATATGATCCACAGGCTTGTTTCACAAATGTAAGGGAACTATAAGTTATGACTAAACTATATGCTATGTGCTGAGCTTCGAAAATGTAACTGCAGTGCACTCTGCTGGACAAGAGCAGAAATGTATATGGAGTATATGCCTGTGCAAATGTATGTTTTCATAGTAGAAGTTGGGACATGGAGAAAATAAGTAAAGAGTTTTACGATCTGCTATAAAGTTGGTTTATCTCAGCTAAGAGACAAGATGTCTAGGCAAGGGGCTTCTTTTTATTGTCTTGAGACAGAGATAATTACTAGGTTTCACGTGTAGTGTTTTTGTATTGCTCTGTGGCTTCCAAGCAGCTGTACAGCTGAGAAAAAAGTATTTTTCACAGACACATGTTGAATGTTAAGTTCCTGTTAGCCTGCGAACTAGGGCAGAGATGACAAGAATGGTGTAATCTGAGATAACCCACCAGTAATGTGTATTATTAATTTAAGAACAATCTCAGAGAAAAAGTCTGTGCATTTTGTATTTTGTTCTGGACCTGTAAACATCTCTTCAGCACTTCTCATTTATATCTGGCTGGTTGTCTAAGTAAGACATTTAGGGCATAGTATCTATCAGAGATAGAAATATAGCAGGAGTAGTCCAGATGTTTTCTGTATTTATGTGAGACTGTTCTGCAATGTTGTTTTGTGATTCTGAACTCTATTGTCACTGTGTTGAGTTGTTAATGTGTATTGTCTTGTGTTTTTATTTATTATTAAACATATTTAAACCTTTTAATTGTGGCTGGTTTTGTATGGATATATTTAAGCTCTTAGAGTACTTGCATATGTATTTGGTAATACTGTACAAGCCACTCCAATATCCTTCAAGTCTTAGTCACACTTACCATTTGGATAATAATAACATTGCACAGTAGAATTGGTTTCCCTTTGGGAAGGGCCTTAAGTAGCTGATAAATAAGTAGTGGATGGTGGCAGTGATTATTATCTTTTAGTCTGGGCAGAAGGGGCATAGCTAGTGAACCTGTGCCAGCCTTCCCCAGGAGTGTCTGTGTGTTTGTATATAAATCAAATTTCAAAGTGTGTGTGTGTGTGTGTGTGTGTGTGTGTGTGTGTGTGTGTGTGTGTGTGTGTGTGTGTGTGTGTGTGTGTGTGTTAACTACTTGGGCAGGGACACAAAGCACTGGTGGGACAGAGAGGGTGCTGGAGATTTTGGCTTAACCACTTGGCTGAGATCTGAACCATATAGCTGTGCCATTGAGGAGTCTTATTGGGGATCTGGAGAGAGAGAGAGAGAGAGAGAGAGAGACCAGCCCCAGACTGACTGTGATCTCTGTGTGCTCTTAACGGAAATTGTACCTCACTGTTTGTGTACTTGTCATCCTCCCACTGTGCATGTCCCTCACTGGTATTAGGGGTGAGGATTGAGGCTCCTTGATTACTGGGCCAGGCCAGGGGTGTCACAGATGGTATATGGTTTCTGTGAAAAATCCTGTATAGACAGTGGCATTTATGCAGTTTGTGTGGTTGTAGAAGTTATGCTTTAGAATAATTCTCAAATGTTCGAAGGTTAGATGGGCCCACCGGCTTTAGTTTAATTTCAAAGGATACAGCTTTATGGTATGACTTAACAAGCAAGGATGTTATTTACACACAGGTGAGAGAAAGTTCCCCTATGTTTGGGAGGATCGGGTCAAGGATATTGGTGCCCCTAGTGGATGTACAGAGTAGCTGCATTTGTGATGGCAAAGTCACGGAATCTCTGAACCTGCATATTGGTAGTTGAGTATGTTTCCCATTTTATTGTGAGGTAGTTAAAGTCACCCAGGAATATAATGTTGAGTTCAATGCAAGGCAACTCTGGTTCATTTCGGTATCCAGTATGGGTGAATTGGGCCATAGAAGGGAGCCAGTAGCTTGCAATGATTTATATGATTAGATGTGATATGATATGATATGATATGATATGATATGATATGATATGATATGATATGATATGATATGGGACTTTGCTTTTGGTGAGCTTGAAGAAGCTTAAGTGTGTCATACTACTTGACCAGTTCTGAGGTATGTCCGTTTTTAATGAATATTCAGATATCTCTGTCTTTTGACCCTTTCTGTGCAATACCTGGTATAAATATGCAAAGGTCATTATAGCTTTGCACTTCTGGAGGGGGTACTCTCTATGGCTTTAAACCATGTCTTCATAACTACACAGATATATAAATTCTCCAGGATAAGGAGAGCTTGCAGGGAGTGGATTTTTTTTTGTTTAGACTGCTGGAATTAAAAAGTAATACCTTTAGCTTATCCTGTATTGTTTTCACTATGTTGGAAAGTTTATCAGGTCAGCATTGCCTGAAAAAGACCCCTAAGGGGTGTACAAAGGTTTAACCAATATTTGAAACATAAAGGTAACTGTCAGAGACCATCCTTGGAGAACCAGTGTAGTTTATCAACTATATCATCCTAAGAGGACAAATTTTGTACCATCTTAAAATGACATGAACAACTATGCCAATTGCTAAAGTCAGCTTATCTTCTGTTCATATTGTTGCTTCATCTTCAGAATGTGCTCAGTGCCAAGCTTATACATCTCTGAACTCATAGTCCAGGAACTCCATCATGTCTCCCTTTATATAGTTCAGCGAGGCATGTCCGATGTCATTAATGCCCACATGTACAATGACAGAGTTGTAGTGGTACTTATAGTTCAATGTCCTGAGTGAATGCATGATCTGAGAGATCCTGGCCACTAAGATGTAACTGACTGTGACCTTTCCTTGCTCAGCCTAGTGAGTGCTACATCTGTTTGTCTCAGAATGGAATCACCTGTGACTAGAATGTTTGTTTGTGAAGGTTTGCCTTGTTAATTCATGAGCTGAAACAGTATGGTGTAGCTATACGTGTCATGGCAGGTGTTGCTTTGGTAGAATATTTGTGTGGATGATTAATATCTCCATTGTTATAGCTGCTTCGAGGAGGCCTTTGAAGTTTGGTTAGATTACTTTTAAGAGCTCCAGCATAAAGGAGTCTATGTGCTTGGTCTTTTGTTTAACTGGTATTATGTGCTTGGACTTTGGTTTAAGTGGTAGGTAGAATTTGGTGCTGTGTTTCTGACAACCTGTTTGGAAATTGTAGTGGGTGTATGGGACAGCCTTGCTTCCAGTGATAATGTACTGCTGGAGCTAGCAGGTGAAAACAATTAGAAGCAGGCAATTACACAGGCAGAATAGTAGCCCAGCCGAGCACTTAAAACACTGCAAACAGCAGTGCAGGATGTTTCTTTCAAGAGACACTGCAAGACAGGAGTAAGCTAATAGAAGTGAAAACTGAAAAAGCTTCACTCAGAGCAGAAATGTTAGGGGCTGCCATAGCTGTCATAATGAGACATAGGTGACTTGCTGAGGGTGGTGACAATGCAGATGGTGCCAGACAACCCAAAGTGAGGAGACGGAGAAGAGTGTACAGGCCCAGGGTCACCTACCACGGGTTACATGAGCTGGAGATAGTAGAGCGCTACAGAGTGGACAGAGAGCTCCTGCAGCAAATAGTACAGCTGTACAGGCCACGCCTCACACACAGAACCAACAGAGGGGAACCCATCCCCATGGAAACCAAGGTATGTGTTGGCCTAAGAATACTAGCAACAGGTACCTTCCAGAGACCAGCTGGTGATATGATGAGGATATCACAGGCATCAGCCTCCAGGATACTGCACCAGTTCCTGGATGCCATGTCAGCACATGTCGGTGATCATGTATATTTCCCCAATGCCCGTGAGGTATTGGCCAGCAATATGCATCTCATCCAGCAAATAGCGGAATACCCTGAGGTAGTGGGTGCAATAGACTGCACGCACATATGCATCAAAGCACCAGCCGGTGAGCGGGGTAGGGCCTACATTAACCGCAAGGGCTTCCCCTCCATCAACTGCCAGGTCGTGTGTGATGCCCAGGGCATAATAATGAATGTGTGTGCTGGCTGCCCTGGGAGTTACCATGATTCCCACATCTGGTATTTGACGCAGCTGTACCAGACATTTGGCAATGGGCACATCCCACACGGACACCTAGTGGGAGATGCAGGTTATGCACTGGAGCCGTGGCTGATGACACCTGAACAGGAATGCTATAATGAGGCACATGCACAAACACGTAATGTAATAGAGCGTGTGTTTGGGCTGCTCAAGTCATGGTTCTGGTGTCTGGACACATCTGGTGGAGCCTTGCAGTACACACCAACTACATGTACCCAAACAGCCCCCCACCATTGCCAAGGCCATCACAGGCAGAGCGTGACACGGAGGAGGAACAACCTGAGCCTGCCCCAGTAGGCAGAAGGAGGTGTGCCCAGTATGCCCTGGCCTTGGCAAAGAGGCAACGCATAGCACATACACTGGCTCAGTAGGAACCCTGGGAATGATACCCCCTCTGACTTACTCAAGTAATAACAGGGATGCCTAAAATGACATGACCTGCTCACAAACATGTACAGGGAGTGTAATATCCGCATCCAACAGTGGCAACCCTGCAGCACCACCTGAGGCATGAATGCCATGTGTCAAGTAATGTAACACCATGTACTATACGCACACCTGAGGACCCGGACTAACATCCACCCTCACCAAGCATGAAGCCACAAAATGATGATGGGATGATAAATAGCTATAACTGGCTGAAGTAATGCAGGTAGTCAAAAGGGCGCCAATGTGTTCCAGCCTGGGAAGACAGGCGGAGCATGACATGATGCACCACCTGCTAGGGGTGGCGTGCACCTATCAGTCCAGGCCCCATGGATACTGACAAAGGCTGGCAGTACCCACAGCATGCCATGAATAGGTAAGTCTCAAAACACAAACCCACCTTCATAGGTACCACAAGGGATAGGAACCTAGATGTAATGCTACCCAATGCCAGAAGTCTAAACAGCAAGATGTGTGCAGTGTAAACACACACAGTATGGAGAATGTAGATATCAGTCCTGTAATAGAAAACTGGGTCAAGGCTCACATCAGCACCCTAACACTACCAGGTCACACCTCATACTGTGCTGTACAGCTGCAAAACATGGAACAAGCTACAAAAGGAGGGTGACTAGCAATAAATGTCAAGGATAACCACACCCCCATGTTGGTACCACAACAAGAAGCAGCATTGAATAGCCATGGTCAAATACCAATGGATAAAACTGCCTCCCAGTATATAGCCTGCTGCAGACTACTGTCCTAATACCAGGAACTGCACCTGGCCTATGTTGGAATACATGAATATATCAAGGCCCCCAAACCACTGACTGAAAATACCCAGACATACACCGGGAGCATTATACTAGCACCAACACAGTCGGAGAAAAGTTCCCAGAATCCATAAACCAAAATGCCCAGGAACAACGTACCACTCCCACAACAGGGGTAAGCATACTGGATTTTATAATCAGCAACATGTGTACTGGATGGCAAGATGAGAAGTGTATCCCTCACTGGTAAGACCAGACCATAGAGTAATCACACTGGATATACACATCCTGATCCCAGTCCCTGGCCAGAATACTACAGTGAAAAACATGTGTAAAGCATAGGTTGCACCCCTCCAAACCGATGTGGAATCCACGAAAGGCCCTGTGCAAGTGCAGAATATGGGACACACCGCAGAACATGTTATACAGGCATTCCATGAACACAGCCAGGAATGCTTGGAGTATGCAATCACAAATAACAACAAGACACAATGCCATACATGCAGGCATCTGGCATGCTGGACTCCAGCCATTACCAAACCATGCAAGAGAATGAGGAAGCTACCACATGATAGAGCAAACATAAAAAGGGAAGTAATCACTGATCAGTAGTATGGCAATAACATATGTCCACACATACAATCCACTAAGGCCAGCCACAACGAGTAGAATCTGTGAATCCAGAGGCAATGTGACACCTGTCCCAAGTACACAGACAACCACAAATCCCCCCAATAAATACAAATATATGTGATAGATGCAACCATGTATCCAAACCGGAGGCTGAGCTCCCCCAACTCAGTACTGTCAAAACTAGTCAGGAGGAGAAGGTAACCACATACACCACAAACCCAGTCCCACATAGACCTACCACAACTGTAAACCAAACACATAAACACAGAAAAACATTCCCGGATGCGCTAATTACAAACACACTACACCAACAGAAGCCTCCAAAGCAGATCCCAAGCAACCACAACCTCCAAACATAGCACATGCAACACACAGTACACAAAGCTGGTGTGCCAAACAGTCACAGGCCAGAAGGAGAAACAACATGCCTGATACAGTTGTAATAGGTGTCTGTATAGGCAGACACACTGCTGTTCCACTCACCAGACTGAACAAGGGAAAGGGTACAGTAAGCTGCCTGTAGGCTGCCACAATATGCCACATAACACAAGTACGCAGGTCACCCCAAAGCAAGCAGAAATATGATGCACTCAATGTCCATGCTGGTGTGAATGACCTGAGATGTACCTCCCTGGACTACATGAAAAGAGGCATGGATGAGCTCTCTGAGTATGTACCCCAGGCCGGTATGACACTGGCCGTGTGCAGCATCCAACCCTCACCAAGAATGATGCCACAGTACAAACAGAGAATGATCATCTTTAACAGGTGGCACAGTAACAACTGTCAGTCCAAGAGGGACTAATGTCTGTCTGCTTGAGATGTAATGCATGACAAGCCATGCTGCTGTTCCAGGGATGGCTTGCACCTGTTACCCCTGTGCGTCTGGATACTGGATAAAGCCTTTGCCACCTCCATAGTGCCGTATGTAGGCAAGCCCAAAAAGACTACCCATCACCCTAGAAAACATAAGTGGTAAGAAACATAAGGGTAATGCTGACCAATGCCAGATGTGTAAACTGCAATATGCATGCCCCTGAGGCACTTCCCAGTATGGAGAACATCGATGTCTGTGCAGTGACAGAAGCCTGCTGCAAGCCTAGTGATAGCACACCAGCACTACCAGGTTATACCACATATCATGCGTTATGGCCCCAACACCTGGACCAAAACATCAAAGGAGGGGGAGTATCCATATGCAGCACAGACACCCATACGGCCAGGTAACTGACAATGCACAAAGCAGCGGAGACCACCCATGTGCACCTAAGTGTAGTCAAAACTGCTGTACAGTCTGTAGCATGCGACAGACCACACTCTCACACACAAAAACTCCACCCAGACATCCTGAAGACACTGGACAGTATGAATGTCCCACCAAATACCAGACAAGGTACTCACAAATTACCACAATGGTGGTAAACCATTTTGTATACAAGGAGTAATCAGAGATCTAGGGACACAAGTCGACAGTAATCTGTCATGTGACAAACACAATGCCAATGTGGCTAGGAAGATTGTCGATATTGGACACCATATCATGAAAGGATTCACATCTACATCAAAAGAGGTCACTGTGCCTCTGTACTGTTCCCTTATCGCACCCATAATCTAGTACAATGACTCATATGGGATGTACCATACGTGACACCTGCAGCGGTTCGGAAGACCTCAAAGGTACCCCACCAAGAGGATAAAGGGTGTCAAATATATGTCATATGCTGCCTGGCTGTAGACACCCCAGCTGAATGCACACAGAGACATTGTATGTCTGTTGTACAAGGCCATGTCCAACACAGGAGTAATGGACATGCTCCACCACAGGAAATCAAAGCCATTGGAGCTGTGACAGTGACAGATGTCAGCCTCAACACATAATGAAATAGGATGTGCTGGAGGGACAGATACATAACCCAGAGGCTCCCCACACCCAGAAACAGGATCCCAATCCATGTTAGGCAGAGCCCCTCACTGACACCCCTCAACAGGAATATTGCCAAATGGATGGATGATTGTACATGTATACTGGGGGTCTTCACTGTGTCACGACCAGACAGAGGCACAGTAAAGAAAATCATAAATGGCCATAATAGTCACATAGCAAGGGGCGGTGAAAGACACACAAACTCTTGCTTGGCTTACTAATGCCCTAGGGTGGATAGCCTAGTATGAACCCATGAACCTATGAAGATACAAATTGTACAGGACACTAAGGAGAATCACAAGGCTTACTTAACTGATGGTAGGAACCATGTTGGGAATTCACAGATATGCTCCGAATCACAGAGATATTACAAACAACATACCAAACACACACACATATTGCCAACATACAACCTGACAGGTGCAGTGCAACCCCTGCCCAAGAATGCAAAATATCTATCCCAGCAGACTGCTGGTCCCCTGACATTGCAGATGCTGAGGTAACAGCCATCATCTGCAAAGCAAAACACACAGCAGCAAAGGTATGTGATGGTGTCCTGGGCTGAGGCCAACATGGACTCCAAGAATAATGGAATGCCAAATCACACTACTGCCCAATGTCAGCCTTACCACAGGATATGTACCCAAAGAGCAGTGTACAACAACAGTGGTCCTTCACAACAAAGGTGTTGCCTGAATGGATACTGCAAACTACCACCCCAGGATCCTGACAAGCTTGGTCTGAACAGCTATGGAAAGGATCAGTATGTACCGCAGACATAAAGCTATCGTGGACCTACTGATACTGGACCCTACACAGTGTGGCTGTCATAACTGCAGATCCTGCCCCTAAACATGTATGACCCATTTGAAGCAGTCATTTAGGTCATTGATGAGGGCAATGGGGTCCACACAGCGTAGCTGGACTGTGCATATGCTTCTAGACAATACCCTACGAGTTCAGTACGGATATGTTCACCAGCTTAAATATATACCCCTATGTCAGTAGAGGGGTTACAAACCAGACCGAGGACAGAACTGACATGGTCATACATGCTGCATCCATGTCAGACTACAAAGCAGATATGAGTGGCATCCCACAAGGCTTGGTCCTGGGCCCCCCCCATTCTGTATATATGTCCCATAGGTATAGGCCAACATGGAAGGGCTGTGACTGAACATGTATGCAGAGGAGTACAAACAGCCCACCATATCCGACCCCCAGCTGACACAAGCAACCCACAAAAGGGCCACCTACAAACAGACAACTGGAGCCATAGCCATGTCAGCAAGCTAATTGCAGAACTGTGGATAGACAACCACTGTGGATATACAGTAAGTGCCCACAAATTACCACACAGGTGCTAACCCATTACGTACCTAACATGTAATGAGAGACCTGGGGACACAAGGTGATAGATATCCTGCACTGGACAAACATGTGGCTGTAGTGTTCGCAGAAACATACCATATACCCACCCAATCATGAAGGTTGTCATATGTAGATAAGGGGAGGTCACTGTGGCTCTGCAGTCATCCTTCATCAGCGTCACAATTGACTACAATAGCCCCTGTGGGATATACCTCAGCAGACACCTCCATCAACTGTAAAGTCCACAACAGTACCCCACCAGGAGTAGCAAAGAGCATGAACAGATGCCATGTGTTGCCTGAGTAAACAAACTGCAGCCCCACACACTGCCATACTGCCCAGCTACAGGCAAGCTGTGCCTGATGTATGAAGCCATGTCCAACCTGGAATCAATGAACATGCTGCACCTTGTACAATCTGAATGGCAGTGAGCTATGCACATAAGAGACCTGAACCCCAGCACTGACATACATAGGACAAGCTGTACAGAATGATCCATAACACAGAAGGCACCCCCACTCTTGAGTAGACTCCCGGTACAGGATAGCCAGAGAGTCACCTATCGACACCCCTCAAGAGGAATCCCGATGAGTGGATGGGAGATGGTAGGTAAACCCTGGGTATCACTGTTATGTCAGAGGTAGACGGAGGCACAGTATACCAACCATGACATATGTCATGGCAAAGTCCAGTTACAATGTGTGTCGAAGGACAAGCACACCCTGTGACTAGCATCAGAAATGGCCTAGGGAACATCGCTAGTGTTTGCCAATGTCCACCTATGTTGTGGAATACACTACCAATGTTGGACGAGCCTGGTGTAGGTAGTCCATATCTGAACATAATGCAACATGGTCATATGTGCACAACTGGCCCCTACACAGTCTGTTGTACACACTATGAAGATGTCAAGCAGTGATAGGACTAAAGCCCAGGATACTGTCCACCACAGTGAAAGTACTGAACCAGTACACTATACGGTACTACAGTGTTAGGTCATTATGAAAGTATGTTGACAACTGTCTGCAAAGTATACCATGCAATCCCTGCAGGCACAGTATAATCCCTGTTGTGGCAGACACGAAGCAGTTGGCCAGTTAGTTCACAACATGACACCCAACACACAACCATAAATGTGAGATATTGTTGAAGTTCACACAAACCCAAATATGTGGTGGACTTCAGAGTGCATCATATGGAAAGCTCACACTGGGCATGCTCGCACACTTTGATAAATGAGGCATATGTCAGACAACATTGCCATGGAAAGGCTGAACTGGGCATGCTCACACACTTAGGCCATATCTCCGTTTAGCAGTTGGCCACACATATCTGGTATTTGTACGTGTCATTCCAGGAACCAACCACAACACAGCAATCTGCCCAGTGCACACATTAAATGACTACAGAGACATAAGTGATATAGTGGATCGCCATCATATGCAAACATCTTCCACAGATACACAAGTTGGTCATAGGAACAGGGAATGCTATGGCAATAAAGACCTGCAAACAGTAGAACAGCACAACAAATATTGTGCATCTGACAATTGAACATATGGGTGTAGAGGTCAATACTAGGCTTGTTGCCCTAGGGAATGACAGCTCAGCCAGAGTGTGCTTGGCATCTGCATCCCCAGTACAGTAGGCTACTGTGCCACTGTAAAGTAGGTCACATAAGGCAACGTGTGAGGCTAGTGAGCTGTGCCTGTCAAGCAGGGGCACAGTGGAGATCCTAGTGTTTGAATGTGCTAAGCCACAGCCATGTTGTTGGTGTGTGCTGGAAGAGGGTTGCAGAGGATCCCTAACAGTAAGTGGCCATCAATAACAGACTGAGGGGAGCCCTATCTGCATTGTCTGGACAATTCCACTGTCAACACTGTGTTGTGATGATTATGTGGGAATGAAGTGTCATGCCGGAACTGTTCACAGCTGTCCTCCCTCTGTGGGCTACAGCTCTGCAATGTATTAGCTCACTCTGTCTGTTGGATGGCTCATATATGGCTGGAGTACACCTGACAGGTGTCTTGTTGTGGAGCAGTCATGGGTATATGTGGGATAGCATGATCAATGCAAACCGTACACATGCTCATAGAATGCAATTGCAAAAGATTATGCTGCGTGGCCAGTATAGTCCCCCAGCATGGGTCCTTTGAAGTCAGCCACCCCAGTCTTCACAAGTGTAGAGTCTGCTTGTGCTAAATACAGTTTGTGTGCAGTGACAACCTTGCCTGGGGGTGGGGATGGGATATGGATGTCCAGGGAAAGGTGGGTATGGTTAGATATCAACAATGGTGGTCTACCTCTGGTGTGGAACAGTGAGTACCCATGTTGCAGATGGACAGGTGAAATATGTATTCCCCCATGTGGCTCTGGTGTGTGGTTCTGCCATAGCACATGGACCCACAAATTGTAGTGGCTGTAGGGTAAAGTGGTAGAGGCCTGAGTAGTTCTCACACACAATATGCCTGTACCTGATGTTAACAACTGGAATGGTGTATGTGAACACCTGCATATCCTGGCACTGTTCCCAGGGAAGCTAAGTGTGTGTCCTGGATGTGGGTGTGGTGTTCTGGACTGGTTGTGTTGTGTGTTACAGGTCCTGTGGTCACGAAGCATGGTATAGAACATAACCTGCCAGTGTGATGTGCATATCTGACCCTGACGTAGGTGGCTGAAAATGCATATATATGCTATCCCCCACCTAACAGGTAGTACTAGATGTACATAACTCTGTAGAAATAAAGATGTCAGCACCCTATAAATACTGCAGGTGCAGACCAGATGCCCAGTAATTCGGTAACGTGCTCTGCTAATGCATCTCCCTCAAGTGTCATAATATAGGTAGGTAGGAGTTCGAACCATGCAATTGCTCAGTGTGTGTGTGTGTGTGTGTGTGTGTGTGTGTGTGTGTGTGTGTGGGTGAGCGGGGTTGATGTGTGAGTAAGATGTCCCTTTTGGCAACTGTGAAAGCATTCTACAGGATACACATTCAATATCTCAGCACGGATGATGACAGCACCCTATAAGTACAGCAGGAGAAGGGTAACCTCCCAGTAATTCAAATAGCATGCTCCGATAATGCGTCTGTCTCGAGTGTCATAACATAGTTAGGTAGGGGTTTGAATCCTACAACTGCCCAGTGTGTGTGGAGGGGGGGCTAGTGTGTGTGCAAGTCTGTGTGAGGGAGATGTCCCTTTTGGCAAATGTGAAAGCACTCTACAGGATGCACATTCCCTTATCTCAGCACGGATGATGTCAGCACCTTATAAGTACAGAAGGAGAAGGGAAACCTCCCAGTAATTCAAATAGCACGCTCTGTTAATGCGTCTGTCACAAATATCATAACATAGTTAGATAGGGGTTTGAATCCTGCAACTGCCCAGTGTGTGTGGAGAGAGGTTAGTGTGTGTGCAAGCCTGTATGAGGGAGATGTCCCTTTTGGCAACTGTGAAAGCACTCTACAGGATGCACATTCCCCTATCTCAGCACGGATGATGTCAGCACCCTATATGTACAGCAGGAGAAGGGAAACCTCCCAGTAATTCGAATAGCGCACTCTGCTAATCCGTTTTTCTCAAGTGTCATAATATAGTTAGGTAAGAGTTTGAAACCTGCAAATAGTAAGTGTGTGTGTTTGGATGTGGGGAGTGTGTGTGTGTGCAATTCCAGTAATCCGAATAGCCCAGTCTGCTACAGCGTCACTCTCAAGTGTCATAACATAGTTAGGTAGGGTTTGAAACCTGCAAATGGCAAGTGTGTGTTTGGATGTGGGGAGTGTGTGTGTGTGTGTGCAATTCTGTATAAAAAAACATGTTAGTTTTGGCAATCATGAGATCACACTACTTGATGCACATTACCCTTTCAAAACACTGATGATGTCAGCACCCTATAAGTACAGCCAGAGAAGAGGACCCTCCTAGTAATCCGAATAGTGCACTTCGCTAATGCGTCTCTCTCACGTGTCGTTAGGTAGGGGTATGAATCCTGCAAGTGTGTGTGTGGGGTTAGTAGGGTGTGTGTAAATGCAAGTGTGAGAGAACCGATCCTTTTGGCAAATACGACAATACACCAGATGCTGCATATTCCCCCGGTAAACATAGGGGATGTCACCACACTATCAGCACAGCCAAACAGGGCTAGTTGGCCAGTAATGCCAATAGTGCGCTCTGCTACTGGGTCTATTACCATTGTCAGAGTACAGATAGGTATGTGTTGGTAACCCACAACTGCCACGTGTGGTTGTGTCACACATTATGACCTTGTGTGGGTCTTTGTGCATAACAATGCATGCCATTGCCTAAACCAGCAATGGCAATGCACACATGATGTATGTGTGTGACACATACACATAAATACCTGTGACCTGCAGTAGTTACCATGTCTGACACATGCCTCGAGTGGATAAATGGTATTTGCAATGCATAACAATATGACTGTGTCTTACTGTGCAGGGGCCGCATGCGGTATGTGTCTATACAGTGTGGGTGTATATGGTAAAATACCTACAGCAGGGGATACACATCTGGTCTGGGCCATATAGTCTACATGTAGTCGATGTACAGGTGCTGCATGTTCCCACCTGTTGTGGGTGTGGTAACATGTCATTCCACTGCAATTCAGTGACCACATGCTGGGAACCCTTCAACTAGTGTTAGAAATTACTTAGAACATATTTACAGATGAAGAACATAGTACATCAGTAGACAAGTAGAATCTTTATCTGTAAAGTAAATAACAGGCATTAACAAATGTAACAATGAGAAGTTCCTGCTGTATAATAAGTACTAGGCTTATGAGCATCTGAGCTTGCTATCATCAAGGTAGTTAGTGGAGGTGAAAGAAAGGTAGTAGTTGGATGGATCCAACCCATCATGTACACCTTCATGGCTTCACCCAACTAGTCCAGTCACCAACAAGGATAAATAAAAACTACAGCAAGCACACTACCCTGGATTGGATACTAGTCAGTAAGAACCCCCAGTCATATATAACAGGCTGCTTACCAGATAGCCTCAGTGATCACTCCCCAACAGTCCTACTCATAAAATACCTGTACCAAGCTAAACCTGTCATCTATCATCAAATACGTAAATAAATAAACTTTAACCCACTCACATTCATCTCATCCCTCAAAGAATGTAACTGGCATGCTTTAAAGTACCTCAGTCTAGATGACGCAGTTGAATTTTTTGATGCTACCTTCCTGAACATCCTTAATTACCATGCCCCCATAAGATTTTCCAGAATCAAAGCACAACCCTCCCCATGGCTACAGAAAACCACTAAGTCAGAAATGAAAAACAGGGATAAAGCCTGGGAGCACTGGTGCAAAACCAAAACCCCCACAGCTAGACAAACATTCCTAGAACTACCAAATAGAGTCAAAAAGCTAATAAAACAGGACAAATCCCAATACTACCAGTCTGCCCTAGACTCTTCACAACACAGCCCCAAACAATTCTGGTCCTCTATAAACTCAATCCTCCACCCAGGTAAAGTCAGTACCCCTCCTCCTAACATCCCTCACTCCTCTGAAAATATTGCTACCTCATTCAACACACACTTCACCCAAACCATACTATCACTAGCTAAACAACACAACCCTCCTCCCCTCCAACCCACACCTTCAACTAGTAATCTCCCCACTGCCTTCGATTTTTCTCCTGTACCTACCTCCAACATAAAAAACTCTTAACTAAATGTAAACCCACAAAATTAGCAGCAGACAACCTCCCAAGTGAATACCTACAAATCGCAGCTGATGCTCTGGCCTACCCAGTATCCATCTTGATTAACCGATCTCTGTCAGAAAGTTACGTTTCCACATTGTGGAAAGTCTCACATATAATTCCCCTCCACAAAGGCAGACCTTCTGCAGAACAAACCAATTACCACCCCATATCTATTCTCTCTCCACTCTCCAAAATACTAGAGAGATGCATACACTCTCAGGTCTCAGACTACCTCCTTACTAACAACCTCCTTTCCAGTACTCAGCATGGTTTCCGACCAAACCATAGCACCACCACTGCCTTACTCTCCTTTACTAACACTATCCTTCAGCATAAAAACAATGGCTATCTCTCCTCTGCTACTTTCCGAGACCTATCTAAAGCATTTGACATGGTCCCACACAAACAACTTATCTCTGTCCTCAATAACCTATCCTTCTCACAATCAGTCACCAACTGGTTTCAGAGTTACCTATCTGACCGCCAACAATCCATTGTATGGCAGAATGACATATCTCCCCAACTACCTGTCACCGTAGGGGTTCCCCAAGGATCCATCCTTGGACCCCTATTTTCTCTGTTTACACCAATAATCTAGCCTCTGCCACCAAACATGGCACACTCATCCAATATGCAGATGACTCAACCATCATCTGCTCAGCCCAGTCCCTACCCAAACTGCAAAAATTCACACAGGAAGCCTTTTCCTCTGTTGAAGCATGGTTATCCAATGCCCAATTAATACTCAACCCAAATAAAACTAAACTACTCATCTTCCAACCCACCAAACATACTCAAAACAACTCTCTCTTTAACATCACAGCAAAAGACAACACCACTATATACCCAACTGAACACACCAAATTGCTAGGAGTGGAAATAGACAATAAACTAAATTTTGACATTCACATATCCATGACCATAAAAAAGTCCACAAAAAACTAGGAGCATTATACAGAAATAAACAATTTCTCACCAAAGCAGCAAAGATTTCATTAGCAAATTTCCACCTTATCTCCACCCTACTTTATGCTTCTCCAGTATATACCAACCTAAGGCAATGTGATCTAAACAAGCTAGAGACCTGTTACAACAAAATTGCCAAATTCACTACAGGGGCATCCTACCGTAGTCACCACTGTCTCTCACTTGCTGAACTGGGCTGGCTTGAACTCCCTCACCTCCTTCAGTGGTATCAACTCTCACTCGCCCACAAACTAGTAAACCATCCACTAAATGTCCCATCCCTCCAGAATCTACTCCAACCCTATCGCACCACCAGACCACTAAGATCCAGCAACAAAAATCACTTGCAGATCACTAAAGCCAATAACTCTGCTGGTGAAGCACTATTTTCTTGCGCCATAGCCAAATTATGGAACTCACTCCCACCCACAATTACCTCCGTACCATCATGCACCAACTCCAGAACTTTATTAAAAGCACACCTAAAACATGCTGGCTATGCCCTTGCAACTCCCACTCTAATATCATCCACCCCATCCAACTACTACCTTTCTTTCACCTCCACTAACTACCTTGATGATAGCAAGCTCAGATGCTCATAAGCCTAATACTTATTATCCAGCAGGAACTTCTCATTGTTACATTTGTTAATGCCTGTTATGTACTTCACAGATAAAGATTCTAGTTGTCTACTGATGTACTATGTTCTTTATCTGTAAATATGTTGTAAGTAATTTCTATGTTAAATTGTTAATCGCTATGTAATCCAGTGTAACTACTGTTTGTTTATTTTACTGTGGAGCTTTTCTCCCCGGGCCTCCTCTGAAAATGGACCCACTTCCAGTCGGACACTCCCGGTCAACAAATTTGAATAAATAAATAAAAATAAATAAATAGTGTGTTGTAGCTACAGTAATGCTCACGCACAATGTTTGGCTGGGTGCAGTCCAGCCATATAAAGACAGTTCTTGAGACTTGCATATTGCCAGTGTTGTTATGAAGGATAGGTGGGTTTCCTGTGTATGGGAGGGTTGTGTGTGCCAGGCTATGAACCAGACGGCTGTCCAACACACTGTTAGCTGCACATGAATAGGCCCTGATGCTTTGTGCTGTGCCAACAACCTGGAGGTGTGTGTATCTGTGGTGCCTTGGGATACCACCCCCTGTCCAGTGGTACATGTGTAGGGGACGACAGGCATGGTATGTGGTATAACCTGGCAGTGATGGGTTGCACCTGTGAGCCGTGAATCAGGACTCTGGTACTGCACAAACATTGCAGTTCACCGTGCTGAGGACAGTGTCCAGTGCATGCATCTTGCAGTGTACACTGCTGGTGTTGTGTAGCATCACTGTTAGTGTCCTATCCTGTGTGATACCCGCAGAGGTGGCTATGTAATCCGTGTCCTGCAGCATAAGGCAGTATGTGTGTATCAAAGGGCTTCGCCAATATACATTGGGCCATGGGTGTCACATGCAAGCTGCCCCTCACACATCATTGTGGCTTCCCTAGCATGTAAGCACACGTTGAAGGCCAGTGGATACCCTATGAATGACATTGGAGACTGAGCAGAATGTAGACATAGAACACCCTTCCTACATATAGTGGTAGCATACCTGGTGAGGGTATGATGGCAACCGAGATCAGGCTCATACTGGCCCATGCCACATGCTGAGAGATCCCTTCTATGTTACCTATCATGTAGTCCAGGGAGGTATGTCTCAGGTCATCCATAGTGGCATGGTCAATGACTGAGTCATATGTGTCCATGCCTCTGACTGACCTGTATGCATGTGTTTTGTGGTGGACCATAGTGCCCCAGAGGCATATCACTGTGACCTTCACCATGTACAGCCTGTTGAGCGGGACCCCACTACAGCGGCCAAGAGAGGTAACTGACACATCTGTAGCAGATGTGTTGTGTAGCCCTACAGGCTGTGAGTGTGTGGCACACAGGATGTGTGTGCCATATGTGGCATGTGCTGTGTTCTGACATAACATATGCCTGTGTGCCAGCTGCGGAGGTGTGTGATGCTCAGGCAGGATGCTATTCTGAGTCCCCACGTATGCCCCAGTGTGTCCAGCTTGCTGTCAGTGCATGTCTATGTCTGGCTGGTATTGTAGTCACTGTAGCATGACATGCCACCTGACAGGGTATGGCATTACTGGGTTCAGAGTGCTCAGTCCCCAGACTGGCTATGTGGTGGCATCCCACACATGTGTTGTACATTCCTGGCCAAGGGAGATGGTTGACTGCATACATGTGGCAGCTGTGACATTGCCACATGACTCACATAAACCACAACTGGACCATAGAGGTGATTCACAGGTTACCTTTGCACATGCTACCCTAGTAGTGTGATTGCCATGGTGAGTACCAACACATAGGGCCAATGGGGAACAACATACTGAAGGTGTGTATGTGTGGACATGCTGCTACTGTTTCATAGCACTGGCATATATGACTGCACACGTGGGTAAATGCCAGGTAAGACATGTGCAATGTGCCACAGGCAATGTACATGTGAACAGGACAGACAGTGACCTTCTGTCATGTGTAAACTTGACATACGTATCGTACGCTATGCAGATGTCACTAGGAGTCCACAGAAGCACTGTAACTCTGCATTGCAGGTGGAAGCAGTGTTCCAGGGAACCCCAAGCGAACATGCATGCAAACAACGCTACAGTAAGCAGGGCTGGAAGTAGTCCATTGTACAACAAAGAAGGGGTAACACTAACAGTAGGTAACAGTGCAAATATGTAGGCACTATCAACATGTACCCAGGAATGCACAGCATAGATGCTCATGGTAGAACTGATATTATGTCATAGTTAATTGTGATTTGGATTACATTGGTACTGCACACATATCAACATGCGCAAACATCCACATTGCATACTCGTTGTGGGCAACTTGCCACCATTACTGTACATGTCCATCATTGCATATCACTACTTGCATTAGCTTCCCCCCTGTGCTACCCATGTATGTGGCTATCTGTTGACATCCTTACCACCGGTATGCAATTATGTGCAGCTGTTACACTTTGGTATGTACTATGGGTGCAGATAACAATTCAGGACAGTCATACGGTTACTGCATCAGGCATGCTGGGATATACACACAGTCATATCAGCACACTGTACTGTTACCAACATGATACTACTAATACACTTCTATGTAGTCACCCTGTGCATCAGCAACGTGTTTACCTGTTCTTGCACTAATGTTGGAGATTGCAGGAGGTGGCACAGTTTCATCATATGCACAAGGTGTGAATTAGGTATGCCTGAGTCTGCCACTGATACCACCAATTGACATGTGTGTGTATGTGTGTTGGTGAGGGTCAGCAGTACAGGGTGGGGCACTGTTGGTGCAGTGTGTGCATGTATGTGGTAGCCCTAGGTGTTAACATTTCGCATGTGTGTATGCACGCACACAGTTCCACCTCATGGCTTTCATATACAGGGGTTTGTGGACAGCCACAGACTGCACCTGGCAGGTCATACAGATCAGTGTCTGTGGGCATGGACACGGTACCTGTGCCTGGCAGGGGTGCTACAGACCATATCCGGTAGTAAGCCAGACTGGGTACTGTCATCAGAAGTGGGAGTGTGTTGACTGGACACAGGTCCTTGTTGGGACTATCCAGAGCCACGTGCACGTGGTCTCCTGGGGTGTTCCGATGACAGCACAGACCCAGCATTGCTGGGGCTGCTGCTGGCACTATGGGGGCATGTGCGGGCCTGTTGTCATCCGTGCCGACTGCCAGCTGCTGCTGTTGCTGGCATACGGCCACGTCGACGCCGCAACCGCCCACCATTGCCCTGACTCATGGACATTTGGTTGTGGAACTGCTGTAATATGTCCCCACAATGTCTGTCTATGACATCGGTGAAATTACGGATAGCATCCACGATGTCACGCATACTGTCAGTCATGGCTGTGCGACATGCTCTCAGCTCCCTCAGACCCTGTCTGGTGTACCTTTCCATACGCAACTGTGCCTGCATGACAGCCCAAAACATAGCTGAGGTTGACAGACATCTTTGGGCACATCTGCCAGTGGCAGTACGCCCATGGATGCTCCCACGAGAACCCATGGGCAACTGTATGTGTGGTACCATCACAGGAACCTGCCCATGGCTGCTGTGTGGGGAAGTATGTGCCACAGATACCACATTACCCTGGTCAATGCCCACTGTATCCTGTCCATCACCTAGGGACAATGGTGACAAAGGATGTACTGGCAGGATGACTGTGTGCAATGATGGGGTTGACAGCTGTGTACTGTCAATTGGCTGACCAATGGCAGACCTTGACACACCTTCCTGTACCATTACACAGATATCATCATTACCAGTACCTGTGGCACCAGATTCAGGTTCCCTGCTGCAGGACACCAGAGCAGCACCAGAACCTGTGGGAGGAAGACAGGAAACACAGTTTACAGTGTCCACACAATGTTACCAGTGATGCACTTATGCACACATGCACACAGGCACACAGGCACACATGCACACGTGGACACATGCACACATGCACGCATGCACACATGGACACATGCACACATGCACACATGTACACAGGCACACATGCACACATGCACAAATGAACACGTGGACACGTGTACACATGCACACATGCACACATGCACATGTGGACACATGCATACATGCACACGTGCACACATGGACACAGGCACACATGCACACATGCACATGTGGACACAGGCACACATGCACACATGCACACGTGGGCACAGGCACACATGCACACCCTGCAGTATATACACAGAGCACTACTGAGTTACACTAGTATTACTAGCACTATCAGGACTATTATAGGTATTGTTAAACACACTCACCAGCATGGATGGCCTGCCTTGCTGTAACCCCGGAGGGACCTGCAGAAATGAGGAGATTAATGTCAGTGGGCACAACTGTGCCACTGATACTGCATATGATACAGTGCAGTAGTACACCAGTTGCCTTTTACACGTCAGCTGCTGATATTGCCAATATCACACATGCACAATTACATACTATGTTGACAGCTACATACCACGGACACACCTTACACATGCATAAACTAACAGTGTACAGAACAGTCAAGTGTACATATGGCATATTACCTGCACGCTCCATGTCGTGCTGCTGTGTGGATCCAGCCTCCATCATGATGCAGGTGTATTGCTGTTGATGTTCCGGGGCTGGAGCCACAACACTTAGGAGTAGCCCCTCCAGTCTGGTGAGGGAGGGATGTGTGGCCACCCCACCTCCTGTGGCAACTTGTTGTCTGTGGATATCCGACGCACGCTGATGGACATTTCTGATTAAATCACTGCAGTGATGTCGTACCTGCTCATATGTCCTATTATGCGTGCCAATGTCATTTACCCTACGGACAAGGTCTTGCCACAGTGCAGCCCTCTCCTGCTGATTCTGGCTGGTGCGGGAAAACAGTATGTCATACTGCCGCACCAGGCTCTGGTGTATCTCCTCATCTTCCACTGCAGAGTAGGCGGGATTACGCTGATGCGCCATCTCCCTGGAAGAGAACACAAACAGGATATCAGCAGACTATGTCAGCAATATATGGCACACATACTATACATGATACTCAAGTGTAGTGATATACTACTACTCCCATATGTTGCATGTGTGTGTCTCATGGTGGATACACAAGTACATGGCCAGATATCAGTACTCAGCCAACACCTGTGCAACAATACCTGCCACATCCATACAACATAGTAGCATACCCCATCGGTCAGCACACTGCGACAGGTCCAATGCACAACCTCACTCTGGGGGTTCATACCAAGGTACTGTATGTGGAACGCCATCCACTAATGTGATGTGGACACAAGTTACTCGGCCTGGATATACATATCCCACCACCACCACCAGCACAGTAGACTACTTTGATATGTATGTGATTAGACAGTTATTCACTTGTTAGGACTGAGATGGTATCCATGCAGCCCACTGGGCCAGTGGAAGCCACAACCCACACTGCTGACCCCTTTGCGAAGGCTTACCACGGACATCCCACAGATTGCATGGAACTTGCACACACATTTCTAACCCAGACCCTATGCACAAAGGTTAGGCATCCTGTCCGGTGGACCCCAACCAGAGGCAGATTGTATAACAATAGCAGGAGGCTACTGCAGGACAGAGCAGATTCACATTAAGGGAAGGCATCTGTGGTCAGCACTGGTAATACGCTACGGTCTCTCATAACAACGGCCATGGCCTACTCTGGGAGGGAAATGGCCACAAACACTATAGATAACCAAAAGGCCTTCTTCAGTTATGTTGCACATATGGAACAAATGCCTCAGATATGCTCTGAGTTAATACACACCTACTTAACATTCACCGAACACACAGATATTGGTAACATTCTTGCAGACAGGTTCGGTGCACGTATCCCCCCTCCTTCTCCCCCACAAGTAGAAATACTTATCATAGCTGAATGTAACCTCCCTATCATCTCACATGTCCAGGTGAGGGCCACCCTCAGCAAAGCAGAACACACAGCATCACTGTGACCTGATGGTATCCCTGGATGTGTGCTACGTGCACTCCAAGAGGACATACAACCGCATATAAGACTGATATTTAACCTTGGCCATACTACAGGATATGTACCTGAACACTGGCATACAGCAACAGTGGTCCCACACCACTAAGGAGGCACCTCTACTGACCCTGGGAACTACCGCATCATAAGCATAACTGGCCTGGTCTGCTAAGCTATGGTATTATTCAGTATGGGACGCATATACAGTGATATTGGGTACCTGCAGACACTTGTTCCCATCCAGTTTGCTTTTGTGATGGGCGGATCCTGCCTTTTGAACCTGGCTGACCTTACAAAACAGTCACTACAGCCATTGATGAGGGCAACGCACAGACAACTGCTGCCAGGATCATGGCCTAACACTCACTGACATGTAATGTATAGTCATCCCCTTTTGGTGGAACTACGCATACACAACATATCACATGGACATATCTATAGATACAGACCTATGACACATTTGGAGGGTTCACAGTATGCAGACTATTAACCTGCTACTTTACATTACCTGTGTTTGTTGCAGCTGGTTGCGTTACCACTACTTCTGCTTCCTGCTGCTGCTGGCACGGCTTGCTACTGTCACTGCTGACAGCTTAGACTCAGTGTGTAGCGTGTGTATTTTTTTTCTCTCACTCTCTGTCTCTGTCTCTGTCTGTCTCTCTCCCTCTGTCTGCTTCCAGACAGTGCAATGAACGTATTGCATGTGTGGAGTGTTAGTACAGGATGCTTTTGTAGGTATCTGCATAGGTCCATGTGATGGCCTCTGCACCAATTGTAAGCCAGCATTTGCTAATTGCATGTAGCCAGTTGTGTACTGATTGCAGTTCTCACTGTGATTTCAGGACAGTGCTATAAAAGAGTATGTGAGATAGGCGTTGCCCTTTCAGATTGTAAGGACGGGGACCATGCTGGTATGCTGTGGACACTGTTCTGTGAGTGTAAAGGTTAGTATCTCTCTCATGATTCAGGCTGTGTTGTAGATTCACATTTATCCATTCCTCTCTCCTGTTCGCTGTAGTAAGTGTGTATGCACAATGACACCTACAACTATATATAATATATATATATATATATATATATATATATATATATATATGTATATGTAAATATACATACATTTATATATGTACATTAACTGACATTATTACCTACTAGCTACCAAATAGCATGGCTGTTTCTGTTCACACACTACTATTATGGAAATCCACTAGTTTTGACAGTAATTCTAAATGACATGCTTTGTGTACTACACATCCTATATTCCCTTTACATTCATTCCTACTATTACATGATATATTTATTTTAGCACAATATTCTTGTATAAGAGTCATGGCTTAGTGGTAGGTTATTCATGCTACTGTTTCCAAGGTCCTGGGTTCGGGACTGATAGTGGGATTTTATTTTGCTTTTGAACTGACTACAGGACCTGTCAATCAGAGTGACTAAGGCACTTTTAAGCAGTTGTAACTGGGTTAGCGCTGGTTTGCGTGGAGCTCACGCATGTGCACTGGCGTCCAGCTCTGCTCACACACGTGCACACCCGCTTACAACCGCTTAACAGTGCTTAGTCTGGTGCACACCCTCGCTATTTTCATTGAAAGAAATGAAAATGGGGAGACAGGAAAGTGGTGAAAAAGGGGTCACAAAGAGGGTAAGACAGTAGGGAAACAAGCTTGGGATTTGCAGGAGGGATGTAGGTAAGGCCCATAGCTGCCCATTTCTTCATCAGCAACAGCTGTGCATATGTGTGTAATTTGGTGTGACATTTGAAACCTTCCACCTCTGAGAGAGGTGTCGGGATAACAATAATACTTGTTGTACAGCCAATTGTAATTGATAGTTTCCATGTCCAGCAGACATGTGTGCGGAATGGGCAGCTATGTATGGGGCATAATTTTTTGTGGGTACAGAGTGCCCTTTTTTTTTTTTTTTTTTTTCAGGTGAGAGTGGTATGTCAGGCAAAGGAAGTCAGTATAGCTGGGGAGGTAGGTTGGGTAGGTCAACAGACTAGACAAACAAGACACAGGGGCGGTGTATGACACATGTGGGGGGGTTACACAATTGACGGGGACGGAGGTTTGGATATCCAGAGCCCATGAGCCCACAGATGGCAACAGTGGAACTGATATCCCCACCCATGGGCAGTTGCCACTGTTCCTTCACTGCCCAGGACGGGGCTGTGCTGGGGGCCGTGTAGGCCGTTCAACAGGCATGCCCATATGTTGTGCCACTTGTGTCTCAAGCTGGCATAGGGGCCCAAGAACAGAGTCCTGGATCTTCCTACGCACCACAGTCCAGACGCTACGGAGGGTGAGTAGTGGTTCTCCTCCGGCCACACTTGCAGAGGGGGGACAAGCCCCATCCCCTGCAGCGCTTCCACCTGCAGGTGGCACAGGGCCACCGGAGGAGGGTCCAGACTGGGCACTAGTGCCAGGTGCACTCGCCAGCTGAGGTGGGAGAGGTGGGTCCGCTGGAACCCGCCTTCCCTGTCGTCCTATGTTTTGCATTATGTCATGACAGTTTGGGTTAGTAACATATAATACCATTCACAATTATTTGTAACAGCATGCATTAGTATTCCCATTAACCAAACACCCAGATATTCACACCATTGAACAGCGAGCATAACACATGCATAATTTGAACAGCAATACACAGTCCAACAACATGCAGGGTTGATTGATGGCAACAGGCCATCAGGTTTGGATGTATGAACAGGGCAGATGCATCAACGGACATGCAAATATTTATGACCCAACAGGACAAATGTCCAGGGGTGTTAATTGTGATTGCACATACCATTTTCACGTGGAATGGGTTATATGTGGTTATAGGGTGGGGTGAAGAAAATAATATTAACACCTTCGAATACCAATACATATGCTGTACATTTCTAATAGCTGCACATATATACACACTACTGTTCTAACTATAGTTTCCTATATGATAACTACTTCAATTTGGTGATAGGACTGTTACTGCTACATCAATATACATTTTATTGCTCTTCATACACATTCATATCTGGCTTTGTTCAGCTACATCATCCTGCTACATTTGCTTTATATATCTATAGACAACTGTGGATGTTTGGTATGTCGGACAATCATACTATCTGCATATTGCAGACTGAGAGCAACATATCCAGATTTTGGGATATACATTCCAGCTGCAGCAACACTTTGAACAGATTTCACTGTTTGGTTTTGCTTCTCACATGCATTTCATTCTGTACTGACTGCAGTATACTTTATTCAGGGGTTATTACTACTTTATTGGTGGATTCATAACACTTTCTCACACTCTCTCACTTGTTTTCATTTTACTATTCAGGATGGTACTTACTTCTAGGCTTTATTGACATGTTTTACCTGTAGTTATTACAATCCTTTCCAGCAGTCTCACTTCTGTCATGTTTCAGTATTTCAACAGGGGTATATTTCACACATGTGATTTGCTCATCTTCTGCAGCTGTACTTTTCAGCCTGCTGCTGGTTGTGTACTATTATATTACAGGTGGGGCATCTTTATTTCAGACTTTATTTCAGACATTTTCATTTTTCTGTTTGGATTACAGACTGCAACACACTTTTGTAATCAAGCAATACTTGCAAACACTGTTACACTTGTTAATTGCACATTCTATTACTTAGTGACTACACTGCACTCTTTTGCTAACTGTCATACTTTTATATTTCTTTACAGTTACTGGGAGAGGATTACTGACCTGCCTGGTGGTGCAACCACACCAGCCTATTGCCATAGGCTCTGCGGTTCGCAGAACGGACACCTGTAGCTGTAATATAAATGAAGTAATATTGGAATACACATCTCCATAATATCAGCTAGTTTAATTTCTTACATACATAATTACATGTAACTTACTCAGTAGTGGGGCGTTGGGCATTTGCCGGACCTCCTGGATCCAAAGGTCCAGTTGGTCCTGCTTGTGTCTCTTCAGGTCCGCATGGTGATGACGAACCTGCTCACCAGTCCTTGGAATCCCTGTGGCACTGGTGAGATCATGAGCCAACCGGTCCCACGCCTCAGCCCTATATGCTCCCCACAGGACCTGGCCCTGCATTAATTGGGCCTCATGATTGTGGACTAGGAGCCAGACCGTGTATCTGGACTCCTCAATGCCCCACCTCTGTGCTCGAAAGCAACTACCCTCACCTACTCCTGTCATTCTGGCTGCAAGTCAGTTCTACAATCATTTATGCTGTGTATTCCCGCCTATGGGGCTTATATATGCCGTTTTTCCCGCACATATCTGTGATTGGCCATTTTGGAATTGTATCAACTTCACAAAACCTGCTTTGTCATGCTCCACTTTGTATTCATTCCTATATATTTGCTATTACTGCATTTATAGGTACTGCTGTCATGGCTTAGTGATTCAGTACCTTGACTATGGTGCATAGTATCCTGGGTTTGAACCTGGCCACTGCTTTTTATGACTGTCTAGACAGGCTGAGGGGTGTGTCTGTATAAAGGCAGTTTTGATACGGCTTGCTGAACGTTGCCTGTCGGTTAGCTTGTTGGCGCGGTGCAGCTCCACGCAAACGGGGTATGTTGGTTTATGCCTCATTTGGCTATCAGCACGCATATTACGCTCAGCTCAGCTAGGGGCACACAGTTTCAGTGTGTTAAACCACTGCTCACCTATGGGCACGCATTTTGCACCTGTTGAACCACTGCTCACCTACGGGCACTCATTTTGCACCTGTTAAACCACTGCTCACCTACGGGCACTCATTTTGCACCTGTTAAACCACTGCTCACCTACGGGCAGATGCACTCACCTTGTTAAACTGTAGCTCAGCTATAGGCACATCTGGCATTTTTTATTATTTTATCTCACATTTCTTCAAAATAAATGGACTATTTCGTTACATTTTACATGAACTATGATTTTATATGTGTACATGTTTGTCATCAGGGACTTGTTTCGTGCTTATTTTACTAAAAATAAAAGTTGGTGTTGTGGGGGCTCGAACCATTAATACCTGCTTTTCAGCCAACGTCTCTACCGTTACGCTATTGCGTCGTGGCTTACTTTGCATATGTAGTTCTTATATCCTTTTCCACTGACTGCTAACTGTGGCTAAGCTACGGGCATGCCCGCGCAAAAGAGCGCACTCACGGGCAAACATCTTTACATTTAAAAAAAATATATAAGATGTTCATTTATATATTTTATGCTCATAGTCTGTGGGGGCATGTGTTGTGTTGTGTTTATTCACATTTCCATGGCCTCTGTCGTGGGTGTTTACTTTGTGCAATTTTACTCTTCTGGGGGCGTGTCCGCTTGCAGGGCTCGGCCTACGGACATGCCCCCTACTGTCTTCCACGGACCATGTTAGCCTTCGGTGTGATTCAGCATGCCCTCATGCATATGCATGACATGCTGATGTCACACTGTTTAACTGCAGCCTCCGTGTAAGCCATGTATCTCTTACACGGAGGCTTCGTGAATCCTGCCCAGAGTGTGCAGTGTAGAAGAGGTAATTGATTGAGAGAAAAGTGTGTGTTGTATTTGGAGTATGTGGGTACACAGGGAAACATGATACATTGTAAGGATATCAAGAAGAAAGAGTTAAACTTTCTGACTAGATGTTAACTATTGAGAATGCAGGTATTAAATAAGAACAGGGAGAGCTAAATCCATCTTGGGGTAGATGTATGTGTGAACATGGAGGGAATAAATATTGAGGTGTAATGCAGGTAAATGTGTTAGGAATATGTGAGTGAAGAAAAATAATAGGAAGATTTATTTTTTTAAGGAATATGTGGAAGAAGAAGAGAAGAAGAGTTTATGTCAAGAAGTTACTGAGGAGGAGGAGACCATTTGACTGAGAGTAGGAGACTGGCTGGGTTAACAATAATGAAAACAGGAAATATATGAGCGATACATACAGTGTAATGAGCGACATGTGGGCATTGGGGTGCAGCAAGGGAGTCAAGTGGGTGCAAGTGCAATGAGGGCGATTGCTGCAAGGCTAATCCATCTAGGACAGTATGGTGTTTTAGAAAAAAAAATCAGTTGGTTTTGAAAGAACAAGTAAGTAAAATTGCACTGAGAGAGTGTCAACTAACAATAAGGACTGATATAACAGACTACTTTATGGAAAAGAAAATAGTTTGCAAATGAACATACCTTTTCAAGGGCAAATTGCTGAAAAAGCAAACCTATGGAAGAATAATAGGCCCTTGGTATGTTACTATGTATAGTTGTTTGGAACATTATAAATAATGTAGTAGAAAGGCTAGTGGAGTTTGCCTAACTAAATAATAGGTGCCGCTTTAGTACGACACAGGACACTCCTGTGGTTCTCTACTAAAAGCTATAAACGGGAATTATACAAGTAAAATGTGTTATCATACACAATAATTTACTCATGGACAGCCATCACTTCAGGGCTATGCTCTGTGATTTTGTTTAAGCGGGCAGAGCCGCTTAAACAAGCTTAAACTATTCCCACCTCCACAAAGTCTACTCTTCACTTTTTCCCTTAGAACTGCTCTAAATCTCAAATTAAGCACTCTATTCTCATTATAAAGCCCTGCACTTGCTCGTATAAGTAATCTTATAGGTAAACACAAACTAAAGTTTGTCTGGTCATGCTGTCATATGTGATATATCTGATGATTGTATTGATACAATGTAGTCCTTTCATTAGTTTTATACAAATCACTTCTTCATATTGTTTTTATATCTTGTATTATAAATAATATCTAGTATTAATAGTAATTATCTAGTATTGTGTATATTACCACCAAACATGTAGTTGTATTAGTGGAGCTTTTCTCCCCCGGGACTCCGCTGTAAATGGACCTCCCTCCAGTCGGACTTTCCCGGTCAACAAATGTAAAATAAATAAATAAAATAAAGCACTACATCCTCTTATACTCCTTCAAAGCACTTACTCCCTATTGGTTCTTTCTGATCAGTCAATAAGTAGTTCCCTGTATTATTCAGTCATGTCCAAAGGTCAGTTTCGAGTTTACTCTCCAGTCCAGCTGGTGAATCTGGGAATCTTGAGGCAATGTTACAACTGCCTTATGTATACAGACCACCCTC
The DNA here is from genome assembly GCF_019279795.1 of Protopterus annectens. Classification (NCBI taxonomy): domain Eukaryota; kingdom Metazoa; phylum Chordata; order Ceratodontiformes; family Protopteridae; genus Protopterus; species Protopterus annectens. Next base: position 685,074,325 of record NC_056746.1, read on the forward strand.
TCCTCCTCCCAACAAGCTCAAACATATGTGAGAAATGCAACTATATGGCCAAACTGGAGGCTAAGCTCTCTCAACCCAGTATTGGCACAGCCTGTCAGGACACCACAAATCCAGTCTCACATAGACCTATTGCATCAGCAAACCAAACACATAAACACACAAAAACATACTCGGAGGCTCTAAATAAAAATCTGCCTAAGCAGCAGAGACCTCCAAAGCAGACATCCAAGCAACACCTACCACAAAACAATATCCACATAGCACATAGCTCACAAAGTCAGTGTGCCACACAGTCACAGCCCTTAAGGCAAAACAACACACCCAATACACTTGTAATAGGTGACTCTATTGTCAGACACACTGACGTCCCACTCACCAGGCTGAACAAGGAGAAGGTCACTGTAAGCTGCCTGTCGGGTGCCAGGATCCACCACATAACACAAGCACTTGGGTCACTCCAAAGCAAGTACAAGGATGACTCCATCATTGTCTATGCTGGTGTGAATGACCTGAGATGTACCTCTCTGGACTACATGAAAAAAGACGTACAGGAGCTCTTTGATCATGTAGCCCAGGCTGGTATGACCCTGACCTTGAGTAGCATCCTAACCTTCACAAAGAATGATGCCACAGTATAAAGACAAAATGATCAATTTTAACAATTGGCTAAAGTATTGGTGTCATTCAAAGGGGATCCAGTGTCTAGTCAGCCTGGGATGACATGCTCGACAAGCCACGTTGCCTCGCTAGGGACGGCTTGCACCTGTCACCCCTGGGTTTTTGAATACTGCCTAAGGCTCTTGCCTCCCCCATAGTGCCTTTTTTAGGCAAGGCTCAAAAGACAAACCCACTCTCATAGACAACACAAAGAAAAAAAACTAAGGGTAATGCTGCTCAATGCCAGAAGTCTAAACCTCAAGATGCATGCACTCAAGACTCTCCTCAGTATGGAGAATATCGATATCTGTGCAGTAACAGAAACCTGGTTCAAGGCTCCTGAGAGCACCCCAGCACTACCAGGCTATACTTCATACCATGCTTTCCGGCCCCAAAACTTGGACTGAACCACAAAAGGAGGGGGAGTATTCATATTTATCAAAGATACCCACACCTCCAGGCTAGTGGCACTGCACGAAGCTTCGGAGACCATCCATGTGCAACTAACAGTGGACAAAACTGCCTTTCAGTTTGTAGCCTGCTACAGGCCACCCTCCCAAATACAGGAACCTCACTCGGCTTTCCTGAGAACAATGGAGAATATGAGGGTCTCTCCAAACACTATTATATTGGGTGACTCCAACTACCCAAACATCAATTGGGAAAATTACTCAAGCCCAAACACCCTCGCCCCATGGTTCCTAGAATTTATAAACTCAAATGCTATGGAACAACTGGTCACCAATCCCACAAGAGGGGAAAACATACTGGATCTGGTCATCACCAACATGGGGTCTCTATGTTCCACACCAGAGGTATACCCCTCATTGGTAAGATCAGACCATAAACAAATCTCACTGGACATCCATATTCCGTCCCCACCCCTAGCCAAGGAAACCACAGTGAAGACCTTCTCAAAAGCAAACTTCACACTTCTCAAAACTGAGGTGGAATCCTTCAAAGCCCTTGGGCCAGTGGACAATACGGCCCAAAATGCAGAATCCTTTACAAAAGCATTCTATGGACACCTACAGGAATGCATGGAGCATGCTATCCCAAATAAAACCAAGACTCACTCCTCCAAAGGCAGGAGACCTGTCTGGTGGACCCCGGCCATAAATAAGCTATACAACAGAAGGAGAAAACTACTACATGACAGAGCAAAATCCCAAAAAGGGAAGGCATCACTGATCAGTACTAGCAAGAAACTACGATCCCTCATAAAATCTTCTAAGGCCAGCTTTGAAAGAAAAATTGCACAAGACACTAAAGATAATCACAAGGCCTTCGTTAGTTATGTCAGAAACCTGGGAGGCAACTCCCAGATATGCTCAGAGTAAGTGCAAAATGACAAAAAATTCACTGAACCCACAGACATTGCCAATATTCTGGCAGAAAGATTCAGTGCAAACTTCTCCCCCCCTTCCCCCCCAAAGAGCAAATGTCTATTCCAACAGAGTGTAGCCTTCCTGTGATCACAGATGCACAGGTGAGAGCTGCCCTCTCCAAAGCTAAAACACAGCATCAATGGGACCAGACGGTGTCCCGGGCTGCGTCTTACACGAGCTCCAAGAAGAACTAAACCCTCATATAAAGTCACTGTTCAATCTCAGCCTTACTTCAGGATATGTTCCCAAGGAATGGTGTACAGCAACAGTGGTCCCACTCCACAAAGGTGGTGCCACAACAGACCCCGGAAACTATCGCCCTATAAGCCTGACTAGCCTGGTCTGTAAAGCTATGGAACGTATCATCATGGAAACCATAAACAAAGACATTAGGAACTTCCAGACACTGGATCCTACCCACTTTGGCTTTGTTAAGGGCAGATCTTGCCTCTTGAACCTGGTTGACTTCTTTGAAACAGTTACCAAAGCCATAGATGAAGGGAAGGTAGTCCACACAGCCTACCTGGACCTTGCAAAGGCCTTTGACACAATACCCCACTCGGGCATCATAAATAAGCTCACCAGCTTAAATATCAACCCCTATGTCACAAGATGGGTTGCAAACTGGCTCAGGATAGAACCCACATGGTCAGAATAGCAGGTGCCATGTCAGACTCTAAACCAGTTACAAGTGGTGTCCCACAAGGCTCAGTCCTGGGACCTCTCTTGTTCGGTATATATTTCTCCGAGGTACAGGCTAACACGGGTGGACTATGGCTGACCAAGTTCGCAGATGACTGCAAACTGGGTGCTATAATCGACTCTCTGACTGACACAAGCATCCTCCAAAAGGGTCTCACAGAGATGGATAACTGGTGCCAGAGCCATGGCCTAAAGCTAAATGCCAAAAAGTGCATAGTCATCGCCTTTGGAAAAACAAAGTGCCCACAAATTACCACATAGGTGGTAATCCATTAAGCTGGAAGAAGTAATTAGGGACTTGGGGACCCAAGTAGATAGCAATCTCTCCTTTGACAATCACATTGCCAAAGTGGTTAGAAAGACTTTCTATATAGCCCACCTTATCATGAAAGGGTTCACATCTAGATCAAGAGAGGTCATTGTGCCCCTCTACTCATCACTTATCAGGCCCATAATTGAGTACTATGCCCCGTTTGGGATGTACCTTACCCGACACCTTCAGCAACTGGAAAGACCCCAAAGGTATCTCACCAAGAGGATCAAGGGGCTCAAACAGATGCCCTATCCAGTTCGGCTAAAGAAACTCTAGCTCTACTCAGTTGCGTACCGCCTACTCAGAGGCTATCTGTGTCTGACGTATAAAGCCATGTCCAACCCAGAATTAATGGACATGCTTCACCTCAGGAAATCTAAATCCCTTAGAGCTCCACGCTCCAGGGACATGAACCTCAGCACAGAAATAAATAGGACATGCTGGAGGGACAGATTCATATCCCAGAGGCTCCCCTCACTCTGGAACAGAACCCCAATCCATGTCAGGCAGAGCCCCTCACTGACCCTCTTCAAGAGAAATCTTGACGAATGGATGGGAGATCGTAAGTTTACCCCTGGGATCTCTTCTGTGTCGCTGCTTGATAGAGGTACAGTAAACAAACCTTAAAAGGGCTACCTTCTGTGACCTACGATACAGAGGCACAGTCAACTAATCTAAAAGAGTGGCGAAAGCCAAACATACTCTGGCTAGGCTTATAAATGCCCTAGGGCAAATAGCATGAACCTATGAACCTATAATTTGGAAGTTGGTAGTCTGGGAACACAGTTAGAGTTTTAGGTACAATTGTAGGGAAGCATAACTGAGAGATATAGCAGGCATGCACTTGTTGGTTGACTTGGTAAGCAATATTTTATTTAAGGTTGACTATTGCTATCAGGGCTATGCTCTGAGGTTTTAATATGGTCAACAGTAGTGGTTTTCCGTGCAGTTATAGAAAAGTTGAAGTTTTAGATACACCAGGCAAAAGCTAAAAACATTCATTTTCTTGATCTCAGCATGTTTAAAATGAGATATGAGATTTCAAGTGCTAGAAGAAACATGTAATCTTGAAATATTTTCATTCTGGACCTTGCATTACTCAAAATACACAGAAAAATAATACATTCAAGTAACAGCGCATGCATTCAGTTGAATCAGTTTTCAGAAATCCAGATAGCATAAATCACTTATTTTGCAATGAAGTGTCACTACTGAAATATGAAATGTACACAGTGGAGCACAAAGCTGAAAGGCTGACCACATTATCAACTACTTATAAATCTGATTTGAAAATGGTACCAAAAACTGTATTACCTCTCAAGATGAATGAAAAAATCAAAAGATGTTATACATCTGTACTGCCTCCAGTCTTAGACATTGAAGAAAGTCACTTAACACTCAAAACCTTGATGAAAAAGAGTCTAATTACATTATGGCCATCTAACTGAAATTACTTCAGTCCTGTCTTCCATTAACCTCCAGCAAAAACCTAGCATCCATAAATTTACTTTCTCTCTGTTCCCTTGAGGTCATTGTTTCTCTGTTAATCAAGGCCCAGACATTCAAGATGCTTAGAAAATAATGTTTCTTTATCCCTCAAAACAGTCATATATTTCACATTTGCACTCCAAAATATACAAGCATCTGCAAACTACTAAGAGCAAGATTCTGTAACTACTCTATGAAAGTTAGAAACAATACATTAGGCTAAGAAAAATACAATTCAAAGGACTTTTTTCATGAAATTATACATACATTTCCACCTTTGCCAGAATGGACAATATTCATCTGTAAAATAATGCACCATTTTTATACGTCATACTATTCAGTGTTTAAATAGTCAAAGACTGCCTTCATAGCTTCAATGGTACTGTATTTTTTAAATTTTGACCCTTTATTTTATAACCACCAATTCTGTCCTTTTTTGTTAAATCTCACCATGCTGCATTTATTGAAATTATTAGTGCATTACCATTATATTTTTAGAAACCATCTTTTGAACTTTGGCATATTTTAATAAAATAAACCATGTCATTGAACTTTGACATACTGTATTAAAATAATTATTTACCTTCTGCTGTGACAATCAGCTTGCACTTACAATGGTACCATCTGGTAAAGCCCTGAAAATGTCTGTCTTCATATCTGTCTGTATTTGTTAAGAACAAAGGCATTTATCATCTAACTACAGAGTTAAGTACTATCTCAATAGATGCTTTTGTTTTTAATAGGACAGCAAAATACATCAGCGTATTCAACTTTAGCAGAATGATTTTGCTGTTCTTCATTTTAAATTACCCAATGCAGAAAAGTTTTGGGAAATGCAACTTTTCACAGATTAGTTTCAATATTGGTAATGTTCCTTGCCAAAAGTCTAGCCTTTAGTCTGAACTTTCTACCCTTATCAACCATCTTGGATAGAAAATTAGCAATTCTGGCAGACATAAACACCTTTGACAAATGTGAGTGATTAAAAAAATAGTGGCTTTCTTGGCTGGACTGTTAATGATTTATCAATATCATGCATTCTGTTATGTTAAGCCTGAATGCATTACTTCTACATTGCCTATGCTACTGTCTTACTTCTTTAATTTATCTTTATTCAATTACTACAACTGCACAATATTTCATGTAAAAGAAGCGACTATATTATCATGCCTCCAGGCTAGATCATTTGGAACTGAAATGCTTCATAAAATTTTAATACCCAGCCTTATGCAATCTCTGCATTGATCTGTCAGTACAGCAAGAGGCTTATGCCAAGTAAAATATGTTATGTATTAAGTCAGATCTGACAGTCTTTTCACATATCTTCTATAGCAGTTGCCAGAGTTCTGGAACTGCTATGTCAGCAGCTTTTCATTCTAAAACAAAACTTAATCATAATCTAAAACATTTTATATCAATGAGGAAGGAATGCAGATGCCTCCTTATTTTGACAGAAAAGGTAATTCAATTGAATAGCACTTGTTAGCAAAATGAAAACAAAAACAGTTGTCAAGGGTTTGATTCCCTTAACCTTCACTGGCCTATTATGTCATTCTAACAAGTCACTCAACTAGGTATTACTCTCCGTTAATGGGACAATTGAGCTAGACTGTGGTATCCTGGACTACATATAAAGTAAATACCTATTTTATTTACTTTTATTTATTTATTTATTTTTATTTAAGTTTGATGACTGGGGATTTCCACTGGGACAAGAAGAGCCCGATTTCAGTGGAGGCCCAGAGAGAAAAGCTCCACAATAATTGCAAGTTACATTTCACATGTTACAAAAGGACATAGTTCATACAGATAATTAAACATTTACAGATAAGCTCCATAATATTTGCAACTGGCTTGTCACATTGTTACAAAAATGAAAAGACATAATTCAATACAGAAATATCAACATTTACATAAAATTAATATTTTTGTTATAAACTCAATTGTAGGTTTAACATTTCAAAATATATAGCTACTAGCCATTAGTAGGTTAGGAAAATATTGTGCATGGAGAGGGTAATAGTATAATTGAGACTGGAGAGTATAGTACAATAGATATTAGAGAGAAAATTTGTTTTTGGTAGGGGGGGTTATTTTGGGTGGGATGAAGTATTGGTAGAGGTAGTTGGATGAGTCAGTGCAAAGTGGAATGAGAGGGGGGTTTAAGTTGGAGCGTGGCAAGGGCATTCCCATTTGGAAGAAAGATGAGACGGTAGTTGAGATTTGAAATTTGTATGGTTAGGTATGTTGTGTAGGTGTGTGGGGAGAGAGTTCCGCTGTTTAGCTAAGGAGTGGGACAGCAGTAGACGGCCAGGAGGTCATGCAGATTTGTGGACCTGAAGGAGATTTTGTTTTTTTGGATCTGAGTGAGTGGTTGAGAATGTAAGGTTTTAAGGAAGTAGCGAGAGCTGGGCAGTTGGCAGGTTTAAAGATGAGGTTGCGGGCAATTGTGAGTTGTAGGTAATTGAGGTAGTTTGGTAGTTCAAGCCAGTTGAGGGTGAGGAGGGAGTGGCAGTGGTGGGATGAGTTTTTTGAATTGGTTGCAAATTTGGAGATCTTGTGGTAGCAGGATTCAAGTTTGGACCGAAGGCCAAGATGGAGATTGGTGAAAAAAGGGGCACCATACATAAGGGAAGGGAGTAGGAAGGTGGATGCAAGAGTTTGACGGGTAGAGGGGCCTAGGAAGCGGTCGTGCCTATAGAGGAGACCTAACGTTTGGTGGGTTTTCTTGATTGCCGAGCAGATGTGGGTGTCAAATTTTTGTTCTTCATCAATAATGATGCCAAGAATCTTGGTGTTGGGAATGATTTCAAGGAGGGTGTTGTTTTGGTTCTGTATGGTGAATGTGGATTTGTCAGTGGAATTTTTGGTAGGGGAAAAAAAACATTAATTTGGTTTTATTTGCATTTAGTGCCAGATGGTTAGACTGCACCCAGGTTTCTGTTTTGGAGAAGGCTAGTTGGGTTTCTGCTAGGAGTTTGGAGGGGGAGAAGGCTGAGCAGATGATTGCTGAGTCATCTGCATATTGGATGATAGATGAGTCTGGGGTGGATTGGTGAAAGTTGTTAATGAATAGGTTGAAGAGAAGAGGGCCAAGAACATAATCATGTGGGACATCTGTGGGTGTGGGAAGGAAGGGGGATGTTTGTGGTGGGAGAGAGGTGTAGGGTGGAGAGTTGGGATATAAGTAAGGTGTGTGAGATGGTTTCAAAGGCCTTTGACAGATCTAGGAATTGTGTGGATATGAACTTGCCTGAGTCACGTTCCAGGTTTAAGGTTTCAAGAAAGGAAAGAAGGGCAGCCATGGTGCTGTGGCCAGGGTGGAAGCCATGTTGGGTAGGGGAGAGGAGACTGTTTAGTGTTAGGTGACTTATACTTGTATTGTTTTCTCTAGTATTTTAGAAAGAGGGGAAAGGATGGCACTAGGCCTGAAGTTGGTGGTATCAGTATTGTTGCCACTTTTGTGGAGGGGGATGATGTAAGCATGGTGACAGATAGAAGGGACGTATGATTATTTTATGTATCTATTTACAAGAATATAGATGGGTGCAGATTGTTAGAGGAAGGTGATTGAAAGGTTGTTGGGTGGGTTTGAGTTTGAGGAGAAGTCTTTTTATAGTGCTTGTGGGGATGGGCTTGAGGCAGAAGGATGTGGAGGAAGGTTGATGATTGGTAGTAGTGGTGGAGGAGGGGGGTGGGAAGTAGGCTGATAGTTTAGCTATGAGCCTATGAAGAAAGGGTTGAACTGGCTGGCTGTTTCAAGGTTGGAGAGGTTGGGGTCTGGGCAGGGGTTTTCTTTGTTACCAGGATGCAGCACGGATGAGATGGAGTCCCAGAATTTTTGGGGATTTGTTGAGTGCAAGGACTGGAGTTTGGAGTAGTGGGCTTTGCAGTCTTTAATTATTATTTTTTTTTGCAGAGTTCCGTAGTTGCTTATACTCTAAGAGGTTGTTAGGGTTTTTATATTTTCTATATTGTTTCCATTTTTGTCCCTTTGGTGCAAGGCTAGTTTAGTATCTTTTGATAACCATGGGTAGGGACTGGTTTTGATGTGTTTGTTTCGGGGGGGGGGGGGCTTGCTGATTGAGAAGGGTTAGGAATTAGTGGTTAAAGTAGGAAATGGCATCATATAGAGGAAGGGTTTTTAGAGGGGATAAGTCAGTATGCTTTAAGCATTTGTAGAAAGTTAGAGGGTTCAAAGAGGAGATGTTGCGGGTTTGGATGTAGTGATGTTGTTTATGCAGTGGAGATGGGAGATGGTCAGTGAAGGCTGGTAGGTGATCACTGAGAGGATCAGGTAATGTTCTGGCTTTTGTGATAAGGTTTGGGTGAGTTGTTAGGATCCAGTCAATGATGGTACCAGAGGTACTATCTTTACTTGGTCTGGATGGGGATTGTATTAGTTGGGAGAATTTGTACAGGTTGATTGTGTGGGACGAGGCTTCAGAGTTAATAGTATTCCAGCTGATAGTGGTATAACCAAGTATATAGTTTCATTTTTTATACTGGAGGAGAACCAGGATAGGATGTTTTCAAGAGTTTTGATATTATCACCAGGGGGAATATAGAGGGCAGCGATACATATGGACTTGTGGTTATTTATTTTTAGTAAACCTATTATAATTTTAGGGGACAGCGCAGTGGTGTAGCGGTAGCATTGTTGCCTCCCAGCAAGAAGTTCTCCGGTTCAAATCTTGGCTGGGGTGCCTTCTGTGTGGAGTCTGCATGTCCTCCCTGCGTTCATGTGGGTTTCCTCCGGTTTCCTCCCACATTACAAAGACATGCATCTGGAGCCTTTCTCCCCAGGCCTCCACTGAAAATTGGCTTTGTTCCAAGTCAGACTTTCCCAGTTAACAAATGATAAAATAAAAATTTCAGCTTTGGCAAAGGCTGGTATTTTATTGGAGTAGGGAGTTATGCTATGGGAGGTGGGGTAGATTATTGCTATGTTATGAACATAATAGCCAGTCTTTGGGACTAATTGAGGAGAGCAAAGTGGTTAACTGGAAAAATTTCTGCCTCTCTGCACAAGGGTCTGGGATTCAGTTTTAATTTCTGGTCAATGTGTGGAGTGTTTTATTTTATTTTATTTTTTTAATGTGGCAGTCATTACTCAGGAGCACTCATAACTGGAGTAAGGAACACTGAAATGTCTGCAACACTATTCTTTGTTTATACAGGCCACAGACAAAACACTCACATATTCAAGCATTTTGTCCTTGACTTGTTTAAATAAAGACTGGTGTTGTGGAGATCTCAGTATTCCTTACTCTAGATATGAGTGTTCCTGAACAATTTGTGGACTTTGTTGGTGCATTGGTCTCAGTGTGCATTTACATAATTGGATTTGGTTAATCTGGCATTCAGTACATAGAACACGGGTTATGATCTGCTTCCTGGAATCCAATATCTGATTTAACAAATCTTAATTTGCTTTCTGTGTAACTCTGAACAAGTCATTTAGCCAAACAATGTTCTCTGTGAGTTTTGAAATTAGGATAGGCTCTCATTAGTTTCATAGAGTGCATGTCTAGTTACTTACTAGGAGCACTGCTAAAATAAAATTAAAAAAAAAAAAAAAATATATATATATATATATATATATATATATATATATATATATATATATACATATGGATCAATGTCAGTTCGACGAAAATCCATTTCCCAGTAAATTCCAGATGGGTCTTTATTATAACATCGAAATCTGCAAAGATCAAATGTTATAATATCGAACCCTAAACATCGAAATCCACAAACATCGAACAGTCAGAATAGCGATTTTTTTCCCCAGGGAAAAAAAAAATCACTATTCCGGGAAACATACACACACCACAAACACACACAAAAAAAAACAGCAATCCACACACATACACTTAAAGTCCTACACCTAAACCTAAACTAAACTTTACATACACTACTAGCTATCCACTTACCTTAACCCAACCCTAACCCTAAGGTCTGTCACTATCGCACACTCAACTCACCCGTGTCCTAACCCTAACTCACCTAACCCGCCCCCTAACCTACACACAACCGCCCACTTACCTGACCTGCTCCCTAACCCTAACTCACCTAACCCGCCCCCTAACCTACACACAATCACACACTTACCTGAACCCGACCCATAACATATTGAACGCTGAAAACAGCGAAGCTACAGCAATGGCTCACCGAATTCTTTCCGTGGGAAAGAATTTGGTGTCCTGCACCTTCGACAAAACTGGTTCGATATTATAACATTCAAACTTTATAAAATTTGATGTTATAATATAGACCCATTCCTGACATAGGTTCCATTCACCGAAAATAGTACTGACAGTGTATCTGCCCTTTTCCCCACTGTAATGCAATCTTGGAGTGAGAATATTAAAGTAGGGGTGTGTGTGGGGGGGGTAGCTGTACCCAGTACAGTTTAATATTGCCTAGTATTGTTTTATATTGAGCAGTCCCTATTAAAAGGGTGAGTAAGTAGTTTATAACCAGAGTAGGTGGGGGCTACACCCCCCCACCCCCCTGCTTTAATATTCTCGCTCCGAGATCACACTACAGTGGGGACTAGACTATGAAAATGAATGCCAAGCGAAAAGCCACCAAACTGGAGAAAATAGAATCTATTTGAACACAGAAATATATTAAAACAATGAAAAAGATTATTTATAATCCACGAGTAATCCACAAGTAAGCACTTTTGTTTAATAGGTAATAAACGTCCTCAGACAGTGTACCAAATAACATCACTTCCTTTTATATTAAGCATTCTACATAAAACAGGAAAAACATGACTCTACTAAATCTTGCGCATGCCTATATATCTACGACAAAAATAAGAATAATAAAACAAGTCTAATCTAAACAATGGCCAAATGGTAGCAATACACATGATTTCATATGTTACATAATGTAAACATAACTAACATTTAGCAATAATAAATGCATATATGCCTATTACTATGTTAACATATATGCATTTAATACAATGTTGTACTAAAAATTTTTATACTGTTATGCTGTTATATTTTATCAATCCATGAACATGTTTTTATAACAAATAAAGTGTTTTATAAAAAAGTTAAAATATTATAAAAATCTTATAAAAATTTCCCTAAATAAATATTTGACAGATAATAAATTTTACATCCTATCTATATGTAATATAGCAATAGGCATTGTTATATATAATAAATTATATATTATATCAGCCTCATAATGGACTTAAATTTTAATAAATTTTGAAAACTTAGAATAAAATTGATATTTAAATATAAATATGTACATGTTAAACATGAATATAAATAACTATAAATAAATATGTCTCAATCTATTATTTTGTTTCTATTTAATGCCTTAAGTTTTAAAATGGGCGCTGTTCATTTATACCTGGCCATGTGTCGGCCTGTGTTTTAATTTTCCATTGTAACTCTTTTTGTTCTAAAAATAAACCCAAAGGTATTTTATCTTCTATTTCTACATGATCTATTGCTATAAAAGAAAATTGATGATTTCTAAATTCATTTGTGTGTTTTGCTAATGCATTTTTACCTTTATTTCCCTTAATAGCATATTCATGCTCATAAATTATTTGTGCTAGAGCTCTCCCTGTTTTTCCTATGTAGAATGTGAGGCAAGAATTTCACATGGCCAGATATGCAACTGCTTAAATTTGCAATTATATTTTCCTTTTAAGTAGTATTTCTTTTTCCTTAGGTAGAAGAAGTCTCCCACTTTAATTTTAAAACACCAATTACAGGCTCCACATTTACTCATTCCTTAATTTTATTATTATTTGTTAAGTGCGTTCCTGTTTTTAATATGTCCTTAAAACTTTTCCCTTTTCTATAAAGAATTTTTGGTGTTTCTCCTATATGTTTTTTTACATTGTGGGTCTTCCATAAGTATTGCCCAGTTATTAGTAATTATTTCTCTAATTATATGATGTTCTTGAGAAAAAGTGATAACTAAGGCTTTTGAAAATTCATTCTTTTCCTCTTTATTCATATTTTCATTTATTATTATGTTATCTTGGTTATTTATTCTTATATCTGATGCATTACTGACACCACCTATTTCATTTCGCTTTTGTAAAATGGGCCTAAAATGTCCGCTTACTCTTTTTTTCATAACTTCAAGTATTAAGGCATCAACTAATGCCTCTGGATAGCTCCTATTAATGAACATACCATGCAAAAATTGCATTCCATTTCAAATTGTTCAAAATTGGTCACCATCCGAGCAGCTCTAACTAATTGCCTTTTTACTAGGGACCTTTTCTGGTGTTCTGGATGACAACTATTGTAATGGAGAAAACTATTGGAATAGGATTCTTTTCTGTGAATAACTGTGGTATATGCTCCATTTTCCATGTCTTTTATGAGCTGTACATCTAAATAATTTATACTATAATTATTGATATTCCATGTAAATCTAAAAAAAAATAGTAGTTTCATTGATAAATGCTAAAAATTTATTCAAAGAATCTACTGCACCAGTCCAAATGAGGCTGGTATTATCCTGAAACCGATGATAAGATTTGATAAAAATATTATATTCACTATTAAAAACATAATTTTTCTCCCAAAATGCCATAACTAGATTTACATATGCACCCCCACATTGTGAGACCGTAGCAATGCCCTTTTTCTGCAAGAAATATTTTTTGTTAAATGTTAGAAAATTATTACTTAAAACTATTTCTAATAGTTCAATTATAAGATTAGTTAATTCATGATTAACATGATACTGGATTACTAATTCATTAACCCATTCTAAACATAAAGAATGTGGGATAACTGTGTATAAATCACACACATCAACTGTTACTAATATATCTTGATTATTAAATTCCACTTCATTCATGTGCTCTAGAAAAATCCAAGAATCTTTACAAATATGTTTTTCATTCTTAATAATCTTTTTTAATTCATAATCAACATATTTATCACATGCTGAAGTACGGGAATCTCTTCCATCTACTAAAGGGTGCATGGGTGGGTCGCATATGCTTTTATGTATTTTAGGATTTCCAAAAAATACAGGAATTCTGGGAGATGCGATGTTAAGATAATTAAATAAGTCAATATTAATACGTTTTTCAAGAAACATATAGTTGATTTGTTCATATACTTTTCTGTAAGCTATATTTAATTAATTTAGGGATATTTGTTCATAAGTATCAGTTTCAAGGATAGTATTTAGCTTATGATTGTATGTGTCATTAGTCATAATAACTGCCCCCCCCCCACCTTTATCTGGTTTCAGGATTCTATTTTTTTCGTTTACTAATGCTTTTAAAAATTTTTGTTCATTATTTAAATTTGATGAACAGTGTGTTTCTTTATTAAGTTTATCTAAACATTTCAGTTGATATTCACACATTCTCTCATATAATAAAAGCTTTGGATGTAATGGTGGGTTAAAAGTACTGCTGATATTAAATTTGCTAGTCTCATTATATATATTGTCATGATACATTAATGTAAAGTTGATTTCCTTAAAAATAGTTTCATATCTATCATTGTAGTAGTGAAATCAAAAGGGATATAACCTTTAGCTAACACATTTGTTACATCTTGATCAATTTCAACTTCTTAAAAATTAAAGACTTTAAAATTTCCTCCTACATTCACTGTAACATGTTCATAATTTTCATACAATATATTATTATTGCACTGTTGAATGTCATCCATTAAATTTCTTTCAATTGCATGCACATGAACATCATTGTTTATGTTCTCCATTGTTTGTCCTTGGGCCTGGCCCCTTGAAACCCTGCTTGTTGATGGTTAGGGTAGGGGGGTTTATTTTTCAATCTTTCAGACTTTCTCACTTCAGGAAATTCTTGGTCATATGCTGAATCTAGATGTTGACCAAACTCTCTTGGTTCATTATATCTGTTTTCTTTATCCAAGTTGTTATTATTATTAAAATAAGGCTTATATTTTCTTTGACTCCCAGAGGGCTTCGGATATGCTATTCCGTTTGCATACTGGTTAAGGTCACTTTCTAATTTATTAATTTTCCCAGTTTTTAATTTTGTTATTTGTTGTTCTA